>NC_135755.1:22982500-23582500 GCF_041903045.1 Epinephelus lanceolatus | reverse complement strand
GTGTGGTAGGGACGGCACTCGATGCACCACGTGGCGACGGCGCTGGTGTGTTTACAGCTTCTCTCAGTCAAGTGCAATATCTTCAGTGTGCGGCTTCAGAGGGAGCTTTGCAAACACAGTGGCTGAGAATTAAACCATCAACAATGAAAAACTGCCCATCCCTCCTTTACCAACAACAGCATACAGTGGTGGAAAAAAAGTTTTCGGATACCCCATGCATTTGTGAAATATTGCATTAAGAACCACTCTTAGGTCTTCAAGTGCAATTTCTTTTAGTACAGTCACAGCCAAAATACTAAATAAATCCTAAAAAAAACATTAAAAACTTAAAATTGATTGGTTCCATAAAAATACATAAGAAATTTTGAGTATTGGGTCATTTTGGTACCAGTGATGAAGGTCGATCTTTTTTATTAAAAGACACAATTTTTGTTGCCAAGCTTTGTGTCTACATAAAGCCAGCACATTTGAAAGTTTTCAGACACAAAAATGGCTAAAACAAGGAACCTAACGCAGGAAACACGCCTGAAGATAAAGATTCTCAGCCAGGAAGGGTACAGCTGCCGCCAGATAGCCAGGAAGTGCAGATGCAGTCCTTCAGCAGTTGGATACACTCTGCAGAAATACAGACGAACCAACAGCTTGGAAGACAAACCAAGATCTGGGCGTCCAAGGGTTTCTTCAGCAAGAAATGACCGCATCCTGATCCGCGTGTGCAGGCAAAACCCCCGAATGACATCACAGGAGCTTCAGCAGCAGTGGTCAAACCAAACTGGTGTCCAGTGTTCCACCCGCACTGTACGTGGCCGACTTTTAGATCATGGCTTAAGGTCCTACAAGGCTATCAAGAAGCCCCTGATCAATGAGAGACAGAGGTTAGCCCGGCGTCGTTGGGCCCAGGCACACAAGAACTGGACAGCCAGGAATTGGAAGAAGATTTTGTGGTCAGATGAGTCCAGTTTCCAGCTTTATCTTCCTCCTACTAATGTGAGGGTACGCAGAAGGCCAGGCGAAGCATTATCTCCAGCATGTACAGTACCTACTGTCAAGCATGGTGGAGGCAGTATCATGGTTTGGGGATGCATGAGTGCTGCTGGTGTTGGTCATCTCACTGTCTGTGATGGCACATTGAACTCTACCAAGTATTGTACCATTCTCAAAACCCACATGCTCCCTTCTGCACGTGCACTGTTCCGTCGAGGTAAAAACTGGATGTTTCAACAAGATAATGCCCCTTGCCACACATCCAAGGCCAGTAGAACTTGGCTGCAGGAGCACAGTATCCAGGTCTTAGAGTGGCCAGCTCAATCCCCGGACATGAGCCCCATTGAAAATCTGTGGTGGATTATCAAAAGGTCTGTTTCAAAGCATAAACCAAAGAATTTAGAAGAATTAAAAGCAGTAATTCAAGAAGAATGGGACAAAATTACCCCTCAACAGTGTGAAAGGCTCATGGGGAACATGCCAGCCAGGATTAGAGCTCTACTACGTGCCAATGGCAGGACTACTAAATATTAATTTGATGATGTGATGGTTTATTTATTTTTTGTTCAGTTTTGAACACATTCTCTGTTATTTGTTGACTTTGATACCGACAATGTTGAGAACTGACATATTGAAACTGTCAAGAATTTAGTTTTGTTAGTTTTTCTTGTAAACAATAAACAAAAAAATATAATTTGTATTTGTTTGTATCTGTCTAATGCAGCCACACCTTTTGAAACACAAAAAAGATTTTTCCACAAATATTTCATGATAATATTTGAGATTGTGTAAAATTTTAAGGGTGTCCGAAAACTTTTTTCCACCACTGTACAAGGCAAAGACAAGTAAATGAAAAGCTTGATTTCACTTTCAGTTCTGAAGAACAGCAGAAAGCCAGAGGAACAGGATCTTTTCACGGATTATCTGTCTCATGTGCTACCGTCAGGATGGAGCAGTTTCAGCAAATATGAGTTTTTTTGAAGTTACACACTGTAACTTTAAGTACTGCACTTGCATACATTTTCCATCTCAGTTTGGATTCAACATTTGCCGGCATCTGATAGGGCTGTTTTACTGCTAATAATACTGCCTTATTAGCTTTTTTACTGTTTTTAAGAAGCACTGGTAATCCGCTGCTCCACTCATTAAAGAAACTGTGGACAGTATCGTTAGTGAAAGTGAAGCCAACCCCAGCTCTGTCCATTTGGCCTTTCGCCTCGCTATGTTTGTGTGTTGTGTGTTTATGTTGTATGTATGTTTTTGGCACTGTGTCTATGATTTTTGTAGCTCCTTCTTGAATGCATCTTTACTGTCTGGCACCTGGTTGCTCCCTTTATACTGTATATAGCCCTGACCTCACCTGTGTGCTGTGCGGAGGAACATCCTGAACATAGCAAAGCAAATAGAAGCAGAGGGCAAGGTCTCTGCAGATGAATACACCGCCTTACACATCTAGTGTGTCGGAAGTGATGATTGGGAGGGATTACAATTGTATATATCTATGCATTGTTTTTTAGGGAAATCATGCACAGTATACCTTCAATAAAATGTGCAGTCTTTGAAGTGAAAACATCTAACATTGTTTTTTTCCTCATATGAAAGAACTCCACCATCATTTGATGAGTGAATTTGTGAAGCATCAGTTTGCTAATTAGTGGGTGCTGATCCCCTCAGGATATCTGATATAGATGTCAATTAATGCAACCAAACAAGTGTTGTTCACACTATCCAGCGTCCTCTCTGTAACCCAGTATAAAGCTTGCAGTGGATTATGGGAAGAATTTAAGACTTGGGAGGTTTTAGGCAGAACCTGCCTTGCTGATCTTGCCCTAGATTCGTACTCCTCAGGGTTATCTCTGTAGGTTTTGTCAACAATACCAACCAGTCATTTTCCTTGTCAGGAAGAATGTCCTGCGGTTATAGTAGCAGCACACCAAAGACAATCAAGATTTTGCCACCGGTATCATCAGCTCATTTAAACGATTCAAATGTTTTTTGTTTTCAGCCCAACTCTGTCACCTGCAGAGCACCGAAGCAAATAAACAAACAGTGCACACGCTGGAGGGGCGATCAGAGGGAGAATTCAAATGAATGCTGCACAGGCGGTTCATAGAAAAGGTAAGCAAGAAAAAAAGTACACAAGGAGAGTTATTTATTTACGTTTCTCTAACTCAGGTAATTAAACACATTTTTGCACATGCTGACTCCACTTGCATCACACTGGAGTCTTATTGTGACTCATCTCTATAGGGGCTCACCACCAATTTCACACAGAAGAATAGTAATACTCTACATGGACAAATAGTTTTATCAGTTCTTCTTTCGGTCTTTGTCAAGTACGCAAAAATAATCCTGATGATGTCATCATCTTAGCATTGGTTTGGAGTTGAAACGTGTGTAACATAATTTCAAACTGGACTAATGAAGCTAGGAAGATATGGGCATTTACCAGGCATGGAGGGTGTAATGCTGCATTCAAGTCATCTTGGAGGTATCAGAATTGCCAGTTTCCACCTTGTTAAGAGTGTTCACATTAACATCCAGGTTGTAATCATGATTGAGAAACTGACATGTCCCACTTGGAGGCTGAAAACCAAACAAGCATGGATGCCTCGTGTCAGCCAAAGTAAAGCCAAATTTCATAGATAAAGTCTGATATGGTAAAGTTGCAAAAATAAGAATCTCCCCCTCTGACAGCCCATCCTATATGTGAATGCAACACAAGGTAAGACGCTTTTGAGCTGCATCATGAGAAGTGGACGAACCATTGCTGGAGTTTGAGCAGTACGTCAAACGTAAACGTCAGGATAGGTCAACCCTATCGTCACAATAAATGTGTAAAAAACACCCACATTTATTGGTCAGGAACAGTGAGCAGCTGTTGCTGGTGGTGGTTGACTGCCCAGAGAATTGGGTGTCATGCCATCTACTATCCCCTCCTCTGACTAATGACAAACTAATCTACTGTGATTTATGTCACATGTATGAAATGTGCAGATGTAACCAATGTATCTGGTTTGCAGAAATGTACAATGCTGACATTTTATTCTGGCGACTGGCCTGCAAATGTCGACCCTCCTGTATCAATAGTGATCATTATTTTTTCTTAATAATTCAAGTTTTTATTGGTTTGAAAGGCTCGGTACATGGCATACATATATTATTTTCTGGGGATGCAAGATTATAGGGCACGTATTTTTTATAATATGGAGGTGGACTCCAGTATATAAAGAAAAATTAACAAAATGTGACACATATGTCCTCATACATAACTTTAGAGGGTCACATAATCACAGGGCAAGTTCATAATTATGTCTGCTTATCTTCCATTTTAATTTGAGTCCACAACCACTCTCAAGGAGATTCTCCTTTCTCCTGATTGCCATTTATTCTACTGAGCATACATTCATAAGATGCTATTGCCACCATTGCATTAACCCTTTCTTTCAATTCCAGGGCCTTTGTTGTCTTCCAGTGTCTTAGAATAACCTGTCAGACAGTTATTAGACCCACAGTAATAACAGAAAATGCGCACTTGGATACGTCTGGTATTTGTGACCGATCCCCCAGTAAACACAACTTTGGACTTGAGGGGATTTCTGAACCAAACCAACCACTTAAAATTTCTAATACTCTAATCCAGAGCGGTCTGACCAAACTACATTCCCATATGCAGTGCAGGAAAGCTCCTATTTCAGTTTTACATTTCCAACTGCTGTTGTTATTTAGCAGCCTCATTCTGTAGAGTTGTAACGGTGCGTGATAATATCTGTGCAGTACCTTTTATTGCTTTTGTCACATATTTACCACAGCCTGACACAATTTTAGACCATCTGTCACCATCAGTTTCTTCCCCAATATCCCTTTGCCACAGCAATTTCACATTAAGAGACATATGACGCAGGAGGGAGTTGGTTACTTTATACAATTCTGGTGGTAATTTGAGATGGTTTTTAATTATGTTTTCAGTTATATTGTAGGACTTTGACATAATACAGCTTCTTATCTGTATGTACTTCCAAAAAAGTCCTTTTCCTACCAAATTAAATTGCTCCCACCATTCCTTTTTGATAATCCCGTTTCTAGCAAGTCTTCTATCTTAATGGAAGTGTAAAATCTCGAGCATGCCTTTAGTTTGAGATTGTTTGTTAATGCAAACCTTGTCAAACATGCCTGCTTTTACAAATGTTTCCACTGCAAATCATTTTACACCCCTAAGTGCTTTTAACTGATGAAGTGGATGTTTGAAAGATCTTTTCATTAAATTGCATCCGATTCACTTTGATTTGAAACATAAAAATCACAGAAAAAATCCTGCATTCCTAGAAGACGTGTGTTTGTAGAATAAATGCCCTTCATGCCTCCATGTCTCACATGCTTTTGGCAGCACAAGCAGCCTTAAGGCTGGGGGAAGAAGAGGGAGGTGGAGAGAGAGAAACGCCTTCTTGAGAAGTCAAGTGACCCGCAATATGATCACCCTCACAACCTGTGACACTTTTCAAGATTAGACCCAGGCAGTTTATACAGTGGGAGGAATTTATTTAATACACTGGGACAATCAGGATATTCAATATTTGAGTTTCTGTTTGATTTTCTTCATCAGACAAACTTGAGAGTTTACAAGTGCAGTAGTTGATAAAATAAACAAGATCCACATTGTATTTCTGATCTTGGTTTCAGCACCCAGCTGATCATTTCAATTCCGCAAATGCCTGTGTGCCAGGGGCTCCGTTTGCAAAAGGCTACCACTTCATAACAAATTAATTTTCATATAGTGCTCGTAAAGGCATGATGAAACCTTGCAGTCCATGTACACACATTAAAGTTTATGGGTAGGCCTGCTCCTTCATCATAATTTGTGTTTTAATCTGAAACAATTTTGTATTTAATTAGACTTCCTCACATTCAGTGTTGGTGACTGCAGAAGTCCAGTGAGGTTTGAGAAGAATAAGGCTATGCATGAGGGATCACACCACCCTCTCTCCCTCCATCCCCAGTAGGAAATATGATGTTATGTGATGGCATCACGCGGGAGTCAAATCCGGGTAGTCATGCGCTAATCCGGTATTTAAGGTCAACGGTTCACTGATTTGGGGGGAAATAGAAGCAGGGGCCTGGGCGCATGGAAGGGGAAGCTTTACACACACTTTGTTGACAGAGAAAACCAGTCCTGCTGTGTAGAAGTGATGCACATTCATTTTGGATAAAGAGTTAGACCAAGTGTATATTTACAGGTGGCATCAATCGGTACAACTGACTCCAAATCAGCCGTGCGTAAAATCTGGCAACCGTCTTTTTGGATAATGTGGCAGGGCTGTGTTTTGGTGCTTGTGGGCGCGGTGGTCGTGAGCGCCCAGTTCCCCAGGGAGTGTGTGACACCCGAAGGACTCAGGAGTGGACAGTGCTGCCCGTCGCCCTCTGGACTCGACAACGACCCGTGTGGCTCCAGCACGGGGCGCGGACAGTGTGTGTCCATCTCGGCGGACGCGCGCCCGCACGGCCCTCAGTACCCGCACGACGGACGGGATGATCGGGAGCGATGGCCCGTGCGTTTCTTCAACCGTACCTGTCAATGTAACGGGAACTTCAGCGGCTATAACTGCGGCCGGTGCAGACACGGATGGACGGGGCCCAACTGTGACCAGCGAGTTTCTGTCGGTAAGTGCGCGTCCTTGGGGGAGTCTGGGGACATATTTAGATATGATGGTTTATTGAATATTAACTTATCTGGAGCTAGGAGAGGTCATAGCTGGCAAATCTGGAATTGGGAGGGATGTTGCTCAGTGGCACATTTAATGTCTATTTAACCATTTTTATACAGCAAAACCAGATATTTTTTTCAACATTAATTCAAATTAGGATCCCATGAAGCAAGCTGATATGCATTTGAAAGTTTCAGCCCTGACAGTCAGAAAAAGAGGCATTTGATTACATAATTGATCAAAACTGTCATTAACACTGCCTGTTAGGCACATTTCTGTACTTCTTTTCTCAGTCATTAAAAACTGATCCCCAATTAACGCATGACTGATGGCGTTAATCCACTTTCCCTCCCGCTATAATCCCCCAGTAAGAAGAAACGTGATGCAGCTCAGCGCGGAGGAGAAGCGTGCGTTCGTGAACGCGCTGGACCGGGCCAAGCGCACGGTGCACCCGGACCTGGTGATCGCCACGCGGCGCTACCCGGAGATTTTTGGACCTGACGGCAACACCGTGCAGTTCGAGAACATCACCATCTACAATTACTTCGTGTGGACACACTACTACTCGGTCAGCAAGACGTTCCTAGGCGCGGGGCAGGCCAGCTTCGGGGGAGTGGACTTCTCGCACGAGGGGCCCGGTTTTGTCACATGGCACAGGTACCACCTGTTGCAGCTGGAGAGAGACATGCAGGTAGGATACTGTATCAAGAGGGGTGACAGTTTGAGTAATGGCGATGTGTTTACACAATCTGATGGTGCATTTTAAGATAAAATCTGACTGTTTCTTCTCATTTTTAATTTACCAGTGCTAGAATGAGCACATTTGGCCCCTAGGCAAGCTTCCTCTGGTGCCTGGTTATTATGTGTATTACTAACAAAAACAAGAGCTAGTAAGAGGTCAGCACAATAAACAACATAGCTAACAAATAACATCAACAAACTATGAGAATATGGATCCCTTATGTTGGGTGGCCCCTACATTGCTTATTGGAAGATCCGCCACTTACATCTCTGTCCAAAATTCTACTTTACTCTTATTTGTTCTACCTAATGTGTTTCCCCACAACTGTACTGGTGAAGAAACCATAACTGCCAATGCAATTTCACGCCCTCATGGGCGAGCAGCATGCAAAATGTGATTTTAAGCGTTTTAAATTCAGTTTGATCAGCACACCATCAATGTAGAGATAGTGTGGAGAAAACACCCACAGCTTTAAATGGAGCTTTTGTGTGAGGGGTTATTAAACTGCAACTGTAATTATTTTATCCATCCAGTGGTTAACAATTACCCACGTTTTTAAGTGTACACAGCACAGAAATTAAAGCTGCTGTGTGGAGAGAAACGCTCTCCGTGTCTTGTGTAGGTTTATGGTTAAGCTGTGCTCCCTAATTAATCACTCATTGTTTCTACTCTGTTGCATATGCTCACTGAAAGACATGCGAAGTTGGAGAGAGTGCTTAATTTTCAAGTCATTATGCATTGAGACAACTAAAAAATGTTCCAGCTCTCTTGTCCCACTCCAATTAAATCATATATATTATAGCTTATGTGTTGTATTTATCTCAAATGATGAGCATCCTGCTGCAGCTTCTAAAAAAATGTCTGTCTTTCCAGAAAGTTGCACCATTTCCAGATCCATCCTCACTTTATTCTAATCTCCTTCCTGCTCCCTGGCTGCATGTGCATTCTCAATTTGTCTCCTCATGTAGAAATATTATATATTTCACATTAAGTGATTAGCGACCCTAAAATTGTTTCCACAAAGGCTTTTAGAGAACCAATTTTCAGATTTATTCATGCATGGCAAAGAGATATTGTCATCGCCAGTCTTTAAAGCAAATCACAGTGTGTGAAAATGATAACCAATTTATTCTGAGCTTATGACTCCATTACCAAATGAGACTTAAAGGATAGTCTCACATTACCTAAGAGGATGGGGGTACATTATCACCGGCATAATAAAACAAAGCCTTGAGCAAACTCCTAGGCTTGATCTAAACAAACTCCAACCCCTGTCATCCTTCCGTTTATTTCTGTCACACAACCAGGACATGCTGCAAGACCCCTCCTTCGCTCTGCCCTACTGGAACTTTGCCATCGGTGGGAACACATGTGACATCTGCACAGATGACCTGATGGGAGCCAGGAGCAGCTTTGACATGAATTCCCTGAGCACCAACTCCATCTTCGCCCAGTGGAGGGTCATATGTGAGAGTGTGGAGGACTACGACACACTGGGAACCATCTGCAACAGTAGGACTATTGTTAATCCCCATGTTAAAGACCCTAATGATTTAACAGTGCAGAGAAATTAAAGTCCATTGTATCCGGTTCTTTCTTCCTGTCTCCTTCCAGGCACTGAGACTTCTCCCATCAGACGGAACCCAGCAGGAAATGTCAACAGGCCAATGGTCCAGCGTCTCCCAGAGCCCCAGGATGTGGCGGACTGTCTGCAGGTTAACGCTTTTGACACACCACCCTTCTACTCCACCTCCTCTGAAAGCTTCAGGAACACTATTGAAGGTAAGTAAAAGGTGTTTAGTTTTCTCATCGTCTCTGTCACACAGGGTTTCTACATGTTTCCATGTTGTTTTTGCAGGCTACAGCGCCCCCAAGGGGAACTATGACCCGGTGGTGAGGAGCCTCCACAACCTGGCCCATCTGTTCCTGAATGGGACAGGGGGACAGACTCACCTCTCACCCAATGACCCCATCTTCGTCCTGCTCCACACCTACACCGACGCTATATTTGACGAATGGTTGAGGAGACACAATCCAGGTTTTAAAAAAGAACATAATCACCTGTTTTACTGTTAGCATGATTAGCTTTTAGGCTAACGTCTAGTATTTCCTTTCAGATTCGACTCTGTATCCTGAAGAGAACGCCCCCATTGGTCACAACAGAGGCTACAACATGGTGCCTTTCTGGCCTCCAGTGACGAACGCTGAGATGTTTGTGACCGCACCTGAAAATCTCGGTTACTCTTACGAAGCTGAATGGCCAGGTGTCCAATTTGTCCTGTCCTCTCACATTTTTGTTGCTCTGCTTTCAGTCCTGCCTTTAAATAAATCCAGACAACAAAGGTAGTAATCATCCTCTTCCATCTTTCTAGGTCAACCTTTCACCATGACTGAAATCATCACCATGGCAATAGTCTCTGCCCTCATCGTCGTCGCAGTGATTTTTGCCGCCACCACATGTGCCGTGCGCGCCAGGTCCTACAAGATGGAAGGCCACCAGCCTCTGCTCGGGGAGCAGTACCAGCGCTACGACGCTGACAAAAGCCAATCTGTAGTATAAGTTCCGGTGTTCAAACATGAGCCTCTGTCTTCTCTTTACTTTTTACTGTGACACAGCTATGCAGTATGTTAAGCCTGAATCTGTTCTCAGTGGAGAGCATGTGTAGATCCTGAATGCTACAGCGTCATAGGAAGTAATCTTTTGGCTGCATTCATGCCCCCTATAACAAAGCTGATGTAGTTCATTTCTCTTCACAAATAATGCATATGTGAAGATGCATTTTTGTACTGGAAAAGATACTTTTTACGAGTTTGGTTTTGCAAAGATTGCAGTGATTCAATCATTGAAATTTTCAGATTGTGGGACAGTTTGAAAATGTGTTTAAATAAAGTGAACGTGGACAGCTGGAGTGTTGGTGTGATAGTGATGCCACCAGGTGGTGCTAAACTGTGACTGTGGTCAGGGCTTTTAAATGTCAGTATCAGCAGTGATGCCCTCTGTAGTTTACTGTCTGATGTTTCACTAGTAAGGAGATCAGGTGTAAAGAACATAGATTCTGATAATAGATGAACAAGTTCTGTACCTTAATGAACACATTTAAAGTAATGGAGTAGTACAAAACTAATATCTGCAAGATAATTAAAAGTTATAGAAGTTCTACCATGTTTATAGTCTATAAGACTTTATGTGTTGATCTCACTTCACAGTTTAGTTACACAATGGCATCATAGAGATAAAGTATTAGGAATTAGAAAATGCACTGCCTACTAACAGAGCCGTAACGACCACAAGGGGGTGCAATAGTTCAGTGTCTGAAACTCTGCATGTCCTTGGTAAATCACACTTGAAGGGGGGTTGTTCGGCTTTTGTTTATAATGATACACTAGGAATAACCTGATGTATGATTAATGAATGGAGACGTAAAAAGAAAAAAATGCATTGTTAACAGGTTGTAATTCAGATCCATCTTTTTTTCTTTTATTTTGAACAAAATGTGTGTAAAATGGTTATTAATGATATTCTGTTTTTACATGTATACTTTTATGCCAGAATGCTGTTGGATCGGGGTGCATGCCAAATTATTTAAATGATTAAATGTGTTGCCTGCACAGTAGTTTGTTGGACTTTACACTGACCCTGGAGCTCATCTGTGCACTTTAGTGTGATTAAAACATTACCAAACTCCCCCAGAATATATTTATATGTAACACAAAACACAACATATCTTGCTCATTGTATGTTATTGGGGACAGCGTGCTCCTTAAGCTCCTAAAAATGCATTCCCATGTGTACAGTATTCGTGTTTCCTCACCACCGGTGTCACTTCACCTGTCTGGTGTCAGGTTTCAGAGGAAGCTCCCCGTGGGAGGGTCCACGGAGAGCACGTTGTCGTGCAACTCTCTCTCTACTGGTCAGCAGCTTGAATGGGAGGTCTGCTGGTTTAACAGCGGTGTGAGGTGTTTTTGGCTCGTCACTTTATCCCGTGAGCGTGCAGGACAAAGTTGTGTACCGCACGCGCTCGTCGCAACTTTCTGCCGTTGGCTAGAGCTCGCGCGCGTCTCCCCGACAACTCGCGGCTGTGTCATTCACTCCTCTGCCTGCTCCTATTTCACCCAGAGAAAATCATCTTTCTGAGAGCCTACAATGGAGGAAGATAACAACGTCCTACCTGAGTTGAAGGATATAGAGACTAAATTAGGGCTGAAAGTCCCGGACAGTCTCTTTAGGTCGCTCGCGGGAGGAAAGCATCACGACAAGCTCGAGAAGTCGGCAACGCCGCATTTAGTCACCCGCAAACTGTATGCTAATAATGCGGACTTGAAAAGACTGGAGAGCAAAATGCTATTCCTGAAACAAGAGATGGTAAGCATATTTTTCTGTATCAAATAAAACTCAATAAGTCTTTACAGTAACTAAGAGAAATATGCCAACTGTTAATAACCATATGGCTACTGCGACACAGCTGAGAAATATAGGTTTGGCTAATTTAAAGTTGTAATTACAAGCTAGTACACTAACTGCATAGTTGCCCATGCTGTTAATTTATCTACAAACAAATGTATGGAATATAAGACTAAATAACGCTACACAAGTTAGTTAATACCTATTCTGCATACTCAAAATGTTAGGAAAGTTCAACTTATGCTCTCTCTGCTGTATCACATTTGTTGCTAACCAACCCAGAGCTCGCAGGAAATGCATTCACAAGATGCAAAAGAGGTTACATATCTACATATTGTTAAATGCAAAGTTCCACTGATGGGTGTTGGGCCTTATTGAGTTATAAAGAAACCGGTCAGTAGGTGAGAGCCATTCACACCTGCACACTGCAGTCAGCACAGACCCTTTGTTGATAAAGCCTCCTCACCTCAGGGAGCACCCCCCCCCTTGTCTCTTATTATTCAAAGTATGTGGTGAGAATCAACTGTGCCTGAGTAATTACCTTCTCATGACTTCAATATCAACTACCAGCACTTATAATTGAATTATTTTCTAATGCTATGCTTGTTAGACTGAGGCTTTGTGAGATCCAGAGTCAAAGCAACCCCCCCCCCCCTTTTTTTAAGTAAGGTCATGAAAGGTATTAGGACTCCTGAGCAGATGGCCTTGTTGACCGAGTTTTACAGACTGTAGTAGAGCTGTGTCATGGCCAGCAGGCTGACTGATCGCCCAGAGAGTTTCTGTTGATAGGCTTATGCTAGCAATTGAGATCCTTAAGTAGCACATTTTGTATTTTCAAATGTAACAAGCCATACTTTGGTTTAATTCACTTGCGTTGCAACCTGACAGCCATGCCATCATTTAGTTGTGCCAATATGAAAAAAGAAACTAATTAACTTTCAAAAATGAATTTAGTGTAATGCCTTTAGTGGCCTCTTACTGTTAGACAGCTCGTTTTGAATGTGGGCCACCTTGGGCCTCCCTGTTTTTGTGTCTCCCCTCACAGCTTAATCACTAATCCAATCAGACTGCTATGTTTTGGTGCGCACAAGTCTGGTAGATGCACACACACACACTTTTGGCATCGTAGTGTTTAGCTAGATGTTTACATTATTCAGAGGCTGAAATAATCTACTGCCTGTCGAAAGAGCAAATGAACTCTGGAAAGGTTAGTGACCAGCTCTTATCGGTTTCATTTGACAAATTAAACATGGTGTTGTAGGTTCAGTGTTAGTATCTAGTACAGAGAAAATTATGCAGAACTAATTGTGTTTCCCAAACTCATTTTGTGATACCAACCCACTAGTGCCATCTTATAAACATGAGATAGCTGCTTGGACTTAAATCGCAATATTACTCCATCTGCTTGGCTTCCATGTGTGTATACAGCGTGTGGTAATGCTCACAAAGCAAACACACCAGCAGCAGTGTGGCTGGTTGCAAATCCACTCCAAAGAAAGGCTGTTGTATCAAGCCAGCTGTCTGGAACACTGTACCAGCCCCGTGTGCCTTCATCTGCCTCGCTGCATTTTGAATGTAGCAGGCTGTTACAGCTGTTGGTCACCCTGTTAGACACAGGGGGAATCCCTTCCAGTGACCCCATAGGCTGTCCACTCCCCCCCCCCAGTCAATGGCATGGTTTGTCATGACAGGGAGTTAAATCAATGGCCATACTGTGTAGCGTTCACAATCCTGGATACACACTGTTTCCTGGCTGTGCTGTTACACGAGTGGTGCAAGTTCTTTTTCGGGTGCCACATAGTTAAGGCTCTTTGTTCACAACAAAGCCTTGTAGTCTAAACAAAACAGCACATAGTGTTCTGGCCATGCGAGGACGTAAGAATGCAAACAATTGTTTAGGGAAAAAGTCTCACCACAAGGTTCATTTAGTGGCTGATCTGGAGCTTTCCTTCATATCACATGATCTTCAGCAGTAGGAGACTGCAGAGTTGTTAAAGAATGGTCGATCTTTAAATTTCTATTGTTTTCTGGGCACTTTCAGCTTTTGCATCCTTGTTTGCTAAAAAGCCAAGGTCCAAACTGCCAATTAAATCCTTGCTATATGATCGAAAGCTCCGAATAGCTACTTGATTAACCTTGTGGTGAGATTATTTTCTCAACAGCTATTTCCAAAGTCTAGAATGAACTTTGAACCTTAATGCTAACAATGGTTAGTAATGGCTATAGTTCTGGTTTTGTATTATATTCACTTTGATGGTACTTTCATTGTACTAACTCATAGTAGCTATGTTAAAGGAGCAGATTTACAGTAGAGTACAGAGTAGTTCTGAGTAGACTGAAGCCATTGTCGTATCCATTTGTTTAATATAAGGCTACAGCCAGCACTGGGGTAGTTAAGCTTAGTATAACAATTTAGTGGAAAGGCACGATGACTTCAGAGTCTCCTGGCAATAGAGTGCTGCAGGGATGTTTATTTGTTGGCCACCACATAAGTTAATATCGTCCCGGTTCCCTTGACAAAAAGCCAGTGGTATTTTCCCATTGGATCTTGGACAATGGCAGAAAATAAGCCCTGTGGAAAACAAATGTTTATGATTCTTGCACGTTTTGTTCGTGAGATAATCTTAACAAATAAACACCACTGTTATAATCTTTAAAGCATAAATGCAATTGCCAGAAGCAAAAAGCTAAAGTTATGCTTTAAACAAACAACGGTCGCTTGACTTCATCAACACAAAGAGGCTGTAAAGCCATCTTCAGTGTGATGATGCTCTGTAGTCTCAATTAGCCACTGAGCAACCATGTTTTTTAAGACACGGAAAGGCTTCAAAATTTACAAGCATCGTGAAGTATTTTAGGTAATAGGGCAAAGTCTCTAAGGCTTGTGTCAACCAGCCACCTTATTTTGGGCATTTAAACCCAAAACCCATTTAAGGAACCCACTGCTTTCTGTACAAGGGAACTGGAAGTATTGGAGCGTTAACTAATTTCAAGGTTTTATGTCACAGTAACACCCAAACTCTAGGAAGTTACTGCTCCTGGCCAAAAAATAGTCTCTTGCAAAACAACACATTTTTGTTTTATGTGTTGATTAGTGAGTTTTAGGGGTCCCATTTTGGACATTTTATTTCCTTCAGATGGAGCTAGGCCAACCTCCGTTTGCTGTGGACTTGTATATAATATACAGATGTGAGAGGAGTATTGATCTTCTCATCTAACTCTCTGTGAGAAAGCAAATAACCACCTTCTCCAAGATACTGAACTATGCCTTTAAATGCTGCATCATTCTCAAGTACCAAGACCTGACCGTGATGTTTTTCTCCAACTCACAGGCACATCTGCGAGCCATCGATGTGAAGCTGATGCAGCAGCTTATGTCAATCAACGAAGGCATCGAGTCCATCCGTTGGATGATAGAAGACAAAGGCGGCGTGGCCAGCCAAGATGGCAGCCTGACGGGCAGCTTGTACAGCCTGTCAGACAGCCAGGACGGTACCTCACTGCGAGGCAGCCTCAACAGCTTGAATGATGCTAACAGTGACGGGTTAGATAGTCTGTCTGTGGGTAGTTACCTGGACACTCTAGCAGAGGACCTCTCAGACAATCCTTCACCCACGGATCTTGACTGTTTTGTGGATAAAACGGTTATTGATGGCAATGGTTTCAGCAAATCGCCACTGAAACTCAGGGTGGAATCAGATGAATACTACTGCTTTGGATAATGATAAGCTAAATGTGGTTACAGAGACTACTGAGATATTATGTGAAGACAGATTTTTTAAAATGTGTTCTTCACTTTGACAAATTAACACAGTTGTCAAAAATTTTTCCCACATACTTAACATTTTTCTCATTATAGCAGACTTACCAAATGACTCCTGTTACTTTTCACCTTGAAACCAGCTTCCTTACATTGTGGATTGAACACACCTCAGTAAACCATTGCCACTTAATGTCACACAAAATGCAAGTGAAAACATTAACACTGCTTCATGTCTTAATATTTTATCATACAGGTCAACTGAATTGAAAAGGTGCTCTGTTTTGATATAAAATATGTATTTATTGTGGAGTTGTTCAGTACCTCAGCAGTTTGTCTTCATGGTAAGAGTATTCTTAGCCTAAAATCACTGAAGAAGGGGTTAGTAAAAGTAGCAACATGAGCTGAACTTTAAAGTTCCTTCTTTATCTGTGGAAAATTCAACTTCAACTTTGTGTTAGGTCAGCCACAATCAGCTGATCTAAATGAAGGAGTAGATTAGGATTTAGCAGCCATTTGGAAAATTGGACATTTAATGCTGAGTGATTCAAGAGGGTAAACTGTTTAAAGTGGCAAGTTTAAGTGTTAAAACAAGTGCAATTTACTTCCATGCCAAATTCCGAGCACCACCTACTATAAATGTTAAGCTTTTAATGATTTTTACTTCAGTGTTTTGACTGAGGGAAGTTCGTGAGCTAAACCATACTCTGCAATAGTAGAACTTCCACATCCACTCAAGAGATTAGTAGCACATTCAAAGCACAGATGCTTGACTGAAAACCAAAGCTATTTGATTGTCTTATAGATAATTTAGGCCTGAAGCAAAACCCCGTTAATACCAGATGGGAGATTTGTTAAGGGTGAACATATGGGAAACACATTTGCTTCGTGGGCACATTTAAATTATGCTGTCAGAAAAAAAAAGGTTTAACGAGAGCTATACATCACTGTACATAACTTTGTTGTTTTAGCTTTATGTTGATTTGTTTGACATTTGTATTTTGTGCTGCCTGCTTTTGAAAGAAAAAAATGTTTTTATTGATTTTTGTTGAATTTGTTGTGGAAATGAAATAATATATTGTGATTTTCCTCCTGCTCACATTGTGTAGGTCGTTCATGCAAACAAACAAAAAAAACGGTATGGGTTGTGTCATTTTTAGAAACAAAAGAACAGTTTACCGACCTCGTGATGGAGTCTTAATGAGATGGAAAGTGAACATTGTGGTCGTTTCCTTTTTTGGTAAATTTAAGATAAAAAAAAAAAATGCCATAGTAATGCTGTCGGACTTCGTGGTGCCCTGAGTAATGTGGCATGGAAAATTACCCTCATTAATTTGCTTTGTCACTCCCTGTCACTTTCTTTTGATAAAACACAAAACCAGGAAGATGATTCTAAATTTGGCAAATTGTTGCTCACTTGAGCCCCTTAAATTCCCCAAGCTATTAGCAGAGGAATGCCATTTTGTATAATACTTAGAATGGCATACAAGTGTTATCATATATGAGGAATCACATTACCAAAAGCTCATTAGTGTCTATTATGGGCGAAATATTTGGACTGAAGTTATTTGAAAATAGCACCTATCAGAAGTGAGACAGAATTGAAATGCCAGCCATGCTGAATATTTGATGGTTTGCTATGTTCATTTTTACGCATCTCACTAGCTTCTTATCTTTCATGTGATAATTGAAGTTCCAGACAGGGTATACAGGGAAAGTCATTATAGGAAAGATGAGAACCTTGGTCTCTTTGGCTTGCGAGTGAATGAGTGGCCATGGGGCACAGTACTTCAGTAGTTCTCAGACTGGGAGCTGACATCAGGACTTGGTTTTGGAAACACTGCCTTGTAGGATTAGTCTTCAATTATTTTCTTTGTCCACAGAGCTGTCTCATGTTAGCATCTCATTTTATTTGAAGCTAGCATCCATGGAGTCATGGATGACTGTGGATGTTTGCTGAATGTGTGACAGTCTTCTTGCGTAATATAAAATGCACAACGTAACGAGTTGGTACACAAAAGACACTTCTGGTGTTAAATTAGTTCCAGACAGATATAATCGCTTTATCCAGGCACATTAAGCACACTTGTAACTTTGTCTCACTCCAAGTGCAAAGCAGCTTTATTTGGTTTTATGCTGCCTTTCCTTATCTCTACCACCCAGAGGCTTTGGCAAGCTTAAGCTCCCTGTCAAGCTGAACCAGGCTGAGGCTAGTAAACCAAAGAGCCTTGTGAATGGCAGCATGACCTCCTTGTCAGCAATTCAATTAAAAATACATAAAGTTCTCCCAACTTCCCGAAATTTCTTGTCTTAACAAATGTAACCATGTCATGACTGACTGATAGCTAATATCCCCTAGGGGAAAATGTTGAGACTAGAGCTGGTGGCCTTGAAATAATTGGATGCACAGAACAGGTTCTGCAGGTTTATGTTGTAATAGGTCTCTGAGTCAAAATTCCTCTGAGCTACATGGCACACTACACATAAACAGAGTTGCCTTTTGGGCCTTCCTCTTTCCTTATAAGTGTACATTTCCTACATGAAAGGGAGAGCCAATTGACCCAGGCTTTGTAGAGAAGACAAGTGCTGTCTTTCATCAAACTATCCAGTCACATTTGAAAATGTACTTTTTTTGTTCCAGCTGTAAGCTTAAACCTAAATGTTTCCTCCTTCCTAGCGAAAAGGAAGTACATAGCACCATGTAATTGTCCCATTTAGAAAATGTGAGAGAAAATCACAGACCTGAGAAAATAATGAACATTTCCACCGTGCTGCCACCCATGTGGACTCCCATTTTGAACCCTTGACTGTGGCATTTTGGCCGGTGCCATCTTGGTATTTGGAGACATAAGTGACCATATTTATATGTCAGGGTGTAGATAACCCTAAAGCTGAAAGCTACGTTAGCATGTTGCATTTACAGCTATGTTTATCGTGATAATATTATTGCTAATGCCAATTTTTGCTAGCAAATAATGGCTTAAACTATTAAAACAAAATGTACTTATCTGACTCTGGAAGTCAACCAGAAGTCAATTTGTTTTTGTGACAACCTCCGTGGTTTCTGATGTGTTTGCGAAACTCCTCATTGCGTTTTTATTTTTTTTGGTCCAGAATTTGCTTCAAGTACGTTGAAAAAAATAAACTTCAGTCAGGACCACTTTCGTCAAATAAAACTTAATTTCCATTTGCAGTATTATATTTGGCATTATGGCCATGTTCTGGGGCCTCTCCGCCTTTTCTAGACCTACGCAGAAAGCCTAAGGTAGAGAGAACACACCTCTCTGCCCTTCCATGTGCATATGTGAAAAGCCTGAGGCAGAGCGCCCATGCGCCTACATGGAAAGCCTAAGGCAGGGAGAACAGCAGCAAAGACCCCTGGGAACAGGACAGCCAGTATCAATGACATACATAAATGACATTGATAAGTTAGACACAATATAAAAAGGAGGAGCTGGGATGGAGACGGGTTGCAAAGTGGGTTGCAGAGAAAGCAGCAATAGTAGGAAGACTAAAGCAGTTCAAATAGGGTGCCCTGAATGAGATTTGCCAATTGGTTGCATAGAAAGGAATCATGTCATCTACCAGCTGATCCACCATTTGATTGGCTGTTTGAGCTGATGTAGCCAGGATGTTAGCCGTTGTCGTGTTCTGCCTCAACTAATGCTATGCTCAATTTTTGCATCAGATTCAGACAGACCATATGCACTGTGCCACAGGAAGTTAGCATAAAAACAAATTAGCTAACAGATTGATGAATGCAATGCAGCTTTATACATATTTTTGTCAGTGAAAAGTTCAAGGGTATGTTTAGCTAGCTAACATTGCTACCGTGCTTGCTGTGTAACATAGAGTGCGTGCATATTGCATCAAAGGTCCATTAACAAAATATTTCACAAAAATGCGGCACGCCTTATAGGTCCTGTTTTTGTCTCTCTATTGGACAGTGAAAAACACACAACAAACACACAAAAGAATACTGTTCTGCCATGTCTGTGGTGGTATTTTTGTCCATCTATATAAAGATGAATTTCCTGGGGCGTCGGTAGCTTAGTGGATAGTGCTGGCACCCCATGTATAGAGGCAATGCCTCGCTGCATGTCGTCCCCCGACTCTCTCTCTCTCTCTGCCCATTTCACACTGTCCTGTCCAATAAAGGCAAAAAGCCCCCCAAAAACGATGAATTTCCTTGCGTCAAACTCTAGGGGCAAACACCATTAACTTTTTCCGAAATATGGACACAAAACAAAACACTGTGGAAACGAGGCGTTAGAAGGTCTGTTAATATAACTAAATGCTGAACAAGACTTTTAGGCAACCAAAATGTTACAATGAACTTTAATGATCAGGCAACAGGAGAAAATGACATCACAGTCAAGTGAAGTTACTCAAAGTTTGTCAGTTCTTGTGTCCGCAGCATTACTCACCTAGTTCTTCGGGTGAATGACACCAAGGCTATGTGAAGAGCAAATAAAGGCAAAAATCAGCTGCAGTCCCCTGAGTTTGGGAGCAGAGTGCAGAACAATGATTTATTTATTTATTCTGTTAGTTAGTCCTCAGTTACTTCACTTGAGCACAAATAATTACACTGGTGTACAGTGGAGACAGCAGCTTCCAGCAGGGATCCATTAGCAAATTAGACACTAGGGTTGGGCTTGTGCCACAAGATGAAGGGAAACCAATCCTGTCTGGTATCTGGGAAACTGTCACCATGCTACCAAATGAGGATACAGGATATGGGTTACTGGAGTAGGTTTTAGGGGGGGGGATCAAAAGAGCCAGAGACACAGTGGACCCCTCAGACAGGAAGCCACAGATGCCAAGTAAACATACACAATTGTCAAGTTTCTTTATTCCTGTTCAATTAGGGATTCTCTCTCTGGGCTTCTGGTTTGTTTCACAGTTCAACTTTGAATATACTGGAGAACTCTATAAACATCTTTGTTGTATTATAGAGTGTAAATCTTAACACGGTGGACTTAGGAACGAATGTTGGTGATGGCTCTGTATGCTATGCAGTCATGCTAATGCTTGTGATGGATGTAGCACATTAGATTGACTATGTCAGCCTTATTGCATTCCCAGGCACGAGTAGCTCCATGTTGGGAGATTTATGAAGCCCTGGAAAACTTAATAAGGCCTCTCCCATAGCATGAATATCTTGTTTCGTCTAGGAAAAATACTTAATGAATGTCAAGGTTAGCCACAGCCCTAATGCTGTGCTTCACATGAGATTTTCCGCACTGCTGACACAATGATAGCGCTCAACTTCTGATCGAGCAAATACTTCATGCTGATTAGATTATTACATAAGGGGAAGTCATATGTGTTGACCCTTTATGTTAGGAAAGCATCCGTTTTGGGGAAATAAAAACCAAAAGGAGCTCTTGATTGGCTTTCTGCCAAGCTGTGGATCTGTGAATCACTTCTTTGGAGCTTTGTTGAGCGTCTGCGCTCCTGGGAACCACTGTTACCATACGCAGAAGAGGAGACAAGACACTGTTTAAGTCAGTGCACATATTAAACATTAACAATGGCTGCCACTGCTCTCATAAATTAGCTCAGCTGAGATTTAGAAAGAGCACCCTTTGGAAGCTTCTGTAAACATTACACAGAAAACATCTGACAAACCCAAATACAGAGAGCGGCCGGCCCTGAGAACATATTTCTCCTCCAGGCTGGTCAGGCTGCATTCCATCCATAGTCCATGGGGTTATTTTTAATCACCATATATTCACAAAGGAGCGCTTGATTATTTATCACATATATTAACAGCTGTAAAGATTACAAATCATCCCATGAGACCCGTGTTCTGGGCCATTTTTCTTCTTGTATTCAGGAATCTCATGGGATGTAACAAACTACATTTGAATTGCCACAGTCTTTAGTGTTGTGCTTGCTTAGTCATCCGTAGATTTGTTTATATTGCAGCTCCACACTTTACCTTTTAGTGCTCATGAAAATTTATCAGACACTGGCTCGCTCACAGTATTTGCACCTTCAAACTTAACCCAATCATATTTTAAGTGTTTACTAAGTGGAGACCTATGCGTCACTAAATTTAAAGGGACAGTTCACCCCAAAATTTAAAATTGCATGTTATTCCTTTACGTGTAGTGCTATTTATCAGTCCAGATTGTTTTAGTGTGAATTTTCAAATGCTGGAGATGTTGGCTGTAGAGATGTCTGCCTTCTTTTGAATACAATAGAACTAAATGGCACACAGCTTGTGGTGCTCAAAGCGCCAAAAAACAAACAAACAAAAACATTAGAAAATCCAACATCAGTGTCTGTTTCCAGAAATTATGACCTGGTTACTCAAGATAATCCACAGACCTTGTTGGCGCAGTTTCTTGTAGGAACTATTTTCTTTATACCGAACAACACCCGCTAATCGTATGACCATGCAGAAGGACGTATGCATCGACTACTCGCTTACCACCATTTAGCCAGCTAAAAATACAGCTCTGGAGTGGGGGACACCATTAATGTTTACATATCATGTTGTCACGGGCATGAACCCTCTGTCCATGAGTAGATGCACGCTTCCTTCTGCACTGTAAAATTGGTTGGCTGGTGTAGTTCGGTACAAAGAAAATAGTTCCCACAAGAAATTGTGCTGACAAGGTCTGTGGATTATCTTGAGTAACTGGGTCAGGATTTATGAAAAGGAACATTGCTGCGTAGACATTGGAACTAGGGGTGCGGGGGGTGCGGCCGCACCCCCTCCCATCCGCACCCCAGCCTCCCTACCCACTGCATTACGCTTTAAAAAAATAAAGAATCTGAATTTAAACTCAATTTGTCTGACTTACATTTATCTCTTTCATATCATTAATGCATAGATCTATGCTTTTGATGTGATATGCAGCCTGCCTGACTACATACAGTAGCCTTGGCATCCAACTTACCACTTAGCACCTCACACCAAACCAATCTAGACTGATAAATAGCACTATAGGTAATAAGAAAAATATGGAAATAGATATGCTCACACTTATTTCAGATGCTGTTTAATAATGATGTGAGCTGAGAAGATTTTAAACCACATTTTGCATATATAACACAACAAAGCTCAAATTACAAAATGTTACAAAAATGCTAATAAAGTTAGCTCTAACACTATTGAACACTATTAACTCTATATGCAAATGTAAATATAACAAAGTCATATCCACATTTACAAACAATATATTGTTGTCGCCACCCTAAACTATTATGTTTGGTCGTAGTGACTTCCTGTTTATGTACAGTGGTTGATTTAAGTTAGCAACCAATTTATACATGACAAGCTTTTTGACTACGACATGTTTCAAAGCATCTATAACCTTTATTGTTTAATAATGTATGAAATGGCAACGTGAAAACAATGTGACAAGTTTGAAACCAACTAAGTAAGGACGCACAAAAAGTAATTGATTTCTAAATATCTCAAGCAACCCAGTGCTGATATAAGAGAGAAGGATAAGACAAGAAACTCTTGGCCTTGAAAAATGAAAACGGTGTTTCAACATTTCAAAGCTCCACCACACAGAACTGTTCATTTAATTATGCAGTGATGCCGACACAATCAGCAGCTGGTTGTGAAATCATTTTCTATTGAAAGCACAAACTGGTGGAACCAGTTATGATCTGTGACCACCACTAATGTCAACATATCTCCCAACTAGTAAGATGCATTCCCATTCATGCCAGGAAATAAGGATGGGCCAATTAGTCATCATTAGTCACTAACGAGTGAAACCTTTACACTGAATATCAGTCATTTTACTGACATCATTCTTGCAGTCAGCACAGTTTAAGACATTACTATTTATATAACCTGAATAGTGCAGGTAAAGGCATCATGATGAGCACATAACATTATAATGAACAGGTTCAATCATAGAAGTGGGTTCATTATTACACGTGAGTCATCTTCATTCACAAAATAGATGTAGCTCAGACTCAGTTTAGTACTTCCAGTGTTCTCTCAACCCATCTTCCATTCACTGCTCTTTTTACTTTCGAATCTGTTGAGTCACCCTCTTGACACCCTGCCTGTGTTTGATGGCTCCCTGTATTGGGTGCCTTTTTCCTGACCACACTACCGAGCTGTTGAGCCAGCTGAGATTAAACAGCAGGCTACATCAGCCAGGAACCTTCAACAGATAGAGCAGAGAGAACAAAACAATCCTCTATCCCATTTGATCCCCCCTTTTTTCACTCCCCTTTTCTCTTTCTATCCGGGCCAGTAAGCCTTTCCGTGACTATATTAGGAATCAAAGGGACTTCTACAGAAGGCACTGACCCCGCCAGAGCTTTTGAACTTTTTGCTTTGCTCTTTGACAGCCAAGTTGTGAGTCATGAAAGAGAAATACATGTTATTGTGGTTGCTTTGAAGCTTATGGAGGTTACAGTCTGTATGAATTTTTGCAGCGAGATTGTAAATTTCTATTTGGGATAGCCATGTATTTTATCAGCCCAGTCACCAGAAGAAATACTGGCATTGTACGTTTCTGCAAACTATGGATACATTTTAGTTGTACATTTCATGCATATCATATCGAGGTTTCTAAAGTAGTTCTGTTTACATGTATCTGAGCTGACTTTGTCAGTGGGAGGTAAAGGGGGTGGTGGATGGTGTGAGACTTAGATGAGATGGCTGCTAAGCTGGAGAACACTGTTTGAGATCAGCAAATAACAAAAACGGTTGTTTTGAGGGAATTCATAGGGAGACATCTGTGGCATTTCTAGCAGCGATTGTGCCATGACAAGGTGCTCTTTAGCAAGGCATCAGCAGCATTGCTAGCAGTGATTGTGATACCAAAACTGGGTGTTTTTTAACAAGACATTGGCAGGATTTCTGTAGCACCAAAACTGTGTTTTTGAGCAACATTTCTGGTGGCGATTATGCGATTATCCAAAACTGGATGTTTTAGTGAGACATTGGCAGCATTTCCAGCGGGAACGGTGCTACCAAAACTGGCCGTTTTATAGTGAGACTTGGGCAGCATTTCCAGCTGCGGTTGTGGCACAAACACTGCAAATGTAGCACCAAAAAATGTGTTTTTCAGCAAGACATCAGCGACATTTCTTGTGGTGATTATGCCACCAAAAGTGGGTGTTATTTAGTGAGACATTTGTAGCATTTTCAGCTACAATTGCGGGACCAAAAGTGGGTGTTTTTAGTGAGACATCAGCAGCATATTCAGCAGTGATTTTGGCACCAAACCTGGGTGTTTTTCAGCGAGGCATCAACAGCATTTCCAGGGGCAAGTTTGCAAAATTGTTTTTTATAGCAAGAAACCGGCAGCATTTCTGGCAGCATTGTGCTACCAATAGTAGGTGTTTTTTAGTGAGACATTGACAGCATTTCCAGCTGAAATTGTGGCACCAAAATGGTGTTTTTCAGCAAGAAATCAGTGACATTTCTGGCGGCACTTGTGCCACCAAAACAAGGTGTTTTTTTTTTTGCAAGACTTCGCCAGCATTTCCAGCTACACTTGTGGCACCAGAACTGGGTGTGTTTCAGTGAGACATCAGCAGCATATTCAGCAGTGATTGTGGCACCAAAACCGAATGTTTTTCAGCGAGGCATCAGCAGCATTTCCAGGGGCAAGTTTGCCACCAAAATATCCTTTTGTAGCGAGACACTGGTAGCATTTCTGAGAGCGACTGTGCCACCAAAACTGGGTGTTACCTAAACAGAACCACATGGTAACCACAGCACTGTTGAAATGTAAAAATACATAAAATTTCAACATATCCACTACAAATATTACACATCCAGGGTTTACGGAGATGTACAAGGCCAACATTTGTTCTGGCAATTGGGTTGATTTGATTGGTTATGTGAAACAAGACAAACATTCCTCTAAAATTGACAAAAACAGCCCTATTAAGATGCTCTCACGTTGATTATTTCTCCTCTGGCTTTAACTAGTGTGGATGAGAAACTGTCAACAACAGACCACGTGTAGCCAAAAGGTCAAAAGTCTTTTCAAGTGTTTCCAGGCAACAAGATGACCCTGTGTCGTTAAAAGAGCAGAGCTGGGAATACTCCTTGGTTGGCAAATATGGTTGAAAAAATGCCTTCCTGCGGATGACTGCTTTGTAATTCCCTTGACACTCATTCAGGTCAGATGAGGGCAGTTTGGGGTCAACAGGAAAGCATTACAATTGATTGACCTGTAGAGGTCAAGAAACGATCTGATGACTTTGTAGTGAAGTAGTCTGGAGACTCTACCTATCTGCTACATATTAGCTCATGTTTTTTTTTTTCCTCTGCCAGGTATTATTGTATTATTTTAACTGGTGCATATTTGCATTTTTCCCATGTGAGCCAGTATAATTTAATTCAAAAGACAAGTGAGATTTTAAGTGAAAGACTGCCAGCAAAAGAAAATAGCTGTCATAGATCATGTTTGTTGTGTTTACTCCAAGTATTTTTCTTCTTTTTTCTCAAGGCTCAAAGAATTCTTTTGAGGAATTTCTTAATTCAGTTACTGTTGCCTCAAGCTCTTCAAGTCCTTCCTGCAATCTGTTATTTTCTGCTTGTTTGAGTTGTGGATCTTTCTTTGAATTTGCTCTTCTGTCTTTATTACTGTACACAAGAGTATCGCAGCTTTCTTGTCACTATGGGATTCCATTTTTCCAGTCGTTCTGTCTGCACTCTCTCATAAACTGTCATCCGTCCTGGGAAAGAGATGTGATCCTCTTGGGAAAGAACAAATAGTGCACTCCCTCATAAATGTCTTCCCATGGTCCTCTCATGGCACTGTTGTAAGTGCTAGTAACTGTCTGATGTCCTGTTGTGGAATTAGTTTTGTAAAGTCTTTGCAGAAATAAAAACTTGCAGCTTATCAAATATTATCATTTTTGTGTACCAAATATTAGAAACCAAAATGTCTGTATAATCCTTTCGTAGCTTATCAAGACACATTCTTAGCTGTCGTCTGCTTTTTGTTGTATCACTGAGTAATTTCCGCTCGTTCTCAGATCTATAAATAATCAGATCAGCATGATATGTGTTTCCACAATCCGAGTTTCATTCCACACTGACAAATAGACAAAGCAGTTCTTGTCAGTCCCTTCGGCCAGGGTTTGCCAAAATCTGACACAAATTGGGATTCACTGTTCACTTCTCGTCTTGACCCAATATAAATTCCTCTTTTTCTGCCTGGTTGCAACGATGGGTGATAAAATAAATGCTCCCAGGGCAATCCCAGTTCAAACCTCAAACCTTGATACTAAAACCCTACTCTGAATCTGAAACCTGGTGTAACAGGACCTGGAAGATTTCACTGAAGTGCTTTGGTTTAAGAGGTAAAGGACCTCTAATATCTGAGCGGATTAGGATGCAAAACTGGCATGGTTTCCTTGGCAGCTTCTCAAAGCCTCCTCATTCAAAGCTGGAGCTTCAGTGAAAACACAAGATCATTTCTTCTGGAGCAGGATTTGGATGGTCTCCACCACAGAAGTGTAATTTTGGAAGGTTTAATTACTGTCAGGCTCCATCTATCTGAAAGTTTGCATGCAAAAGAAAAGTGGATTTAGTGTCAGGGTGTAAATGTGGAGGGAAGTTGGAGAGTGTTTCCTAATTTTGATCTTTGATATGATACCTGATTTACAAGGTATCATATCATTACTGTGTTTAACAAATCATCTCCTTCATGGATGCAAAGACAATCAATCAAGAGCGCTAAATCATAAATTTTCATCAACGTATCTATTTATGTTAGGGACTATACGAAAATTATTGGGGTGGGGAAGGGGCTGAACCATATGCCTGATTGCCTGATGAACTCACTCGTGGTGTAGACAATAAGTTAAAATACTATTTACTAAAAACAATATAAAAAGCCATGTAAAAGTGTTCTTAAAAATGTCTGTGGAAGCAGCTCGAGGATTAAAAACACTTAACTATCTAGGGTTAAGTAGGGTTATCTGGTAGCAGACTATCCAAAATGGCGTCGTGACACCGTGGCTCCACTACTCCGCATTGGAAGTCCACGCATCCACAGGCAACCTGTTGGGAAAGACAGCCAGCAGTCAGTCGTCTACAGCACCATTACCCGCTACCCTCAAATCAAGGTGGCGGATATTCAGTTGGGCAGAGCTCTCAATTTTGCCCGGTAGCTATTATGTGCCACAGTGCTGTGGCCACTGGTCGCTCCTCTGCATGGGCTTCTCTTGGCAGACCACTCCTGAATGGACTGCCGACTGCCATGCTGTTTCCGAAGCAGTGTCGTTTTGATGCTGTCCCCTGGTGCTGCTTCCTTCACGCTTCCTCTGCTCCAGTTTTGGTGCTCCCCTCAGACCGTCCTCTCAGGTTGTTCCCCTCTGGCTGTTCTCCTCGATCCAACACACCTGGCTTCTTTATTTCCGTGCTGTCATTGCTTACGCCCTCCTCTCCGCCACATCATTGGTTGTTATCCAACTGTCTTGTCCAGTCTTGTCTTGTTGGATGGCTGCATTGTCCATCTGTAAAAGACTTTTCTGCCAGGTGCAGGTATTTAGCACGAATGAAGTAAAAGTTACTAAAATCGCAACACCCAAAGGATTATAAAATAAAAGCATGCGAATAAAAACAGTAAAACCAAGCACAATAAAAACATCCAAGATAAAACACAGCAACATATAAAAGCCCAACAAAATATAAAAACATACAGACAAGATAAAACCAGCACTTCCGCCTTATGACACATGATTATCTCCATTTGAAATCTAGACCAGCCTCGACCTGCTAATTTAAGTCCCACAACCGTGATTAAACACACTGTTATGCCGTTTTGCGTGACATAATGTCCCATTCCAATGTGCAAAGCATTCATTTAGTCAGCTCCTACTTGTTGTTGGTGTAATGCAAAGTGACAAAAAGATAACGAATTTTGCAGTAATTGTATGCCCACATATTCAAAGGAAGTGTCTCGTTGCTATCAGTCAGTTGCATCATCAGTCTGAAATGATGTTTTACTAAACATCCTCTACATATTTTGTCAGCTTCCACAAGGACAGGCACCAGCTCAGGCACCTGTGATTAGCTCATTTTTACCCATGCCTATAACCATGTATTTTTTACCCCTTGCCCAACTTTTTGCAGGTTACTCAGCAATACCTGCGGGGACCCTGACCTCCCACCAACATGTCAGAATAATACAACATTGAATTGGTTCAACCCGTTTTATCACAACTAAAATAACTAACGATGTACCCCAATATAAAACAATATAAACCCCATTATAAGTGTATCTTAATGGAACAATAATTTCACATAGCCACCAACTGCACATTAAAATGAGTTAGCAACTGTCAGTTCATGGGTAACATAACAAAATTGTGAATTTTCTAGTCATTCAATTTAAAAAAATAAATAAATAAAAAGCAGCGAAGCAAACAGTGATTCCTACTACAGAATTAGTAGGCTAGTGTATATTGACTCACTTCGTATGATACTTTTTTTGTGAAGGTGAGAACAACTGTTGGGTTTGGGTTTTTTGCGTTCAATTTTTCAAGGGAGAAACTGAAATAAAACATAAATACTCCATCCCACAAATAATTTTTGTACAGTCTCTAATTGGCATGCTCTCAGACAATCAAAATGCTTCTGTTTTTATGTGTCCAGGCTGCTGGTATAGACATTTGAGATGAAAATAGAATACTTTTGTTATTTTTCCTCCTTTGCTGTAGTGTTCCTTGTCTCCAAACATTTAACCCAGACATTCAACAGTTGGAAACCCACACCGCTGAAATAACACCGTACTTTTTGTCTTGACTTGTCTCCGATTACTCCAGCATTCAGCTCCCAGCCCCCACATACATACCCTGTGGGGATAGCCACCTGTCTCGGCTGACTCCTGGGATGCCTCCCTGGCCTAACAGACAGCTCTTTGTGCTGGGGGGAGTAAAGCCTCTTAGCAGGCTGTTACTGATAGGACTCAGGAGACTGCTGCTAGTGGGGCGGAGTTACAGCAGTGTATTACAGTGATGTCCACCTACTGTCTTTTTTTAAACACCAGTGGTACAGATATTTTCTATGATACCGCTTTGGTGGGTTTTCAGAGTTCGTAAATGCAGGGTCAGTGGTACAGTACAGGCCAGCCAAGGTGACGTCAGCTTTAAAACTGACCTTAAAGAGTTCAGGCCACTGGCAGCTTGAGTTAATGATTGCCTCTGCACAGATCATCACTTGAATCACTGGTGCGGTACTCACTGACAGCTTGTCTGCTCATGTAGTCAGATGAGTAGATGTTCTGCCTTCACCTTCCCTGAGTGCTGCGGCCTTATGGGTGAGAATGTTGTACTTGCTAAGAGGCTAATGAAGACAGATGATCGTGCAGATTGAGAATAGGGTAAAAGCGCTGGAGGAGCAAGGTGGATTTCTTGGCCTTAAAACTGTGAATGCACTCAGCTGTGAATTACTCTGCTAATGGCTCTCAGGAGCATTTCCTCATCCATTTGTACTTGCATGTAAAAGTTCTAAACCTTTTACACTAGTATAACCTTACAGAGATCTAGCAATAGAAATTATTAAAAACGTGGACTGCCATTTACAAACTGCTTGTAAGGGCTTGGATTAAAAAATATATAAATTTGAGGTTCACTTGCCAGCTTTTTCTGGAACGTTCAACTGCATGTGTCGTAGTAACAAGTGGAGATAGACAGTAGAAGATACTGGAAATGTGGGAGAAAAGCAAAATGACTAGAAAGTTCCCCAAAGCGGAATCGAAGTAGAGATCACTGTGAGGTACAGTCAGAATCCCTGGAAAAGCTAGTAAGTAAATTTTGTTTCCAAAGAATGTGATCCTGCATGCTCAAGCACCAATTTTGCACTCGAAATTAAACATTTAGTCCACATTTAGTTTTAAGGTGCTTTCACACCTGCCCTGTTTGGTTCAGTTCAATCGAACTCAAGTTTATGTGCGGTCCGTTTAGGCAGGTGTGAACACAGCAATTGTGCTCGGATATGCACCACCAAAACAACCGAACTGAGATGTTGTTGAAGAGGTGGTCTCTGTCTGGTTACAAATGAACTCTGGTGCGGTTCGTTTGTGGTGAGAACGTATTCCGACCTCAATCTGAACCAACTGCAGTCACATGACACATTGTTTGGGTTAAACATGAGCATGTCTTAAGGATTATTAATGTGCGCCTCCTCCTGTACTGCCTTAATATGCACATTCAGCACATCCCATGCATCAAAACATTGTTTTCTAGTTGGAGCCGCGCCTCGTTTCCAAACTGTATGCTTGACTAAAATGAGCAATGACAGCAATATAATCCACGATGACCAGCGCTAAAATCAACCTGCGTAGTTGTCCCTCCACTGTGACAATACAAAGTGCGCACTTATCTTGCAAGTGTGCTCTTCTTCAATGAGTTGTTTACTTCCTGGATTTTTCCTGCAAGGAAATTCTGACCAATCAAGAGCAGCTTTCTCGTGGAAGACATTTGATCTGGTCCACTTGTAAATGCTGCCTTGAGAACACGAACCAACTCGAGGCAATTATGCAGCTTTGCAACAAAATTAGTCCCTGATTTTGACCAAAGCAAGACAACTCGTTATATAATAGTTGTTATTCTCCATTAAATGTTGTAAAATGAATTTCATGGGGAATCTCTGGAGCTTGGCAAGCAATGCAACATAGCAGGGATTCCACTACAGCCCACAGTGGGTGGATGGATGCATTACTGCAAGGCTTTACAAAAAGCCTTCTCTTTTGTTGTCGGGATGCTGACATTCCTTCTTCAGATGATAGCATTTTGTAGCACTATAATTGTTTGGTGAGGGTTATTTGTTATAATGTGGAGCATTTTCTTTTAGTTTACTCTGTGCATTTGTTAAATCACTGCAAAGTTTCTACCTCAGCATTCAAAGGAGCTGAATAAAAGGCCTTGAAAGGCTTTGAATGCTTCAATTCAACTTAAAGGTAATGTTTGCATTTACATGAAATAAGATGAGCGTTACAGATTCTATTCACACAACACTAAGCCAAGCCATTATTTAAATTGCTCTATCACATTCCTTGACATGCATTTACAGCAGGTTGGCTGCTCCTTTGGCATGATCTGATTCATCTTGTTCATATTTTTTGTTCCTCTTTTAAAACCTGAAGCATTCTGAAGAAGCTGGTGTACTGATCCTCAAAGCACAGAAAATAATAGTGTGTTCACACAATGTGTCATTTCTTTCAACACAACAGGATGTAAACTTTCAAGAAATACGTGTCGATTTTCACGCCACAGGGACATGAAACCTGTCAAGTCATGTGAAAGTGTCCACTAATGATGTCAAGTGTTTGTAAGGCCCTGCAGCCACGTCTGTTGGCTGCTCCCTCTCTGTACCTATCAACAAACACATATGTGCTGACTTTACTACTTTCACAACAACAGCATTGACTGGGCCAATGTCTGCATTTGTCCTAGAAGTCATTAAATAAATCCTCCGAGCGAGGTAGCAATTTAGCCGAACTAATTCGATTTCATTGTGGCAAACGATGAGGGATGGCGACGCCTCTGTCGTATGATCTGCCAGTAGGAAACTGGATAAACATAGCAGCATATCAGGAACGCATAAATCAGTTTGTCTGCTTTGAACAACAGGTTCATGCAAGCCTGACGGAAAGTTTTTCCTTAAATACCCTACAGCTTTGGCGAGATGGACGCCTTGTTGGCTGCTGACACTTGTGTGCTCTCTGTTGCCTTTGACATTCTCTCAGGCATACGCTGAGTGAATCTGCTCGTAATCAGACAACGCTGCTTCATAAGTAGCTGAAGGGCATTTATTGTTCAGACAGGATTATCTTTTGGTCCTGAGAGAAACTGTGTGGGGCTTTTTTGTGTTTGCATTTTGCAGCATTGCGAAATAGCTGAGTGGTTTTCCTACAGAATATAGTCCTGTATACACACACTACATTATGATTTACATTGTCTTTGACTTTGTGTAGGTGTGACAGGTGTTCATTTTAAAATTCCAGTCGTTGCCAGTCTCGCCATGCATAAACTGATTCCTTTAAGAGCTCTTTAAAATGTTTTCCCTTTGGGTGCATCTGCAGAATAAGCTAGACACAAGCATGTATTTTTATCTTTAGAGGACATGCAACATTGTCACCCAGTTGCATTTCTTTCCTTATTACTAATGTGACTGTCAGATAGTCATCAATGGAATCCAGTCTGAGAGTCACCCGTGGGTGCCTGTTTGACTTTTCGTTTGCATTGTTAAGCAGCTGAAGGCATGTGCAGGGGAAACAAGTTTCTTTTCCTTCTTTGCCTGATTTTACAATGACTAGAGGACATGATTACACCTGTTTGAAGCTGGGAATTCACTCAGGGAGTTAAAAAAAAAAAGATAAGCAAACAGAGCTATGTAGCATCTGTGATTTTGAGTAAAAGCAACAATGCACAGTGGAGGCATTCAGGTTAACAGCACAAACAGACATGAACCGCAGGGATATATTCACCTGATCAGGGACATGTAAACATGTTTTAAAGCACTGCTGAGGTCTGCGTTAAGCATGTTGTGGTTTCGAGGCAACTGGAAGCCCTCATAAATCAAGCAGAGGAGCAGGGGGGGCTGCAGCACCTTAAGTGCCGTCATGGCAGTGTCATGTTTTTGCAATGGCAACAGAACGACTCATCTGTAAGCTGCTGTTGGATAAAAAGAAAACATTGTGGAAAGTTACCAAAAAGTTACCAGAAAGTTACTGCCCACCCCCCCCTTCTAATTAGTACTGTCTTCAAAAGGCTGTGATGCACTCACTTTTGAAGTTAGCACGAAGGTGGTGGTTTCTTGTGACACTAGGCATTCATGGTACCAGCCATATTGGCATAGCTTGTCAGGAACGGGGCTAAATAACACTCCAAACTTAAGCTATATTTTTGTAAGGGAACAACTGGCATTGTCATTTTCAAGGAGCATTTCCAGGAGTTCCTGGAACTCTCACATCAAGATATCTGAATACAGAAATAATTTAGAAAGGAGTGTCCCCAGACTATCAGAAGGCGGAGATCTCTGATTGTCTGGTGGCGACACTAGCTATTCCTTAACTCTCATATTGATGTAGTTTTCAACTAGCCTATATACTTAAACAGCATTATCGAATTCCTGAAATTCAGTTATGGATTTTAGTTTTGGTGTGCCACCCCATGATTTTCAGATGCCCCTAGGGCTGGCCGATGTGGACAGAAATTCATATCTCGGTATTTACAGGCTGACTGGATACATATTTGAGATGTCACAAGCAGTTTTATAAAAACAGACTGTGAGAAAAATAAAATGCAATGACAGGAACTGTACTCGCCCCGTTTGAAAATATGCAGCTGCACAACAATTACGCCCCAAAACACTAGTGGGTGGCGGGGTTTCTGCTAAGTGCTGTAAAGTTTAGTTGATTCAAATCACACATTAAGCACACGTTAAACCTGCCTTAATAGAGACAGTTTCAAACACAAGTACACAAATCGGCTTCACTATAACTCGCAGCATTCACAGACAAAGCACTTGTCTTTATCTGGACACATTTTCCCCACAAATACAACGTGCTAATGTTTTTAGCACAAGCCTATGGTATTTTACATTGTATAAATTAGCCTAGCAGCTAGTGATCTTTTCCTCTACTCATATGAAGCCAGGAACAACAGCAACATTTAACAAAGGTAACGTTACAAAATTTGGCTTCATTACAACTCACAATGTTCACCGACCAAACAACTGTCTCATACTTAACACATTTTCCAAACAAATAAAACATGCTAACGTTATTAGCACAAGCCTTTGGCATTTTACATTGTATAAATTAGCCTAGGGAATAGCAGAGATTTCCTCTGCTCATATGAAGCCAGGATAAATCACACACAAGACTTAAAATGCTATTTTGTGGAGGCTTTATTGTCTTAATTTATTGTTTCTTAACTGTGAAATTAAAGTAAATAAAAGCTTTGTATCCACTGAGGGAAATGGTTTCAGCTTACAGAAATAGATAGGTCTGCCTCGCCTCAGACTAAGGCTCTAAAAAGTGTTGCTGGAGAACTTGTGAGTGGGCGGAGCTGTGCGGAGAGTGTGAGAGAGGAGAGATGCACACTGGTATGCGTCATGAAACTCAACTTGACCCTATATCAATATAATCAGTGTTTAAATTTATATTTTGCTTGAAAATATACTGATTTATAGTGCATTTGTTTTATCACCCACCCCTAGTTGCCCTGTCTGGCCAACCCTTTGAAATATTTCATGGGGTGCCAATGCATACTTTAACTGTGGAGACTTGACTGGTCCAGACCCTTTTTTTTTTTTTTTTTTTTTCCCAACTATTATTGTGTCTGCCTGAAAATGCAACCTTGCAAAAATGTCCTAACATTCCCAACTTCACTCCTCACCAGTATTGTTTGGCATCTTCAAGCTATCACCGCAGCGCTACTCAACAGATAAGATAATAATTACAGAGTAGCGCAAAAGCTGCAAATATGCCATGAGGCTTTGAAGGGAAAATTGCGACATCACTCCACACAGGTGGAATTTTACGACTTTATCAAACCGTTGTTCAGTATGACGTCAATTACCGCTTAAGGTGGAATAATGGTTGTGTCATGCAAGGAACAACTTGGTAACATGCCAGATCAAAGACTGCAGAAAGCTCTCAGGGACAACATGTTTGAATATGATAGAGCCATTTTCTATACGTCCCAACCCTCCCCCCCTTGGCGCTTTAAAATTCACAACAATTGTAACCCAGTCTTAAATAGGGGTTAGAGCCTGGGTCGTAAATGTGGAATAGATAACAGGGGCTCTGAAAATGTCATCCTCGTAATACTAACGGGAGCTCGGTATGAATCAAAAGTAAGACATTCAAGTCAAAGCCTGAACAAGTACTACTCTCAGAGATAAGGTTATTTATAGACCGTCATTTAATTTGACACTTGTTTCAATGTAATGGCATGGACAGGTTTGCTGAGTGAAGATGGAAAATGGGCTCAAATAGCAGCGAGGGCCCGAGGCGTAAATGGGCTTTCATCACTAGCTCATTTTTCCATCCTGCTTTAAAATCAATAGGATGCCTTTGTTTTTACACGAGCAGTGCAGAGAGATGGCAGTCAATAACACAGACCATTAACAAATGTAGAACAAGCACATTGCAGTGTGTTTCTAGATCTTTGCTATGTCACAGTACCATAGTTGTTTGGCACAGTTCCAGTTAGCTTGTAGATTTACCCATTATTTGGGTTCACACTGATATATCTCGACAAATATTTGATGGGTTGTCTTAACATTTTGTATAGACCTTCGTGGTCACCAGAGGATGAGGCCTGCTGAATTTGGTAATCCCTTTACTTTATTCCTCTAGCATGTTCATGAAGTTGCCACTTTTGTTTTTTAGTGAAATGTTTCAATTACATGGATTTGGTGCAGATATCCATGGTATCCAGAGCATGAATCTTAATAACTTTCAGAACCTCCTATATTTCATTTAGCACCACAAGCAAGTCAGAATATTCACTTATCAAATGAAATATCCCAATATCTGCTTGATGGATAATTTTGATACAGATGTTCATGGTTAAAGCACAATGTATTCTAATGACTTTGGTCATTGCCTGATTTTTTTCTTAGGCGCCACCATGAGGTTGATATTTGTGATTCTGAGAGAAATGTCTTAACAAATGTTTGATGGATTTCCATTAAATGTCATACATACATTTATATTCTATGTTTTCTTATTTTCTGTACTCTAGCGCCACCACCAGCAGGTCAAAATTTTAATTTGTTCAAGATTCTTTGGTTTATGACCATCTGCAAAACTGACATTCCTATCAGCCTCAGCTGTACTTTGCGTTTAATGCTAATAGCAAATGTTAGCATGCTAAAACACTAAGGCCATGTTCAACTTTAGCCCCGTGTGAAATTAGGCTAGTTCAATGACACAGGGGTGCCAACACAGAGGGCCCCAGCAAACAAACACAGAGTCGTCCAAAAATAGTTGAACCTGGCTTAGCTTTTGTCCAATCACAACATTATCCGCGAACGTACTGTGATCAGTAAGTGAAAGTGCACATTATAGATTACGTACTTAAGTATGTTAGCCTCAATATGGCAGCATTTACCCGTCTATTATCATGATGAAAGATAAAATAACCGCAGTGGTGATAACTTTCTAGGGTTGCAAATTACAATTTCAAAGTATTATAAGCGAATGTGCAGAGTTTGGTGTCCGATAAAAAGTCTTCAAACCCATGAAGCTGTTACTCAGACTTGACCTCCTGGATCTTTTTTCATGCCTCATCGTTACCTTGCCCAAATCTCATAGAGCTGCTAGACTGGCCATAGGATGTTGTTCAGTTAAAAGAGCTCCGTACAGTATTTTGAGCGTTAATATAGCAGCAAACAACCATTTGCAATGTAAAGATATAGTGGAATATATTATGGTAACGGTGTCCTGAGCAGTGTTCGTGTGTAAGTTCCATGTGTGTATCCCACTGGCTAGCTAATCACTGCCACTCTGCACTGCTCTCATACCCCTGATATCTGGATGGCAGTGGTGAGGAAGCGTAGCGCCCACCCTCCAGTACCCCCAAGTTAACACTGATAGCTTTGTCAGCACTGTTGCCTTGCTATGTTAGCACCGTTAGCTGCTAGCCGCCAGCTCAGTCACCTCCATGCTGAGAGCCATGTGCTGACAACCTCTGAATATTGTATAGATGACCTTTAAAAAATAACATGAGGTCAGGACTTAATTCTCATAGTATGTTGAATTAAATTAATAATCTGTTTGTATGAAGATAAGGGAACAATATTTGGCATGCATCATTTGATTTAATGCCATCCTTGGTCTATGTCTGTATTTTTAGTCTATAAATGCTGGTTCAACAGCCCTGCAGTCACGTCCTTCTACAAGGTCAGACATGTGCACCTCTCATGGGCAAACAGGTGATTCTTCCACCCTCAGCTCTGCAAACATTTCCCAGCGGCTGTGTCACTGCATTACTTTGCACACAGCTCATAAAACGATGATTACACACTCTGCCTTATCAAGCCTCAGTCGCGGTGATGTAATTTGAAGCTGTAACTGAAATGCAAACATGCCAAGAGAAACACGCAAGGTGTGTTTGAGACAAGCGATGGCCTTACGGTGAGGCAGCTTCCTGTTATCAGAGAGTGTAGTTTACTGCATGAGATGGGGCCATTAAAAACCCGACCTGTCTGCTGTGTTGTTAAGTCTGAGCTGACTCGACTGTTTGTATTGCTAACATGTAATAACTGCACTTTAGGGCTAAACACCAAACATTTAATGTCAGTGTTTGGTGTTCCCTCGCTGAACATGTGCTCTGTTGTCTGTGTAAACAGCAGCCTCAGCCCTCACACTCCACTTTGTGCAAACACGCCAAAGGTGAGGAGGAAATCCGATCTTGCATGATGTCATCGCAGCTTTGGTTAACTCCCAGCTTTATTTTAACAAGAATGCATGAGTGTGTGCTGAGCTGAGCTCCTTGAAATGAACACACTGTAAATCATGATAACATCCAGCTTCCTGCTCGCAAAGTATGACTCTGGCATAATTTGGGGTTATGGAGAAGAAGGAAAGTATGTGTTTGTTTGTGTCTTGACTGTTTACTCTGAAAAATATAATTGTTAGCATCTAAATAAAGGAGCGTAGTTATATATCTTGTTGTTTGTTCTGGAAACAGGACACCAGAGTGAGGTATGTAAAACTAGAGTAAACAAATGAAAACACCATATACGCAGCGCTGGATGAAATTTGTCATGCAAAAGGTTTTCATTCTTGTTCCTTATTCATTCTACTAGCAATAATTCCACACTCCCAGTTGTTGTTAATCAGTATTAGGTAATTTTCCCTCAAGGTTTGGCCTCATTTCCCATTGTCTGTGGTTATCATTAAACCTTCAATAAAGTTGAATCAAATCTAAAAGTTAATCACACATACTAATCACATAAACAAGAACCTGGCATAATGAGCTGCTTCCTCGCATTCCAATGTTTATTAGTCATTTAATGACACAAATTCACAATACATTAATTCAAGAGGGTGATGTTCGTCTGACATGTTTGTCTCCAGATAGATTCTGTTGTCACCAACAATCTCCACCCAATTTATCTGCAGTTACGCCATCGCTGTGTCAAGAGGAAGAACTGTTAAAGAGCAACTAGTGTCTGCTGACTCAAACAATGCCGAGGATTGTGTGCGCCTGTGATGTGCTAATCTTTTTGACAGCTAAGTAAAGACTTAGGGCGACAGAGTCAACGTGCAGAAAGGTCAAAGGCTTGCCTCAGAAATATTTTTTCACAGCTATTTCCTTCAAAGCTGGTGGGGGGGGGGGGGTGTTGTCTCCCCGCAGAGTGGCGCGTTCATCAAACAGCAATTTTACACCCCCTGCCACAGTGGAAATTTAATTTGCCAGTTTGTGTACGTGAGGCCACGTCATTGGGAGGGCAGGCTTTGAAAGGTGACCTTTTTGAGACCCTCTGTTCTCCAAGACAAAAAGTAACTCACCGTGTAAAGGAGATGTCTGATTATGTCTGACTCTTTTCCATGACGGCGAAGAGTCCAAAAGGCAGATCAGGTAGTCAGGAGATGAATGATGTTGTTAAACCAAGCGTGTCTGCAGAGAGCTGTATGTGTTCTCTGTGACAGTTTGATATGTCAGGGCAGGTTTGAGGGTGGCAAAATGTTTTTAACACTTGTAAGAAAACAAATAAGAACTAGATGCTGTAGAAACACTCACTTTCCTTGTAATGTCATGTGAGGACATGCCTCTGTGAGACTTATGAGCTGCTAGTTTTTCATCTGGAATATTTAGAATAATAGTCTACAGCCAAGCTGGTTGTTCAGTAGGCCTGCACTAACGGCAGGTATGGCTAAATACTAATGCTAACATGGCAGCAAACTCACAGTGACAATACTAACATGTAGATGTTTATTAGGTACAATGTTTACTATGTTCAACATTTTAGTTTAGCATGTTATCATTCTAAAGTTTGCTATTAACACAAAGTACAGCTGTGGTGAATGTCATTAGTTTTGCAGGTATTTAAGAGGAAGGAGAGGCTATTCTTTAATTATTCCTGCAAGGGGAATGTTTTTTTTTTTTCAATCTGTTGATAACCCTAACTGTATTCACACACATTCACAAACAAGTGAATACTACAAGATTTGGATTTGCCACCTGGGTTACACCTATATGCATTGTGTACGTTTGAATAGATGCTATAGCTAGGCAGCCTCACAGGATGGACCCCAATTAGTTTAGGGTTCTCTGCCTTGCTTAAGGCCACGTCATCAGTGCCGAGGAGGCAAACTGGCATTTTTCCACATACCAGTCCCTACTCAGTATTTGGTCCATGCGAGTTCTTGAACTTGCAACCCTCTATTTCTCAAGCTAAGTACCCAAGGACTAAGCTTCTATTTGGTAAGCCAAAGTCTTGGACAAATTAGAAAATTGACCTGGTTGTGGTGTTAGATGAAAAGTTACAGCATCAGCAAAGTGATTGCTATTCATCTGGAGGGGTACATGAATGTGTGTAACGACAGACAATCATGGCCGTCCAATTATGGTTGAGTTTTCACAAAAAAGTGTAACTGTCGTGGTGGTGCTAGAGAAAACACTGGGTTGTCACCAAAGTCATTAAGCTTTACCCTCTAGGGACCATGAATGTCTCTACAACATGTGATGCCAATCTGGCAGGTAGATGTCGAGACAGTCTCGAAACCCACTGGCTGTCAGTCTGAGAACAATAAGACTCTGGGGGGAATAGCCAATATTTCAGGAAACCAGTGTAGCCAGCAGATATCTCCACCGAGACTTCCTCTTCCATGTGCCAGTCATTTCGGTCAATCTTTATAAACAGGTATTTGCATATGAATACAGATTTTTTTAAAGGCTAATATAAACCTCTATAAATAAATCTCTAGACGATAGCCGATGTGTTCTGAGATTGCATTACGGCCAATGCGTCAAACTGTTTACCTGCCGCTCAAACATAATTGGTCAGACTTCAATACAAATATCTTGTCCCGTTGCCTACAGATAGTGCATACATTGCAGATACCTCTTTATAGAGGGAAATATAGAGTTTTTTCCATGGGACAAGTGAAAACTTTGACCTGCTAATGGCGTTATATAGGAACAATCAAGGAATCCCCAAAGTCATAGTATTCTGGGCATCATGGACATCTGTATCCTTTCATGACAACCCATCCAATAGTTGTTTCACTAAAAACCAAAAATGTCAACCTGCTGGTGGCACTAGACAAAAAGTCAAGGGATCACAAAAGTCATTAAGCTCCATGCTCCGTTAACCATGAAAGTTTGTTCAAAATTACATGGCAGTCCATCCAGTAGTGGTTGAGATATTTCAGTCTGGGCCAAAGTGGTGGACTGACTGACCAACTGACTGACATTGACCCGTGCCACTAGCATGGCTACAAATTATAGTTGAATTACTGTCAGTTGTGGAGGAACAGGATCAGAATTTAGGGACTTTTTCTGTCAGGTCCATTCTTGTCAGTTTAAGACTGACGCACTCTTCCATCAGAAAAACTTGAGTCAAGGAAATGACATTTACTGCGAATGGGTATAGCCTACAGTTAGATTTGGTAGATCAAAGACTCTGGATAGTGACAAAAATTGCATGCTTAGTACCAGTTCTTGGCCACATTTGTCAAAGAAATTCACTGTTTCAAGCCAGAACAAAACATACTTTGACACTGTCACGATTAAAAAAATGTTACCTCCTTTATTTGCCCTCTGATAATCAAAGCAATTGAGCAAAACCCCTTTCAGCAGTTGAACTAGGATGGTGGTATCCGGTTTGGCCTGTTTGCTGAGTCATAGATGGCCCACTCATCAACTAAAGGTTTCTGTTTGCTTAACTTCTTGATAGCCAGTGTGGAGCTAGCATGAGTCATGATGATAGAAAGCTCTGAAATGTTTGAACGAGTGGAACAAAGTCATCTCACAGGCTGAATCTACAGCTGTGGGTCAGATGCTTTAGTTATGGAGTTGACATTTTGCATGGAACAGGGCATGAAAAGTGTCTTTGTTATAACTCCTGTTTATGAGGTCCAGATAGAAGTCTTGTTCATGGTCAGATTCCATAAAAATGCACATAGAGGCCTGATTGACATCTTGATAACACAATCTCTAAAGCGATTTAGGTTTGGCGCCATTGAAACTTTACACCATCTGCCCACATTCAAGCCAAGCGTGACGCAGTGGCAACATCTGATCTCACTTCTAAAAGGCTTGTACGGACAAGTCTTGTGTAAACCAACCAGCGTCTCCTGAACCTGGAGGGAGGCTGGGTAACCTTTAAACCCACCGGGACCATTAAAACAACAGGTGCTTGAGGCAAGCTCAGCTGTCGAGTGCTGGCGGTAGCAACCTTGCAGTTTAGCTAGCAGCAGCTGTGGCTAACTGTGTTGACCTCGGGGTGAAGAAGTCACCCAACAGTTGGCAATATACTTCTACTATAAAAGAGTGTTACTCTTACAGCCCACTGAATCTGAACCGACCCCAGGCTTCATTAGACAAAGGGCCTCAGAGGTCCTGCGTGACTCATGTGATTAATTGGTAGCCCACATGTTTGCTGTAAAGCGACTTAAGAAATGAACTTCAAGTACAGGACTCCACAGAAACGGTGTGACAGGCTGTGAAGCAGCTGTGCTTGCCAGTGTACAGACAGATGGGATGCCATATTTTAATGGAGCGCTCCGGCTCTCTCTATCCGGGCTTTACTGAGTCTCAAGTGACAACAGAGAGTCTATTCAAGCAAGTCCACATGTGCTGTTCCATATCATCCCATATCTATAAATCTTTTTGCATTTAATTTCAACACGTTTGAGCTTCTGACTTTCAACCATTTGCCTCTCATTTAAATGTGACCTCCTGCAACAGTGAATTGCTTTTATCACCTGGTTGGAAAATGTATTCATGTGATGTATGGCAGATGTGATGTATATACTGTACAATAACCCAAGCGTTCAGTGAGGAGCAGTTAGATTGAGTAACAGCTAGCGCACTTGGAGAGCTGCCCTGCGTTTCATCATGCTCGGCTATTATTCATTTAATAACATTATATCTTTATATTTAAGTTTATCGTCACTCTGCAGTTTTCTGGGTGGATTTATTTATGAAAATGCAAAGGCGATTGAATCCAAAGGTCACTTTTATTTAATTCAGTGTGAATAGATTCAATACTGTCACATTGACAGTGCTAGAGAAACATATTTAAGGTGATAAGACAGAGAACAGACAACTCCCCCATAAACTAGACCACACAACACATGCCTAATGGCTTCAGAAACTACACACTCCATGACTTTGTTTTGGGTAAACAGTAAGGTCGATATGAGCTCAGGTCCTTTATAGAATCATTTGACAAGTTAAACACTTCAGAAGAACCATTCATCCACTCCAACATAGATAGCAGGTCGTTTGCTTCTCTGTGCACATTACTTAATACTTGAGAAAAAAAAAAAAAAAAAAAAAAAAAAAAATCCAAATACTGACATAATACCTTACATATCGGCTTTAGCAGCACTATATTTCAGTGAGTTGGTCTCACACACACACACACACACACACACACACACACACACTCACGCACACACAGTTCCTCATCTCGTCAAATGTGCACTCAAAGCACGCTTCTTCGTTTAAGGATTTCACATCTTTCTGTGTATTTACAATATCAGACTTCTGGCCAGCAGCATTTCAAAATGCTCTATTGGCCACTTCTGCTAAAACAACAGTGACTTCATGATAAGTTGATTAACACCAGTTACAGTAGCATCAACCTTTTAGGAAAATCAGCATGATGAATTGCCAACAGCAGTGCAATATAAAAGACGAATAATGCTATTATCAGCTAATATAGCCATTAGTTAAATTCTGCTAATCTGTTAATTGCCTCACAGGTGTTTTCATGCTGTTTCATGCTCTGAATTTATTGGGAGGTCACCCCTATAAGTGGACCCCAGACTGTAAAGAACCTTGAAAAATAGGCCTCTCCTCTGTAGAAATATTCTGATATTGCTCTAGGGTTCTCTCTGTTGTAAAATACTTGTGTAAATAATGATCTTATAGTCCATTCATTTCAATACAGGAAACCGCAAAATACTTGAATCACTATGTTCAGTGAATACTTCAATCCAGAGCAATGGAATGTAAGTCAGATGAGATAGCTAATGATGTGTTCACACAAAACACAAAGCAAAGTTTCACCTCACACTACTCCCTGAATATGACTGCTGGAGTGTTTTTTGGGCTGTTTCACAAATGGCAAATTCGCCCTCAAGAGTTGTGCTAACATTTGTGCTACTAACTGGGGAAGGCAGCTAACGGCCAACTTGGTTCGTACTTAAGTAAAACCAATAGTTGAACAATCACGAAACAACTCTAATTAGGCTACTTAGAGCATTAGCATGAGTAGTCCCACGGCTTCACTCACTTCAGCAGGATTTATACTTTCGAGTCCAATCAACTCCGTAACTACGGTGTAGGTCTGCATTGACGTAGACACAGTACCTATGCCGTATCCTACGATGTGCATCTCCCCAGAAATGTAACTACACGTCACAGCGAGGCAGACCTCCTGTCTATTTTTGTAAGCTGAAACCATTTCCCTTAGTCGAAACGAAGCTTTTATTTACTTTGCTTTCACAGATAAGAAACAATAAATGTGTGAATACAATGAAGCCTCCACAGAAGTAGCATTTTAAGTCTTGTGTGTGATTTATCCTGGCTTCATATGAGTAGAGGAAATCTCGGCTTGTCAAGCCATAGGATTGTGCTGATATTGTTAGCGTGGTACATTTGTTTGGAAAGCGCATTTAGTATAAGACAGTTGTTTTGTTGGTGAACCTTGAGAGTTGTAATGGAGCCAAACTTTGTAACGTTATCTTTGTTAAATGTTGCTGTTGTCCCTGGCTTCCCATGGGAAAAGTCCGCTAGCCACTGGGCTAATTTATACAATGTAAAATGCCATAGGCTTGTGCTAAAAACATTAGCATGTTGTATTTCTGGGGAAAAAGTGTCCAGATAAAGACAAGTGCTTTGTCTGTGAATGCCGCAAGTTATAGTGAAGCTGATTTGTGTACTTGTGTTTGAAATTGTCTCTACTAAGCCATGTTTAATGTGTGTTTTGAATCAACTAAACTTTACAGCACATCATAGAAAGTATAAATGCTTACAATGGCATAAGCTCTGCATAGAGCTGACACACAAGTATAAATCCCACTTTATCTTCAAGCTCTTTTCTGTCTCTGTAAGGTCCTGACATTGAGTGGTAGAGTGGGTGCCAACAGACGGCAACACTAAGTTTGTTCTCCATTTCATGTCAGGAAAATTTCAACAAGATCTCACCCCTAGTAGGCTTTTGCATCATTGCATCATGCAAATTTCTTGTGTAAGTTTAAAAATTTCAGCTTGTGCAAATACCCAAATTTTGCATGTTCTCATCACGTCATTTGCGTTGCCCAGCACAAACTCCTGTCTATTCATGTTTCTGCATTAAGTTTGTATGTGATGTCGCTGCACGAAAAACTTGCTTAACATTTGGTGTGAACACATCATACTATCCTTCTATTTACAACCTCTTGGAGATTCATGTAACAACAAATTAAAACTGTATGGCAAACTATAAATTCATACTTCATTTCTACTCTACATATTATTTTGAGAGCAATTGAGGTGACAGTGAAAAGCTCTTTTAGCTTTAGTTATCACGACATACATGAGTCTACTTACTGCAGACTCTACTGCATCACAGTGTTCAAAGTTACATTGAGCAATAAACTTCTTCATGATTATCAGTAAATAGTTGTTCCTATTTCAGTGTGCATATTTTCACAGATGAACATCTGCTGACTTTCACACAATCTTCCAGTTGCGAAATATTGCAGGTTCGACTTCTACCGCTAGACACGACATCACACCTGCGAGGTGTGTTGCTATTTTAAAGTTTGTCGTTATAGAAGTGGATTAACTTTGGGTGTGATAAGAAGTTTTGGAAAAGTAGTGAAGATAAATTTGTGCAATTGTGAGTCTATGAAAGCACAGTGAGCGTGACAGTTCCTTTGGTCCTCTTCAGGATGCCGACAGCTTCTTCATGAGTGACGCCCTCCAGGGTCTGCCCGTTAACCGCCATTATCTGGTCCCCTCGCTTCAGGCGTCCGTCCTCTGCTGCTGCTCCCTGAACACGTGCAAATAGAGTTTCATTAACACCAGGCAATTTGTTAATTCTGCAAATGTTAAATGAAGAAATTTGCCAATTACCTTTCCAAAAACAGTTTTAACATAGATGGGCAAGTCTCCATGGGGGCTGCCATACCCTCCGACTATACTGAAACCCAGTCCGTCTGGTCCTCTTTCAAGATTTATGGTCTTATACTGAGGTGGGCTGATGGAAACATGGATACAATTCAGAAAGACAGTTTGGTTGCACCTGCTTTTACAACATAGCAAAATCGTCTTCCTGTGTAATAACTAGTTCATACCCGAGGTCATCCTGGAAGATGCAGCTGGGTGTCAGACTTGCAGCTGCCTGCTCCTGAGAGGGACCCGTCACGGTGGTGTCGCCGCCCGCTACCACCTACAGACGCATTAAAACATACACACACTTTATTTTTTTATTGACAGACTTGCAAGATAAAGACTGATAGCATAGTGGCAGTGCTGCATGAGAGAGTTTTATAGTACTTCAAAGTCTGCCGCTCGTAGCTTTCGACTGTTCTTTTCAGGTGGAAACTTTGTACGCAGATAAAGAATAAAGAACGTATTTAACTGGAGATTATCTAACTGTGTCTGTAGGTTTATCTAATTAGAGCAGAGAGGGTGAGAGAACAAGTGTGTGTGTGTGTGTGTGTGTGTGTGTGGTTTGAGACCTGCAGCTGTATTGTGCCTGTGGCGTTCTTGAGCAGAGTGACAGCCTGTGAGTGGGTCATGCCTTCAGCAGAGGTCCCACAGATACTGACAATGCGGTCCCCGATCTGGAAAAGTGAGAGTTTAGCACAATTTAAAAGGATGCATGAGAGGGGAAAAAAACAACTTGGCACATTCAGCAGTGAAGCTGTTTTTTCCATGTTTATGACACATCAGTGTTTGGGTTGGAAACAATGTTAACAACAATGGAAATATGACAAAACTTTGCTCTGTGACCTATTTTGTAGAATGAACACTCAAATGTTTTCTTATTCCCTCAAACTGGTATGAATATGTATCACAACAAGGATACCGCTTTTTAGAACTGTGCAGAAGTGCTGTTAAGTGATTTCTATGATTTCAGTGTTACTTGACAGAAGTCTCTGCATGATAACAGGATGTGGCTGATACTATTTGAAAATTTAATTCACCACGCCACACAAAAGCAAAACTATTCAGTTGAGTAATTTCATTATGTTGCGTTCTCATCTCTCACTCTGGCTGAAAAAAGATAAAGCAGCATGAATATACTATTCAAGATTTGCCCCTATTCATTTCAGTGAGCTCTTATGTTGGCTCACTGATCTGAATGTAGGAGTGGGAGATTTATTATCCGTGTTTGCAATGGCTATTGTCCTCCTCCGGTCTGTGTCAGACAGAGCTACAATTGTCAGTTTCTCTGTCATTTAACTGCGAAGGTCACTGCTTAAGGCTGTCAGCTCTTGACCTTTGGGAGCCACAAACTGAGTAAAGTGAGTGGGAATACGATCACCGTACATAATTAAGATTCACATTAAATCCCACACAAGAATTACTGGCATGCAAATTCTTAGTTTTGTATTCTGCTGGTCGCTGAGTAAAGGTTACTGAGAGGGAGGTGTAAATCTGGTACCTTGAGCTTCTGGGTCTGAGCGGCCAGGCCGACAGGATTCATCATGGCGATAAAGATGGGGATATCACCCAAAGGGCTGCCCACACCCCCTGCTATACTGATCCCCAAAGAATCATTGGGACCTTTCGTGAACTCAACTGTTCTGGTGTCCTGCTGCTCCGGAGCTGTAAAGACGTGCAAAATTATACAATGCTTTGGCCACCATTTTTTGTGTGTGTGTGTGTGTGTTGTTATGAATTAATATCACTTACCATCAGGACTCCTACTTCGTTTTTCGGGATCACTGGGAAGGTTCCCAGAGTCCAAGCATGACTGAGAGGCCACCTTGGTGCTGCCTGATTCACTCATCTGAAACAAAGACATTCAGTGTCGGTTCTTCCTTTGTTTTGTTGATTTGTCAGTGTATTTTCAATTAGACATTAAAGGGATAGTTTGGATTTTTCAAAGTGGGGTTGTATGAGGTACTTATCCATATTCAGGGTATTACATACAGGAGATGTTGCTTGGCACGCCCCTAGTTTGAGAAAACGGCAGGAGTACTGACACGGAAGCTAAAGAATGCACTGCTGTAGAGAGAGGCAGAATCAAAACGCATTTTAGCCACCCAAAAAAATCAGTTACAGTTTAAGTGTATGCTATATTGAAAATATTTTCACTGCTTTACATTGCTGCAGACAGCCCTTACTGGCAGGGAAGCCATTAACAGCTTCAGTTTCCCATCAATGCTCTTGTCAAAGCCACCAAACTCTATTGAGAAAATGAGTAATTTTAGCTCCCTGAACACAGGAGCTGCTGGGCTACCACTGCCACGATCAGTTAGTTTGTACATGTTATTGTGTGACTCTGGTGAATCTGATCTGACAACTTTAAATGCCAAAGTCACAGAATAACACAAACAAACTCACCGATCGAGGCAGCAGTAGCCCAGCAGCTCCTGTGTTCAGTGATGTTAAATTACTAGTTTTCTCAATGGAGTCTGGCTTTGAGGAGAGCGACATAACAGCTTCAGTTCCCCGTCGGAAATCGTTGTCAGATGGCAAGGTGAAGAGCTGCAAATATTCTAAATATAGCATACACTTAAAGTGATATTGAATTTTATAGATGGCTAAAATACATTTTGTTGCCGACCCTCCTAAGCAGTACCTTATGTGCTTATGTGGTGGTACCTCTCCAAACTGGGGGCATGCTGACTGACATTTACTGCAGGTAATACACTGACTATGGATCAGTACCTAATACAACCCCACTTCAAAAGATCTGATCTATCCCTTTAAATGTTATCTTTCAAAGATATGAAATCACAGTACCTGACTACTTTGAGACAGCCTTCTTTCCGAGTGGAAGGGGCCTGCCTTAAACCTCCCTACTTCCATTTTTATAGGCCCCACGCAGCACTAAAACACAAGGTACGTTATTTTTAATATAGTCATCCAAGGCAGTTTAAAGCAGATGTGCCATTCACTAACTATGTCCTTCTGAGGGCCAGTGCGATAGATGTACCTTGAGTAGTGCAGCCATGGCTTCCTGTGTAGTCGACCTGACATCCTCACCATTGACTGACAGGATCTGGTCGCCCTGCATGAGTCGGCCATCAGTGTCAACCAAACCTCCTTTCACAATGTCGGACACAAACACCCCCGTGTCATTCCTGGTAGGACAGTTCAAAGAAATAACCGTGAAATAGCAGTTCACCTTAACTGTATCATACTGCTGAGTTCTTTTGATTCAGCACTTTCACATTTTTCCAGTGGACCTCTGCACAAATGTGGCTTGTGCTTCTTGGGAAGCGGCAGACAAACAGCTGCTAAGATGGAATATTTAATAGCAAAGAGTGTGTTTACCCCCCAACGGTGCCCTCAAAAGATGTGTTTTCCATCTTGAATCCAGCGTATGCTTACTGTGAACATGTTGCAGTCAGACACAAAAGTGAGAAGCTTGGAAAACACTTCTTTTAATGACTTCACCTGACTCACACTTACTTCATGTCCTCTAAAAAGCATATTGGCGAGAGTTCTAAGAATCATCTTTCACCAAAAAGATGCTAAGGAGATATGACGCCTTTATGAAAGGCATGTGTTGAGGCTTGTTTGCTTGACTGACGGGTGTCTACACCTACCACAGCCAGCTATAGTGACTGCCACCTGCTTGTCCCTCCTCAGCCTCTCCAAGGCTTTCCCCCCTTTTGACCCAGTTTAGGTTTTGAGGCTCTATTATCTGCCAAAAAAGCAGTGAGTGGTAAACCCAAGCTTAAAAACATCCTTTCACGAACCATTTGGTGTTGTCACAGGAAAATACAGCATGCCCTTGTTTGTCTAAAGCTAACAGTCCCAAAATCTGCGCTAGCTCTGAGCACTGACCTCTGGGAAATTAAGTTAACTGCAGAGACCTGTGTGTTTCCAAAAAGCACATCTCCGCTGTTGGCCTTGCATGTCCGAAGTGCAAATCTCCACGTGGATAAAACTACCACGAGCAGAAGCTGTGAAGCAAGGCAACTTGATCATACAATCCCCAGTGCCAGAGACACTTGGCTGTCACAGCTCCTCACCACTAACTGCTAGCTTGCACTTTCCGTTTTAGCCCAGGATTTTAGGTTGTCTGTTATGTTGCTGCCTTTTCCATCCTACTGAACTTTGCAGTTGTTTTTTCCACTTGTGCAGCAAAACCGCTCTGACAGAGGCAAAGATTTACAACTGCATTTAAAGTTGGTCTACATACTGCTGTCCAAGCTGTTCAACCCATGACCCCAACTTTTACCCTGCAGCTGGCTCAGATGTTACTGAATTTTGTATTTTTCTTTTTTGTAATGCACAAACATTTGCACACTTGGACAAACCCAAACACTTATACACACATATAATCAGCAGTGCATATGCACGTGTGGTCTGCAGCCATTCCTGAGGGTTATCCCAGAGGTGAGATCAATCACCACTCTCTACACACCTGACTGTTAAAAACTGTCAGCATGTGGACCAGCAGACCTTGTCCCACATGAGTCTTAACCCATAAATGCTCCATCGAGAATAGAAGCCTGAGTTAAGTTTATGTAAGACGGGCTACAATTTGTCAGCCCACGTTCCTTGTAAGACTCGTGTAAATCTTCAGTCACGGGTCTAATGGGAACAAAAAGCAGTAACATTCCCAGATACAGCCAACAGTCACTGGCAACACACCGCAGTCATGATCACTGCTAGTGCCGCTAGAAATGAGCCGCCCAGCCAGGCAAAAAAACAATTATTCAACCATAAAATAAGATTTATAGACATCATTTTGTTGTGATGTTTCACAGTTAACTGTGACAGTACAGAGTGTTTTTTTCTATTGTGCTTATTTTACTGATGCTAAAAAAATAAATAAATAATTTAAAAAAAAAAAAAAAGAATTAGCTATGCCTGGTGCAAACCAGTCAAGTTGCAGTTACAGTTTGCATCCATGTCTGTGAAAACATGAATGCCTCGCATATATCTTCCCCCCGGCGGCACAGACGATCTCTGCAATCAGTACAGTTTAATGGTGGAAACCCAAAATTAGTGTCACCAATTCAATCTGACCAAAGGTCTCCCCTCCACTTCCAGAATTACGATGTTGAATAATGGCCAGAAAAGTGTTTTTTCCGGAATATCATAATGTCCCAGTGAAGCTGACCTTTGACCTTTTTGATATAGCATGCCATCACTTAATTATTTTACACTACTAGTTATTTTTGTAAAATTTTGTCATAATTAGTGTATGTTGACTGTTGAGTGTGAGTTATGGCCAAAAACATGTCATGTGAGGTCACAGTGACCTTGACCTTAGACCTTAAACCTTAAACCACCAAATTCTAATCAGCTCATCCTTGAGTCCAAATGGACATTTGTGCCAAATTTAAAAAAAACAAAAACAAATTAAAAATCCTGAAGGTGTTTTTGAGATATTGTGTTTATGAGAATGAGTCGAAGAATCGATACTATGCTGTATCGATTCTTCGACTCATTCAATAACATTTTTGTGTGGCAATATTGTATTGTGCCAAGTATTGATTTTTTTAATTATATGAATTATTAATATTAAAATTCAAAGAAAACTTTAGTCAGCCTACTCGAAAAATATAATCAGTTGCTTTTTCAGTCCTACAGATACAGTTTTCTGTTGTAAAAAAATGGCTTAAATGAGATAAACAGACTGAAGACTCTATTTTGTTAGGTAAAACGGAGTTTTCCTTTGGGGACATAATTCAGAGTTGAAAAAGGTAATAAATCACAATATATCGCACCATATTTTATCTCAATACTCAGCTCATCGCAACATATTTGCATCGTAATAATACTGTACCATGGATCCTATGGTGAATCCCACCCCTAATATCTACAGGTTAACACCAAATATAATACTTTACTATTTTAATTACACCTAGTTGTGCTGAGGGCTCCATAAGCACAAGGCCCAAAAACAAATACAGAGTAGCAAGTCATGACTATACAGTTGCGGTTTATTATCTGTTGGAACATCTCAAAACTCCTTTTTTAAGCCTGCTGTGTTTTAAGTGTGAATAAGCTCTCTATCATCTAACTCTCTATATACTACACCCTGTCTAAATATACAAGCCTTTTAAAAATGATTACCTCTGATCCCGTGATCTGCATTAAAAAAAAAAAAAAAGATCATACAGTTACTGTCAAACTGTGCTGACTCTCAGATTATTTGCTATTGATGCTCATTATATTACCGATACCATTCTATATCTACTTATTTATACCTGTAGTCCCACTTTTGGGGTTTATTTGCTCTAATGCCTGAGCTATTTATTTCTACTTGTACTATTAATTGTACATGAGGGTTTACCAAGCTTCCTAATATGCTACCTTTTTTTTGTGACCCCCAAAAGCAGCGTAATGATAAACTCCATGCTCAACATTATGCAGTATTACTAATAACAAATGTCTGTCACCTCCTCCCTACGATGCTCAGGCCCAGGCCCTGGCCAGGCTGCTTGTGAAGCTCCACAGTGAACGAGTCCCACAGATCTTCCTCCTTGTACTGCGTCTCGTCCCTGAAGACCGTCAGACGCACTCTCTGCGGTGTCTGCCGCAGCACATTGATGGCTTCGTCATGACTGGCTGCGCGCAGGTCGATGCCGTTCACCTGTGACGAGAGAGAAGGAGGTTAGTATACACTTTATCTGAGGTTCATTTTAAATGTATAAAAACAGAAATGTTTGGGCCAATTTCCATTTTAGGGCATTCTGCAAAACAGCAAAGCCCTTTCCTTCCGTCTCAAATATAAAATGAATGCAGCAGAGGGCTGTAAAAAGTGCTAACAGCCTAATTTAACGCTAAAGCAGAATTTTCCCCTACCCACTGAGGTCACATTTCTTCTTTAGAAACCCAAACTGCTGAGCTATCTGAACACTGGATCATAATATAAAAATATTACAACACTAAAATCTAACTAGAGGGAAGCAGCCTTCCCACAAAAGTCTGTGAGACCCTTGAGTGGTCAGTTGATGTTGAAACTTCTTTTACCACATTAAAGCGGGGGAAATAGCCCATTAGCTTCTGCCATGGACATGCAAAGGATTTTTCCCATCGCAGCTAATGGCACTGCTGTGGACTGGGAAACCGCTCTTTTCACTTTTCCTCTCTGACCCTGTTTTCTAAACACAACGGCTTGGCTCAGGGACAGAAATGAATAGCAGAGGGCAATTAAGTCATAAGGGTGTGTGTATGTGTGCGTGCATGCATGTGTGCCTCTGATTCAGGTCTACTGATTTGAGCTACCATAACAAAACTCCTGGGCTCCACCCCTGCCCTCCCTCTGTGACAAAGCATAAGGTCAGATAGAGGGCAAATCCAAGTTGAGCTGGGATACTTAACTTACTCTCCACATAATACGTACAGGGTTCATACTAGTTGGTGCTTTCCTCTGACTTTTTTTCTGGGAATCACTCACAAACAGCAATAAGTCTTTTGGTTTGAGTGTTTTGTTGCCAGATAATGACATAACTTTTATATATGTGAGACATATATCAACATATTTATCACACTGTATGATACTCGACTGAACCTGGGAGCCAAAGCTTTGATGTTATGTCTCCTCAGGCAGCCACGTCTCAGTTATTGCAATGCGTTCAGCCTCTTTTTAATCTAGGTCATGTGAGATGCTCATTATACTGCACCGCACCTCTAGGATTTGGTCTCCTGCCCAAAGCCTGCCATCTTTCGAGGCTGCCCCTTCTTCATAAACTTCATGGATAATGATGGCCCCCTGGAGAGACGGAGAAAAAAGACAGTAAATAAGTCCAGAGCAGGAGGAGAAGGTGAACGGGAACTGACAGACGAAATGAGAGACGTGATGATTTATTTGGAGGAAATGAGAGGGAAACAGGACAGCAAATAGTGGAGGGAAAATACAGACTGTATTAAAGGAGAGAACGATTTAAAAAATTTTGCATTTGACAGCAGACTGACGTTATTTTGGATTCTCATTCTGTGAGTGTATGTTCCCTGACTTCCAGTGTGCTTTCTCTGCGCTCCAGTGTGAGTGTCATTTGGGGTTCAGAGGTTACATTCCTGGGCTGGATATTGTCTGCTGCGGCCGAGGCCAGACAAAGAGCTGCTCCCCCAAGCCTGACTGAGCAGACAGAATAGATGGGCCGAGGAGAGGACGGGAGGAGGAGGAAGGCTGTGACAACATCATTTCCTACATTCCTGAGCCGCCATGGCTATTTCCAACCTGGGTTGCACCACCACCAAAGATTCTCAGTGGGTGGCACGTTGGTTGGTAACTTAGAAGTACAGTCATGTAACTTTTTAAAGTTATTACAAGATTAAAGTATATTTCAGATTGTGAAGAAGTGCAAATACTTTTTACATTTAATAACCTTATTTGTATCGTTAAATGAGTTATAGAAAAGTCAGATACAGCCTCATTAGCAGACTGTAGTCCATATTATTTTCAGTCCCTACCAGCAGGGTGTCACAGCCTCCCACGATGCTGAGCCCCAAGCCCGTGCGGCCCTTGGAGATGTCAATGGTAGTTTCACAGCCGGGGATGATGGGACAGGTCGCAGGGTCACAAGCCAGAGTGGAAGGGGTGGATGAGCGGCTCGGACCTAAAACAGAGGAAGCATAGAGTAAGCCGATTGATCCATTGTTTATCTTCCTGAATAAGAAGTAAAACGTCTTTAAATGGTCTTACCAGCAACTGCGTCCGGCTCTGGTTGACTCAGGGTAGCTGTGGCAGCAACAGGCATGCTAGGTAGGCTGGCAAGGGCGTCATCCGAGCAGTCCCCATCTTGGCTGGATGACTGGGGAAAGGAGAAGGAGGAGGGGGTCTCATTTGTAGAGAACGTTAGCTTCACTGGACCTTTGGCTTTTCTCAGTAGAGAATTGACCTAAAACACAGTAGGATTACTAATCAGACTCCAGCTTTACATCGTGACTAGTGTTGCTTTCTACGTAATTCTTACAAAGAAGAAAATTTAAGCAGATACTTGTCTTTATATGAGATATCATATGATGATTACAGTGACACTGTACCTTTTTCACAGTGTAGCCGAGCACTGATTCACCATTCACAGCTAACAGTTTGTCCCCTGGTTTCATGCAGCACTCCTGCACACGGCAGATCACAGTTTTGTTAGCAACCAACTTTATAATGTACACAAACCATTAGCTGCAGTATATAATACAGTGCATACTTTGCCCGTGTGTCCTTTCACTTCAGATATACTCTGAATCTCAACTCCAGTCTCAGTGTTCCCCTCCACAAAGGTGATGCCAAGTCCTCCGTCCTCCTATCGAAGCAAGGGCATAGATGGGATTTAAATTGGTACCTTTTGGTACGGTGCATCCGAACATAGCATGCAGACTGACAGATATAGCTTTAACATGTGCTACTGTGTAATAAAAGAGCACCTCCAGTTAGCAAAAACCAGTATTACTGATGACAGTTGTTTCCAGAAAGATAATAAGCCCCAGCTTCACCTTAGATCCATCACACCTCTGATCGTTTGTTCCTAGTGGGGTATTTTCTTGAAGGGTCAGTTCAATGGAATCACAAATGATCTCTTGTTGTATGTGGTGATGATGTTTTCAGTTTAATGGGTAAGGTTTTGAGATACAGAGGGAGCTGATCTGGAAGCCGAAGCTTTCGATTTACTGGTTCATCTACATCCCAACCCACACCTATGGTCATGAGCTCTGGGTAGTGACCAAAAGAATGAGATACAAGCTGCCAAAATTAGTTTCCTCCGTCCTGGCTGGACTTAGCCTTAGAGATAGGGTGAGGAGCTCGGACATCCAGAGGGAGCTCGGAGTGGAGCCGCTGCTCCTTCGCGTCGAAAGGGTTCAGCTGAGGTGGTTCGGGCATCTGATCAGGATGCCTCCTGGGCACCTCCCGCTGGAGGTGTTTGGGGCACGTGCCACTGATAGGAGGCCCCGGGGCAGACCCAGAGCACACTGGAGTGATTACATATCTCATCTGACCTGGGAATGCCTTGGGGTCCCCCAGGAGGGGCTGGAAAGAGCTGCTAGGGAGAGGGATGTCTGAGGCGCTTTGCTTGGCCTGCTGCCCATGCGACCCGGCCTTGGATAAGCGGATGAAAATGGATGGATGGATGGATGGATGGTTGGTTTTGTGATATCCTTACAGTGAGATCTTTGCAACATGACGGAGCTGAATGGATGCTATTATTGGTGGTCAAAGAATGACATTCAAAACAATCTCTCAAGAATCCATTCACTTTACTGTAGAGCGGTTTTTAGTAGGAACTTTTCTCTGGTAGGGATATTTGTCAATGCTTGACACGTAATAAAGTATATAAAGTATATAAAAATTTGGCAAATAAACCTGAAAACATCTCCAGGCTATAAAATAGACACCACAAGGGGTAAAAATCTGTTCCTCTTTTTATTATTTGGGTGAACTGAGCCTTTATGTCCCTTTGGAACTGCTCTTCTCCCATTCACGTGTTGAATTGTTTAAGCGCTGTTTTTATTTGACAATTTTCTGTCTTTTTTCTCTTCCCTGGCAGCTTGTCAGACTCGACTGCTCCTATATGCTCCCTTTCTCTTTCTCTGTCATACTCCATTAACTTTTTTGTGTCTACCTTCCTCATTATGGCGTTGCTTCCAAGACTTCCGCTCTATTATTATCTTTATTTTGGTATTTGAAAGGAACAGGGTTGTCCTATGCATGTGTATTGGGTGGTCCAGTGTATCTCACCTTCAGCTTTATGCTGTGATGCACATATTTTGACGTTTCGGCGTCGCCATTAGCAGCAGTTGTTTCTATCTGTGAGGAAACAGTAGTAATAGTTGGTACAATATGAAGTAAACAAACTTGTGTTCGTGTCTGTCGGTCAGTAGGAGTACAGTGCCGAGTGTGATTGTGGTTTCTGGTTGTCTTGGGAGTTGCACACAGGCATGGGAGGTTGGGAACTCCAGGACCACACAAAAAGACTTTTAGGAGCAAACATACATGTAAACAATTCAGTAGCATGACACAGCGTAAAAACCTAATTACACAAGGGTAGAGTCAAAGTACTAATAATGGTTTGGGTGTGAGTTTTAATAGCTTGTTATTGAGCTGGAATGTCACTCCCCAACATCTGCATAAAGTTTTTCTGGCGTAGCGTTTGTGCATGTGTGCGACTCGTGTTACGTGTGTGGCCACGAGCGCAGACGTACCTCAGCGTGGGGCTCCACTGTGTCTCCCTCGGGTTCTCTCACAGGTCCCACAGCCATCTGGTTCAGCGCCTCCGTGTTCCTGTTCCAAAGAGTCATAACTCACGTAAATCGTCGCTCCTCTGCTTCGTGACAGCGGAGCCATGATTTACGTGGGCTGATCACAGTGTCTCTTTCAGGGGGGAGGGGTCAGGAAAGGGATGTGAGTTAAGTAGAAGGTTAAGTAGTGTGATCTTGGCAAGGGCTGTTTGAGGAAGGGTCAAGGGTCAAATGTGTCTGACTTGGTCTTCTGTGCTGATATTCCAGCTGTTATGTCACAATTCCATACTGCGTACTGAGCTCAATCGCATTTACACGCCATACTAATCTTGACAGGATAGGGGAGACAGAGTTGGTTGTCACATTTATCACGTCTCCTTCCCAAGAGGGTGCTACTACAAACTGTTGGTATTGAATTATTCAGAATTGGGGTCAGAGTTCACCTACAAAGTCATTTCAGGAGTAAGACACTTGACACTGAGGTGAGATGACTTTCAGTGTTTTTGTAAAAATGTAAATAGCCATCTTTTGTGTGTTTCTCTTCTAGGCTTTCACACAGTGGGTTTATAAAAAGACATTATAACCATAACTAAAAAGTAAAAAAAAGAGAGCTACAGGTTAGTTTTTTCTCAGCAGAGCCACGATATGTGGTTGTTAGATTGGTCGTTAGCAGAGAATCCTAGTTGGGGATACTTTTCACATACTCTGGCAGTAATCACATGCATTGCTCTTGTTAATTGACAAATCTCATTCAGGGCACCCTACTTAAACTGCTCTGGCCTGCCTACTGTTGCTGCTTCCTCTGCAGGCTGCTTTGCAACCCGCCTCCACCCCAGCTCCTCCTCGTTGTGTCTGACTTATCAATATCATTTCTGCCTGTCATTGACGCTGCTCTGTTCTGTTTCTGGCGGGTCTTTGCTGCTGCTCTCCCTCCGTTAGGCTTTCCATGTAGGCACAAAGAAGGGCAGGGAGGCTTGCTCTCTCTGCCTCAGGCTTTCCTCAGTTGCATGTGGAAGGACAGAGAGGTGCGCTCTCTCTGCCTTAGGCTTTCTGCGTAGGCCTAGGAAAGGCAGAGAGGCCCCAGAACAGAGCCATACCGCCAAATATAATACTGCAAATGGAAAAAAGGTTTTCTTTGACTAAAGTGCTCCTAGGTGAGATAAGCTTGACACCAAATAGGGAGTCTACTGAGGATACAGTCTTTGAGGGATTCAAATGAGTGACAAAAGTAACAGCCAACCCTGTTCTCCCCTACTGTTTTTGTGTTGAGTGTATAAGAAGTAAGCATTTGCTGTTTGAAAAAAAAAAAAAGAAAAAAAAAAAAAGTAATATTTATTTTTTAAATATATATTCTAGGTGTTTTGGGAGCTTTTTCACCACCGTCAATAATAGTTTTAATTATTTGCAGCTGTTAGGAGCTTTTCCATTTCCTTTGTACATTGCATTGTGGGAGAATAGTGGGCCACACAGGTAATCTCAGTTCCACATTAAACTGCAAAATTGTCCACTGAAATGAGAACTTTAACCAGCAGCACTAGGACTGATGACACAGCATAATTGCCATGACACTTGCAAGGTGCCAGTGTTTGCCATACAACCACCAGCTTTTTGCAAGTTGTCATTCCTGTTTAGAAAGATGCTTGTGCTTAGTGTACTGACTGTAAGTTTCCATAAGGACAGTGGATGATTGCAATATAATGCATGCATTTGGTGTGATGTTTAGGGGCAGCGCAAAATGTTTCTGAGGGCTGTGGACCACACTTGAAGCAACTACAGTATACATCTACACCCTCAAAATCTGGGTTTTATGGTGTGCATACTGGCATACTTAACTGTCCACATCACATGGACAAAACCTGTTTAGAACTAGTATGTAGTGCGGATTTGGCGAACTCCTGTAGTCAAATGTTACCTTGATTTTGTGGTTTTAAAACCCCTTTTTACATACACTTTGACAAATGCATACAAAGTTAAAAATTAATAAATGACTGAAAAAACTGTGGTTTCAGCTAATAAACATGCTTCTTCTTGTCTGATGTGCACGAGTCTGTTAGTAACCACTGAATATGGATGGCAGTACTTCACCTTCAAGTGCATCCCTCTGTTGAATTACAATGGCTCCCTCTATTGAATTTTGAATAACATTACACTAGACTTGAACTTTTTCAGGTCAGTTTTCATTATATGCAGTGTGGCAATGAAATGCAGTTGCTGTTGCCATGGAAATTTATTCATAGAGGCTTCAAAAGGAAGACGAAGTGTTTTCATACCTGATGAAGATGATTTTGACTTTAGATGGAGAGCTCTTGATTATGGAGGATGCATTCTGGTGACTGTGGCCGTAAAGGACTTGCCCGTTGATCTGACAGGATACAAAAATATTAAATTAAACACACTTTTTCCCCCAAAAGAAATATGTCACAAAACACGACCAAAAACATAAAACAGTTAGGTTTAAATTCTATAACTTTAGGGAGTCACATATCCAGCTAACTTTGTTTATGAACCCACGAGAGTTTAGAGCCAAAATCAATACACATCTTACCTCCAGCAGCTCATCCCCCACCACCATACGTCCGTCCCTGTTGGCCGCCCCGTTGGGGTCTATTCCCACCACAAACACACTCATGCGAGAGCGGTCCCTGTTCCCCGCCAGGCTGAGGCCCAGTCCTGTCTTGCCTTTCTCCAGCTCAATCATGTGTAGGACACCCGGCAGGCTGCCATATCGCTGGATTATGTTCTCTGAAAGAGGCAGGAGAAGTCGTGGCAGACAGATGTAAGCTGACAATACTGCTGAATAGTGCCAGATACATCGAGCCTGGGCCTCCGTATCAGTTTGTGTCGTGTTGCTCAAATGAAGAGGGCAGGTGTTAGGACTGGGTGAGACGCAGTGGCACAAAAAGTAAAAGTTCCAAATGTCAGACAGCTGAGTTTCTATCTCATTGTCTCAATCTTGTGCCCATTGTTATCCCCCCCCTTCTCACTCCAGCCCCATCTCTCTCTCTCCACCTCTCCTGTCTCTGGTGTGTTAGATAGCCCCTGTTCAGACCAATGGGCTCCTGTTGTTCTGGGCTCCCTGCCACTGTTGGACCATCAGTCCTGTACTAATCTCCACAACTCACCTCTCCGGGCCTACCCTCATCAATCTTATCCCCACAGGATGGGAGCACTCTCTCACACACACACACACACACACACACACACACACACACACACACACACACACGCACATTCACCACAGTCCCAGGTGTTTGGAGGCTGGAAGTCTGTCCTTTATGCTTGTTGCCTGAGTTGAATGCGACCAGCTGTGACCTGTTCTCCTTGAGGCTTCAACTTCATCCTACAGTTGGCATTAAAGCATCTGCAGGATGTTAATAGCTTAATTGGGACATTGAGTCCTTCAAGTTTTGATGAGGTACAACCACCTCAAGCATGTGAATCAGTACTCTTTTATTGCACTCTAGATTAATTTATAAGTAGTCAAAAAACAAAATGTACCTTGGAGGACCTCTAGTGGCAGTTAGGTGATAAAGCATGCCAAAGAAAGTCAGAATATGCTTTCTTTCTCCATTAAGTGATTCTGTGTATGTGAGTGTATATCTCTGTATTCACACCAATGATTCACACAAACCAGGATTTACTTAGGATAGGCCAGTGTTAAATAAAATAAACCAGTTACAAAAAAATTAACAAAACAGGCATTAGTATTGTTGTTCCTAACAGAATATATAATTATAACCCGAGAAAAAAGACAAACTGAACTCACTCCAGTTGTATCCAAACTCATCCTCCACCTCCTCCTCCTCCACCTCCTCCTCTGCCTCAGCAGGTCTGCCAGGAATCTCTGTCAGCGTGTCTGTATCAGTCTCTCCCACATGGGGCACCACTGGCAGGGGGAGGACAGCACTGGTGGGAGATGCCTTCGCTGCTTCACGCTTCACCGGCTGTCACGCCGCAGATGGAGTTGGAAAATAGTTTATTAGCGAAAGGTAAAGAGAAAGGAGAAGGTTTCATCTTTGCACTTCAGTTTGAATCAACTTGTATGAGGTTTACAGAGAGAAGAAGGCTCGTGAGCGCTGCTGAAGCCATATGCTTGGTTTGCATAACAGCTTCATCCATTGTGGCAGGATTTGTTAGCTTTAGGCTGAGAAATGATAATGTGATGTGGCTCCATAGATGCCACATGCTCAAATCAGCATTAGTATAATCAGCCTACTAAAGCTACAGCCTTATAATATATAATAAAATTATGCTTACTGAGTCAGAAATGCTACATTTAATTGCCATTTATTACTGCTGTGATACAGTGACTGTATATAAAGATGGATGCCACGTCACCTCCTACCACTGTGCAAAAATGAAGCCAAAATATCCTGGATACAGCTACTGCCATCTTGCGCTTGTGACGTCATTTGGAGCCAGAGTCTACACCGTAGTGATGTCAGCGGTATCGAGTTCCCACCCATACACCCATCCAACCAATTGTGAACAGCACCATTGATCACAAGCGCATCAATTGATGTACAATCATGTCATTGAACCCCCTTTCTATAGCATCAAAAAACAAATTAAAACCAAAGTTATCAGAAAAAAATAACATATATCAGCTTGACAACTACCTAACACATCAGTAACATGGAAGGGTGGGGTTTATGACCTATAGTGCAGCCAGCTACCAGGAGGCATTTGAGATATTTGGCTCCACCTTTAGAGATCTGTCATGTTGTCCATCTTTATATACAGTCTATGCGGTAATTACTTATTAAATTAGTACTTCAAATCAAGTATTCACCCATGAGATGTGCACTTACCTGAAAACTAGATCAACACATCATACTTTTAATTATTTTAATTCTTGTTTAAAAGCAAAATCTGCGTACAAACAAGATATCAAGCTGTCATCCATTAAAGTGAGTACCAATTTTAAAAGGAAATGGCTAAAATCAAAACACAGAAAGGACAAAACATTCTGATTTCACAAACTGCACAAGGAATTCAGATGGAGGAGATGTTAGGACTTGTTTGAGTGTATGCATGTACAGCATGTTGGAATATATTCAACACACGAAGTGCATTGTGGTACATCAACACATCTGTACAAGCATAGGCAGAAAGGGGAGAGTGGAAAGCACAACACAGAGACCCACAAACCTTAAACGGGGTAGGAGTGAAAGGGTTAGTTGGGGAGAGGCGGAGGAAAAGTCTACTGTGACTGTAACCCTCCTACAGAGAAGAGACAAAGGGCAACAACTTTAGAAGACAGCACATTTCTGACAGACACCTGCATCTATTGACAGGCATACGCCAGTGTCGCGTTTGACAACATATTGAGTTCACGATGAAAAGTTGAACACATCTACGTTTAGTATTTCAAACCTGGTCTCTAGTGCAGGGAGCATTACTTTCCTACAGTTGAATGTGGAGCAAACATATATAAAAAAGATAGGAGTTGTCAGTGGAGGGTAATTGCAAACACCAACCTTGTCCTTGCTGTCCCTTGTCATAACTGCAGCTCTGTCCTCACTGGAGTCTGTTACTGATGACTGCGGCGTATGAGACAGACATGAAGGTAAATCACTCCACTCTACATCACACACTCACAATAAGGAATTTCAAATTAATTTGTGTCACGTATGGAGAGCAAATTTATAACATTCACTTCAATGTCATCATACAGTGCATGATACTATATCACATTGTAATTCCATTATTATCAATAAGTTCATACAAAGTTACGAGTGTCCTGCATGACTAAAATCAGGACCATATGCTGTATTATGAAAAACAATGTTTATAAATGCTAATACTGAAAAAAACTCACATTTCTTAAATAAAGAAAAACTTATTTTCTTAAGCAAACTTGAAGCTTGGCAAAACCAGAATCAGAGCAACAGGAAAGCACACAAACACACTCAGCCACGCCAAAACATTGATGTGTTGAGCGAAAAAGCCTATCCAGCGCTACATGTCTATCCAAGCTTGACCATTTCTTCCCAATGATCGAGCATAAAAGGTTTTGCCAGAAAGTCTGGCATTTAAAAAAAAAAAAAAAGAAAGATATTGCAGTTTACAGTTCTTCACATAATAGTATTTGTGTTGAGTGCCGACTGTCTTATCAAGTTGTCTTCTTTACGTTGGCAGCGAGACACTCGGGACAATGTTTGAGGGATAATTGGGAGAAATTGGGCCCTTCAAAGCCGCGGACAGGAGGAAAATAAAATGCACTTATAGTAAAAGCCTCGACTGTGATTTAACTTCTTGTTTGGTGCGACAGAAGGACGCAGCAAAGCACAGAAGGAGAGATATAAATAAGGCAGCATATGTTAACAGATGAGGGAAAAGTATAGATTCAAAATAGTCACACACACACACACACACATATATATATATATATATATATATATATATATATATATATATATATATATATGGAAGCACAAGTAGGACATAAAGTTTAGGATAATAATTTTCATGTCTGACAGCAGAGGTTTACCATAAAGGGACATAAAGGTCATATATTATATAACTTGGCTGCACAATATGAGGAAGATATGCAGTACATGATAATGTTGCATATTGCAATAACAGTATTACTTACAATAAACAGATTTAAAGTGTACTAATTTCTACTAACTTCTGCTACTTTCAGTATACTGCTGAGATATAGCCAATAACTTGTAGAATTGAAATAATAGAATTACCACCTTGCAGTTGTATGCCTTCGCAAACCAGTCAAGTTGCAGTTTCAGATCCATGTCTGTCCAGACTCGTATAAAGCCATGACAGCTGACAACAGTTCAAATATGGATGTTGCTTCAAAGAAGCTACATATTCTAAAATATGGAATGTCTATACACGTAACATCTGTACCCAAGATAAATGTAACCAATTCAGTGTCAGACCAAAAATCTCCCCTTCTGTTCCTGAGATATGATGTTGAAGAATGACCACAAAAGTGTTACTACAGAACTTTTGATGTCACAGTGTAGTTGACCTTTGACCTTTTGGATATAATGTCATAACTCAATCATTTTATTCTACTAGACATTTGTATCAAATTTTATCATAATTAGCAAAAAATAAAAAATAAAAAAAAATGTGTGAGGTCAGAGTGACCTTGACCTTTGACCAACAAATTCAAACCACTTCATTGTCCAAGTGGACGTTTGTGCCAAGTTTGAGGAAATCCCCTCAAGGTCCTCTTAAAGGGATAGTGAACCCAAAAATGAAAATTCAGCCACCTAATGGAGGCTTGCGGCACCCCAGATTCAAACGTCCAAAGACACATAACTGAAACCACAAAATATCTCCATACTGCTTGTCTGTAGTGACCCAGGTGTCCTGAAGCCCCTACATAAAAAGTTGTTTGGAAAAACGTCATCTGAACGGAGGTGACGATGGTGTTGTGAGCCTGCATCGGCATATGGGTGAGTACATAATGGCTGAATTTAAATTTTTGGGTGCACTATCCCTTTAAGATATCCTATTTCTGAGCACTAGACAGATGCAAGGTCACAGTAACTTTGACTATCAAAATCTAAAGTCCAAATGGATGTTTGTGCCAAATTTGAGGAATTCCCCCATGGCCATCATGAGATATTGCCTTCACGAAAAATCAGGCAGTTGAGGTCACAGTGACCTTGACCTTTGACTTTTGACCATCAGATTCAAATCAGTTCATCTTTGAGTTCAAGTGGACGTTTGTGCCAAACATGAGGAAATCCCCTCAAGGCCTTCTTAAGATATTGTGTTCACAAGAGTAAGACAAATGAAAGATCACAGTAACTTTGACCACCAAAATCCGATCAGTTCATCATTGAGTCCAAATGGACATTTATGCCAAATTTAAGGAATCCCCTAATGGCCATCTTGAGATATTGCGCTCACAAAGAGGCAGTTGAGTTCACAGTGACTTTGACCTTTGACTTTTGACCATCAAATTCTAATCAAGTCATCTTTGAGTGCCAAATTTGAAGAAGGGTTCCCTCAAGGCATTCTTGACATATACTGAATAAATTGTGAAGTGACCAAAAAAAGGCACAAATAAAAAAAGAATGACAGCTACAGTTTAAAGTGCATGTTGTTTCAATTAACCAAAAAAAATCCCTGAAGTGCAATGTCATAGTCTTTTGCAGTGTGTTTATTGCGCAAATTGAAATCGTAATGACAGTATGATATATTGCGCAGCCCTTGTTTTAGTGCAACACATGGCTATCTTAACACTGAAATGCCCTAATGTGGTAAACCTGCATGCAGACTGATAATGAATAATTAAACCAAGACTCCACACAGACACACAAATGCTTTCTTTCATTCTTCACGCATGTCATGCAGCTCATTATTGACACAATTTCAAAAAGTCAAGGGGTCAAGTGAAGGACACACCCATACACAAGCAGGCAGACACAGACACAGGGTAGCTTTCTAACCTGAGGGAGGGCAGGTGCTAAGTAGGTCTGATTAGTGCAGCGAAGACTCAACTCACACTGGCTATTTAGCTGCGGAAAGGGCAGGGGCGGCCTCTAAAAGCAACACACAGGACCAACAAGCTGACAACATGACAAATATTTAATGTGATGGCTGAGCCCTTCTGACAGAATTGAATCGGAGGCCATCCGGGAGGAAAAAAAAAGAGGAGTGTGTGGAGGACAGAGGCACCTCAGGTTTTATTTAAATGAGTAACCATTAAAGCAAGCGGCTTCCTTGAGGACAGCCATTCCTCTACATCAAAAAAAAAATCAGAGCAAAGTCTCTTTCTCTGAAATACTTTAACAAAATGTTTCAAAGATTCCTCCAGGCTACCTTGAGATTATTCACTGCTTACAAGAGAAGGATTTGAAACTTAAAGGGAGACAGCATGGATACGCTATTATACTCTCTAGGTGGACCCCAGTGGCTGCATTTAAAAGCAGCATTACTGACCTGCCTGCAGCACTTAGAAGGATCATCCAATCAAAATAATATTTTTCAAACTATTCAGTCCATTTTTATGAATTTTCAGGGATGCTGCAGCTCAGTAACATAGACTTTATTGAAAAGATGTCTTCTTCCTACGTCATAGGTAGAAGCAGTCTTGAGCATGTTTTGACAGCCGTCTAGTCACACAGGTACGAATGATTTCCCCTTTTGCTTTTTTATTGTTTACTTGATGAGTTACTTTATAAAATATAGCTCTGAAATTTCAATAACCCCCATGGTGAAATTGCATTAGGAATCTTGTCTGCATGTGCACTGAATGACAGCAATACACACCTTCAGCACAGGAGGTGTCTAAAATACTTTCCACTGCCGGTGACAAAATTAATTTTACCATTTGCAAACCCTTTTGATTAAAAACATCATTGTGGGTCATATCATTGTTACATTTAGATTACTCTGATAGAAAATAGGATAGGATGTCTGGATATTAAAATAAACTCCCAGTTCTTTTTCTCCCAGAAGGAACCTCCAATTCTAGTTTGTCTTTATTTTCCATCAATACATACATTATTTGTATATCAAAGTCAAAGATGCAGTGAAAATAAAGACTCAGCTAACAGTGTGAGGGGCAGAAAGAAAGAGGAGGCAGGGAGAGATAATGCAGCAAAGATTAACTGTGATGGATAGCTGATGCAACAGAAATGAGAGAGACAAAAAGCAAGAGACAGATTACCTGACATGTGCGGTGTGGCATGCATGTGAAAGAGGTGGTGTGTTTCTCTACGGCAGGCGGTGGACCTGGGTTATATATTGACTCAGGCTGGGAAAGCAGTGCGGAGGAACATAGATGCAGGTTTGAGGCAACTCATAATGTAGTAACAGTAGAAAGAAAATAAATACTCAACATAAGGTGTTGACCTCTTTGAAGGAATTTTCAATATTTTTTGAAATATAGTTAGATGAGATGCCACTCTCATGCCTGTATGCTAAATACAGTATGAAGCTACAGCCAGGGTATGCTAAGTTTATTTTTAGCATAACGGTGTTAGCCTGGCTCTGTCCACAAATAACAACCATAGACTGTATGTATGGTGACAAACTGCAGTCTTAATGTGTAAATTAAAAAACTTAACAGGTGCTGATAGGCCAATTATGCCTCCAGACTATAAGCTAACGTTAGCTTTTTACCCATTTCTAGCCTTTGAGATAACTGTCTGCAGGCTGAAATGTTAGCTTCATATCTAGCTAGCACACTGATATGATTGGGTACCAATCATCTCTCACATTAAACTTTCAACCAAAAAAGTGACTTAACATATTTCTCAAAATGTTGAACCGTTACTTAAACTGTTCTACTGTTTTTACACTATTGTGGTAGTTAAGCTAACGTTATGCTCAACAGGTGTAGCTAACAATTTTTAAACCTACATTAACTGATTATTTGGCCACTTGGGACAACAAAAAAGACTGTAAACACAACACTGACAAAAGTGACTTAACATATTTCCAAAAATGTTGAACTTTTGCTTAAAGGGTAAAAAATGCTATTCCCTTGTACTGCTTTTACTCTACTGCGGTAGCTAACGTTATGTTCAACTGGTGTAGCTAACGTTCTCTAAACCTGACTAATGATTTGGCCTTTTGTGACAGCGAAACAGGCTGTAAACACAACACTGACATATTATTATCTTTTTAGTTTCCTTTTTTACATATTTCCAGCAGACACATAGCAACATTAGCATTCATTCCCTGGTGTTACTCTCCTTTTATCTCCGTTATTGGTCTTCAACAACACCTGAGGGAAATATCTGGCTGCTAAGTTAAGCTTATAGCTGCTACATACCAACGTTACTGTTGTTGCTGACGTTGTCTGTCTGCTGTTTATTTGCTAGGCATTTAGCATAAATTGGGTTTTAAGTTTTTTCACCAAAACCAGCTGCATGTTATGGCTGAAAACTATTTTATGAGAAGTACACCCTCTGTTGTTGTTAAAAAAAAAGATTGATTCTAGCTAGGGGTGAAAGAAAAAAGGGTTGGGCAATATATATCGCTATTATATCGATATTGTGATAGGAGGTTTCATAACTTACCAGACATAACTACAAACTTGTATCAATATTGAGGTATTAGGTCTAAAATATATATTGCGCAGCCCTAGAAGAAAATATTGATACACTTGAGTATCACAATATTGTGTTTTATTGTACTACATCGATTCTCAAAAATACTCTTAATTTTCTGCTTGATTATTTACATGCAAAGATTTGTGTCATCTAGCTCCTTAAATTAGATTTTAAAAAATTGCAACATATTGCCTTCCTAACAGTATCGCAGTATATCGCAATATATTGAATGGTTACCCCTGTATCATGATATAGGGGTGAGTGATATGGCCCTAAAATAATCACAATATTTCAGGGTATTTTTGCGATAACAATGTGATATGGTTCTACATGTCAACCTAACAGTTTGCAATGTATCGCCTTGCTTACAGTATCACAATATATCCCGATATATTAACCCCCGTAACGTGATATGTTTTGTATTGTCAGATTATCAACAAAACACAGCTTTAAGATGTTTTTTAGAGTTCCCGTAGTTGAGTATGATTTTTCATTAACATCTTGCCCCTCTTCGCATCCTTCCTCTGCATGTGCTACAATACATTATGAGTTGCTACAAGTCTTAATGAGTTACCGGAAAGCATGTGGGAATATCTCATAGATGACAATGCAGGTGATTGACTATGAGAGATCTGACACTGGAGTCAAACCAGTTTCAGCCCCAGCAGGAGACTCCTTAGTCATGCTTTAAAAGCCTGAGGGCACTTTCAACAACAAACGGTGTTGTTGATAAGGTGATTTTCAATGAGTGTAGCAGTTAGAGGTTAAAACTTGCTAATATATTTAATATGCCACACAGGATTTGTTGTTGCTCTCATAAAATATTTCAAAATGGCTTTCTTTGAACTATCAAAAGCAAACTGAGGTTGTAACAGAGGTTGTATATTGTGCATTTTAGTTTTTGAAAGTGCCCTAAATGGCCTGTGCAGATGAACTTGTACGTGAGGTGAAAATGGAAAAAGAAATTGTGACCTTTAGATTATGAGGTAGTTACTAGCAATTGTTCAGATTCTATTATATGGACTTACCCGGGGCCTGTGGATAATACTCTGGACCAAGAAGGAGACAGGGTTGCCTGCCCTGCGTATGGCCTCCACTGCCTCCTCGTGACTAGCATCTCTTAGATCCACTCCATCCACCTGACAAACAAAGAATATATCAGGGAAAAGACTCTGTCAGGCTGTCAGGTACCCACAATCTCCACTCCAAATGTTTTTTTTAAGGATTTCAAACTCTCCTCAGGCTTTTTTGGTTTTCTCAAATGAATGCATCTGAATAAAATAACACAGGGTTAAGTAAATAGTTGTCTTCGGATTTATTTAAATTTTCTTCTACATCCAAAAAAAAACTTCAAGTTTATTGGGTCTGTGACCTGAAATGTTCTTTCACCTCTACGATTCTGTCTCCAGGCTTCAGAGTCCCGTTCTGTCCAGCTGGACTGTCCTCCAGGATGTGCTTGATAAAAATACCCCTCATCACCTCTCCGTTGCTCAGCCGGCTGCCCATCCCTCGGCCCCCGACAATACTGATACCCAGGGACTTGCCTGGCGCTCGGAAGAGCTCCACTCTGAGGAAGGTACCAATATCAGCATTTTTCACTTCAAAGCTGTGACTCTGGCACTGAGTTGATGCTGTAACTTTTATTGTACGCTGGGCAGAAAATAAGATTTTTTATCTCAGAAATGTACTTTTCCTAAGTTTCTTTGTGTCAGGGCTTCAAGCTTGTGGCATCATTCTGCTATACAAGGTCTCCAAACCGTATCTGTCATGGACATGTTCGCAGAATTAAATTAGAAGCTTAGATGCAGTGTGTACTCACTTCCGAGGTTGGTTCCAGTTGCTGTACGAGGCACTTTCCTCTCCCTCTCCATCTTCCCGTTCAGGGAGGGTAGGAATGTCTCTAGATAGACAAAAGCGGAAGGAAAGGGTTTGATAAAATTAGAAAAAAAACTCATGATTCATGATTATTAGGGGTTGATTAAAGCTCTAGGGAAAAAAAACAAACTATAGATATTGTTATATAGCATGACTTAAAGGTACCCTGTGGAATGTTTGACCATTTAGCGTTGTCTTTGCGAGTAGGTCCCTGTTGTATTTATGTCATGTTATACCACTGATTGGCAGTTGGTGGCAGTAACACACAAAGAAGTGTAGCATGATCAAAAAACTGGCTTTGCAGTGGATTCTGAGGAGGAAAATTCATTCAACATGTTTCTTGGACCTCACAATACTCACAATGTGTTCTGATGAGAAACGCCAAATGTAAACATAAGTGGTTTGTTTACAAGGAATCTCTACAAGGCACATTTTAAGTTTACCCGTTTGTAAATGTAATTACATGGCAAAAGTTACTGAGGACATACTTTGGATCTGGAACTGTGACAGGAGCTGTTTCAGAGAAGACATCATCTTTAGCCTGCTCTAGGCTGGCCTTGTACTCCTCCAGATACTCTGCTGGAACATATGTAATGCTGAACACACACAAACACACGAGCACAAACACAAACACACACACACACACACACACACACACACACACACACACACACACACAGTGAGTCAAACATTTCTTAAAGCAAACAGCTTGGCACCACCACCACCCCCATTTTTAGACACTCCATTTCCCTCCTTAGTGGCAATTATGCCCCCGTTCACTGTGAACTCACAGGGCAATTTAACCAAAAATAGAGAACTGGCATTCAAGTGCAAACAGGTACGAAAGCACTAAAACCCCTTTTCACTGCACAAAAGAGCTTCTTTTAAATCTGCCTATTTACATTCAGAAACTTGTTTTTCTCAAACTCCAGCAAATGTACCCGTAAGCAAAAGAGTAACACTCAACTGTCTATTTCTCAAATGCATTCTCCCTATCACTCGCCCAAGGTGAGATGCAATGAATTCTGTATAAGCCTTGACGTCTGACTGTTCAAAACAGATGTTTACCTTCATAAATGTCTGAGCAAATCAGGTCCTCTATCACCTACTGTGTGATAAACGTGACAAATTTGAAGGGCGTAACCATCATTAATTCATGAGCAGGTTACTAATTCATGCTAAGAAATGAACCAAAAGCTAGCTGACAAAATCTGACACCCACTTAAAGTCCCGTTTCCAAACAATTCAGAGTTGAAGCTGATTCTGAAGGGCACATTAACACATTTAAGTGAAGCTGACAGATCTCCAACAGATGGGTTGATTTGGTTTTTAAACACGACGGCATGCAGACAGAGAGGAAAATTAATCCGACTGAAATAATGAAATGGATGAGTCAATTCATGGACACAGCATGCAGTGAGAGACATGGCAGAGCTTCAATACCAGTGGTTAATATAAAAACAGTTAAGAAGAGAGTTATAAATGGTACAAGAGAAAACATCCAGGTAATAACTGATGTTAGTCACAGAAATAAAAGAAAAGAAGTTAGGTGGCAAGTTAAGTAAGTGATGCAGTCAATCAAGATTTATCCTGACTATATTTGTTATTTAAAGTTTTGTGGCCACACGTCAAATTTAAATAAATTATGGTTCATAAACAGTGCACTGTCACAACATAATTAAAATGTTAATCATCGAATCCGAATGATATTTACAATTATACTTTCTGCTGTCAGTGTTTTGACACTTCACTAAATGGAACCGACTGTCTAATTCTGTGTCTGGATAAAGCTCTTAAAACAGACTGCAGTGAAGCCCGACAGCAGATGGAGAGAACGAGAGGAAGGGAAACCAAAGATGGCGCGGAAGTTAGTCATACTCACACATAAAATGGGCACAGATCGTCCTCAGGTGCACAAGCAGATCTAGAATGTGAAGAGTTTGGCTTTTTATGCACCGGAGCTAACAAAGTGCCAAGTTTAGTTCAGCAAGCAGAACTTGTGCAACACCACCTCTAATTTTCTTGTGGAATGGTAATGGCAGGAATAATAATGTCAATAACATAACTCTATGAAAGAGAAATTCATTTATTTTGCTTTTAGAATTACATTGCAACTTAAAGAAACCTCTTCAACATCACCCAGTTTATAGTAAGAGTAATGGGCATAATCAATTACACACATTAAATGCTTAAAACTAAATACTTGATGCAAGCATTAAATAAATCCACATGTATTATTTGTAAGGCTTGTATTTAAGCCGTCCTGATGTGATTGAGGTTGGACCTTGAGGTACACCCCTGTGTAGGAGAAATACAAAGCAGCTCTACTAGCTTCTAGAGTTAAACTGAAGAAACACTGAATATCTCACCAGCATTAGTTTTTCAATAGCAAAGAACAATTTCACAAGACCTTGATACAAGACTTCATACAACCTGGTGCTTTTTCCACTACAAACAGAATTTATTTTGCAGTACAGAGAATTGAAAACTCAAGCACGACCAGTAGGCAAAGAATGCTTGATAGGATTCTTGACTAATTTGTAATCGCTAATGTAAACTGGTATGTAGTGTAATCAACAATGCTGTATCCTTGCAAGGGTGTTAAACAACAGCACGTTAAGAGGAATGCATATTTAAATCACAATCTATCTATATTGTATTAGAAAGAAATCATTTTGGTATTGTTTTTAAAACTCTGTTTCATCTGCTACTTCTATTGAACAATTTTACAATACCTGTCTGTTTGCATTTCTGGCAAAATCATCTCCTTCCTTTGCAGATTTTTAACAATACATGTAAACATGTGCACTTTGGTTACTGCTGTCTAATTGTATTGTCTTACCCCAGGTCTGGCCCAATGAGCGAGTGTCTTCTAAGCATGGCACGAGCCTGAGCATTGGTCAGGTTGGCTGTGGGCTCTCCATTGATGGCCAGGATGAGATCGCCAACACCCAGACGTCCATCGCGGCTAATGGATCCACCATGGATTATACTGCGGATCAGCATTCCCAAACCATCTTTCTTGGCACTCACAGTCATCCCTTTGAGTATGAGAAACTGTTACACACTAAACTTGGATTTTGATCAGAATTGATAACAAAAAGTAACATTTAAGAGCTATCGATAATAAATGAACCCCTCAACAATCCTCAAAACATCAATGCCACAAAGAAACATTTGAGGGCTAATTCCATTACAAATGCAGAGGTACTCTTAATGTAGTATAATTTTAAAGTTTTACTGATAATTTCCACTTAACCCCTTCTACTCCGCAAGGATGCAGATGAGTTAACCTCAGGAATCCACTGGTACTAATCATGTCATGCTAGCTTATCGGGAAGGGGGCTAAATAACGCTCCAAAGTTAGGCAAAATTTTGACGAGGGGAAAACTGCCATGGCCATTTTCACAGGGGTCCCTTGACCTCTCACCTTACGATATCCGTATGACAATGAGTTCTATGGGTACCCACAAGTCTTCCCTTTACAGACATGCCCATTTTATGCTACTCTCAAGCAAATTTGGGCAAAACAAAAACAATTTTTTGCATGCAGTACGAGTGTGGTATTTTCTCCAATTGTATCTGAAGATTTCTGCATACTGGGGTCCCTCAACAGTCTTGGAACTGCATAAATTGGGTATGACTAGAAAGCTGAGACTCTTTTGGATTCAATTTTATTCATGTTTGATGATGTCAGCCCCCATAGCAACCATTTCTATGTGGCGAGAGCATTTTTTAGAGATGGACATCACAGTACAAAATGATGTATTGTGACCTCTGGGTTGATCAGAGCCTCAAGAAACTTTACAGCCACAAACTAGAGACCTTGGATTCAGGGGATGTATTGCTTTCATAAGTATATTGACAATGAGAGGGTTTGTTAGCAGTTCTTAGAGAAATCTCCAAACGTCAAAAGTTTTTGATAGCAAATGAGAGAATGGATTCTTTAATGGTGTTCGTCAAGGTCTTGGAGTATTGATGTAGTATTTTGGACGGACTGTTGACCATTTTTATCAATTCTAAAGTGCTGATTAATGACTAAACTCAGCACAAAATCTGTCGTATCAACTTATGGGACATGACTGAGCATATGAATGTTCCTCATATACTTCCATCATAATTTTCTAAGCCCTTATGCACTCTTATCTTTAAAAGTTTGAACAGGTGCCTGACCAAAACACAATGATTATTACATATTTATGATTAGAAAAACTTAACACACAGTCCTGAGAAGCATCTTAAATTAAAGCTTTTAGATGAGGTATACCACTCCATGTGGCATATACTGTTGACCTGCTATCTCCCCCTAAAGATCGCCTGTCCTGCCAATGAAAGACACAAATGGGTCTATGGTAGAGAGGGGTGGAGTGGAAGAGGTTAAAAATAAATCTGATTCACAGTTGTGGAAAACTTTCCCATATCCCAGCAAATTATCCTAGAAACTGTCACAGTATTCACAAATTTGTGTTTCAATACACTCTCAGTGGAGTAACTTCAGAGTGGCATAATATATTTGGAGACCAGTCTATCTAAAACTTTCAAACTTTATAGCACAGCACGCAGGGATTCTTTTGCAAAGATCATAAAAATAACATCACTGTGTTCTATGTAGGAGGGGATTTTGGTTTTGAAGTCTGTGTGGTATAAAGATTACAAATACAAAACCCAAATGTATTATAGAAATTTTGAATAGAACATGAAATAGAAACCTTCTAAGAGTACTAAAAAGCAAAATAAGGCACTGTTTTCAGTGGGGCAATGAGGATTATAAACAGTGCCTTCATAACACCTATTTGTTTTAGAAGCTAAAACTTAGTATTCTCTGAGCCAGTAGCAGCCCCATGGGTCGGTTTCGAAATGCAAATACCCTGTATACCAATGAATTTACCCTTTCAGACTGGAAAGCAGCCAGAAATTGTCTCTATCATTTTGCCTTGAATCTGGCATTCGTTAAAAAAAATTTAAAAAAATGCCACCAACGTAAAAGGCCAATACGCCTTTTAGTCCCGCAACCTCATCTACACTACTGTGAATGAAAACAAAATAAATAAAAGAACAAATAAAAGAATGTGAAGAAATTAACACAAACCAAGGCTGGAGTTGCCCTTGACAACTGTGATAGTCCTTTCAAAATTGCTCCCCGAGGTCAGTCCTTCCTTGTCACCGTCTTCTGCTGATTCATTCACACCAGCCTCCTCATCCTTGAGGGTGAGAATTCAACACAGTTATTCATGAAAGTTAATGAAAATATTAGCTCAGATTCCAAACAAAGCCAGGGTCTCTAGAGAAAACGGAGGTGCAGCCAATTGGCCATGGAAATGAAATGAAAACAAATAGGCTTGAAACTTTGTGTATCTAATGATTAAAAAGAGTTTCACGTCTAAAAGGTTATATGTTACCTGAAGAAATTGTTTTCAACAGAAGATCAAGGATGAATTTTTATTAGTTTTTAAAATGCACCTTGTCCTATCTGTGATATTCAAGGCACCCATGCTCATTCATTAGTCACACAAATTACTCTCTGCTCATCTTTTTTCTTTTTATCTACAAAATCCTCCAAATCTATGATTTACAATTAGATTTTGTTACCTTGATCAAAATCTTCATGTCTGCAATATCTCCAAAAGTCATGGGTGGCTCATTCTGATAGTGAAGAGACTCCACGGGTTCATCTGGGACAGACGATCTGGTCCCTATCTCAGCAAACGGGCTGTATGAGTTCAAGCCCTCCACTGCTTCTTCTGTGGCCGAGTGCTGTGCCAGGAACTGATCAGAGCTGCTCAGTATGGCATTAAAAGTCGGGACGTGACCTCTTAAACTCGGAGGAGTGAACAAGGCAGACTCCTCCGGGGGGAACACCCGAGTGTTGTCTGCAAGGCCGGACAGTGTTGCAAAACAGGGATGCTCATCCAACAAGTCCAGGCGAGCTGTCAGCTGGGGTAAAACAAAGCAGAGCAGCTGAATGAGTGTTCCACTCTGATAGGTAGACAATTGCCCAACAGGGGGAATTCATCTTGCTCGGTCGCCATCCTGCCCTCCTTGTAATGAGCCATAGAAAAGCCATCAGTGGCCAATAGAGAGCAGCAGAAATTACTGGTGATCTTGAGCTCGCTGTGCACAAAATGTAGTTTTATTGTAACAGCATTTAAGACTTTATTAGAACCAGACTGAGTGGTGATGAATCTCAGCCAGCTTTCCCCATTGGGAGCCAGGAGAGAAGTATAAAAAAAAGTTAAAATATGCAAATACATAATACAAGTGGGGCTCAAAAAGCAGACATGAGAAGCAGAGTAGAACAAGAAATAGGAGGTTTCATTTTAATAAGGTAGTGCTATAAATTTGGAGCGAACTGGGCTGTGACGACTACAGGTTTAAGTCTTCCTATACTGCAATTATGAAAGTAAAAAGACATTCACAGGGAATAGTGTATTTTTGTGTGTTTTGGGAGAATAAGTAAGGAATTGCTGTACTGTAGTGGTATAATATTGGTATGTCTACAGTAAAATCACACCATTAAAGAGTATATGACATCGTTATATGTATATGTAAATGAAAGAAGAATGAAGAATGAAAGAAATGATATTGTTATTAGTCCAGTTTGGTCTGTTAAAGTCATTTTTAAAAGGGCACAGTCTTCCTTAGCGTCGGGAGAGGTGACACCATAGTGCTTTCAAAAAAGGCCTTAAATATATTTTTCTCTGATCTTGAACAGAGCAACCAATGCATGAACACATGAATGACTCTCCTCAAAGCCAGACACCAGAAAAGCAACTGGCACGACTGTAATCTATCAACACGCTCATGAGAGAAAGAGCTGTCACTGCTTTATTGACAGTGGCTCGGAGGCTGACTTTGTGGACTCACTCATTTGATCTTTAACACCCAGTTGACTTTTATAGGTATGGGCCAGACAGAAGAAAAACATTCATATTCCTCCAAAAAAAAAAAAAAAAAAATCACCCCACTGTCAGCGAGCCTGAAAAAAGTGGGCCCACCATTTACTGTCACTGAAGTCGATTTGAGATTTATCAACAGACTTGTTGTCTCTCTCTGGAGCTTTAGGGAAAAAGGAGTTCATGATCACAAGAAGACCGAGTTGTCTGACCTCATATAAACATTTGAAATCTGTTTTATGAAATCCCCCAGTACGATAAAATGCCTCACGTTGTACTGCCACATGTCTGTCCCTTACGGCTGCTCTATTATAATATAAATGTCTAAGGAAAGCCCTACAAATAAGGTCAGCTGTGACCTTTGGGAAAACAGTTTGTAGGGCTCTTCTTTGTTTATTTTCCTTATAATTGAATTTCCATTTGGGGAGTTGCTGCTCTTGGGGCACCCAGTGCAAACAAAAACACCAACAAACTTAGTAATGTTGTTACTGCCTTAACAAAGACAAAACATTTCTCGTGACATTTTGGCTCTCGATAGCAAAAGACAAAGAATAATGACTACAAGCTGTAGAGCTCATTGTGACAAAGGGCAGTTGCTGGTGCAGTAACATTTAATGAAATACGGGAATAATTTCAAGTTGTGCTTTGGATTTCAGTTGTGGATCTTTACAAAAACAAAACAAACTGCTGCTTACCTTGGGTGTAGATGAGTGCAAGTAATCCAGATCTGCGCTACAGCTGCTGCCATGAAGAGCAATCATGGATGCCTGGAAAGTGTCGTCCTCTATCCCAGAGTAAGTGTGATCTAACACCTTCTCATCAGACAGGTCTGCTTCGCTGGTGTCGATCTGTGATAGTGAATGAAAGTAGTGTAACCGACTGGGACACAAAACTGGACTTTATTGCTGATCAATTTGGTGAACTACTTATCTAACTACGGTATAACAACATATATGTATCCCTTAATCCCTTAGTGGGTTCTACTTGTCAGAATGATGCTCACATAAGATAACTGTATGCATGATTAGGCAGAAGCAAATATCACGTTAGTACAACTTGTTTTCCATTTTCCATGATGTTCTGATTGATTTTTCAGTTTTATTTTTCCCCCAAACGCTAACTAACCAATGCAGGCTCTGCTCGGTAAACGATGCCCTCAGCCAGTCCTTCTTCCTCTCCTTCTTCAACCAAAATATTGTTGAAGTCAAATGAATGGATGGTGGATGATGATGTAATCTCCTGCTCACCATATGGGTGTGGAGAGTGGGAATATCCACATATTCCCTAGGAAAGTGGAGAAATTCTTTCAGTGTCTCCAGCTTCATGTAATTTGATTTTAGACTTTTTTTTATTGTGACCAAATCAAGTACAAAAAAATCGTAGAGAGTAAAAAAACACGTTAGAAGTTATTATTTTCATACACTGATTATAGCATTAAATACTGATTTGGTACACAAGTGTTCAGGCAGAGAAATTGCTCAAAATTGCACATTCAACATTTCATATGTATTCTTAAGTCTAGCTCTTGATATTGATTTTGTGTAGCAAGCAGCCTAGACAGGTATCAGAAAGCCAAAAAGGCATACTGGAGGATTACACTTGTCAGACTCAATTTTGAGAGACAATACAACAGAATACCACTCAGAAGTATATTCCACGTCCTGCAGGAGAGTTGGGTAACTCCACAGAGGCTTCCTACAGCTCTGTAATCCAGCTAACCGTGGCAGCCCACGGGTCTCACTGTGTAATCCAGCGGCAGATTCAATACAAGAGAAATGTAGCTCTAAAGCTGAAGGAATGCGAGCAGTTTTGCAGAGAGAAACATCCCGTACAAAGAGTACAGGTGCCTGGAGCGATGAGCAGGCCGTTGGACGGACCCAATATTTTGACAGGTGCCCCGATGTGTTTAAATGTACAAGAGGGTCTGTGATCTTGGAAAGTTCAATAACATAATATATGAAACAAAGGGCACAGAGCGTTTTAGACCGGTTGCCTCCTCTGAATGAACAGTGGGTGGAATGCTAAACCGTGCAAGCCAACCTCCACTCTTTTTCCTGCATGAAAAATTCAAGCCCTCGTAAGCTGAGCCCTCGACTGGATATTAAGTCACACGATATAAAGACGACCTGACTCACAACCTGCAGTGATAAATCCCCAACATGCTGAACACATTTTACATTTGAAAATATCACAAAAACATGTACAAAACTCTTTTCTTTTTTTCCACACAACATATTCTCCCCTCAATGTGCAGACAGGTTTAAATCAAAGAAAAGAGAAAGAATACTTATTTTAATCCTTACAGGCAGTGGTTTGGCAACTCCTATCTGGACCTTTCCGAGGTTGGCTCCCTTCAGGGCCTGGACGGCATCCTCCAGGCTGGCGTTCTCCAGGTTGGTGGCGTTAACATACATGAGCCGGTCTCCTGGCAACAGTCTGCCATCCTGCTCGGCCACACCGTTGGGAACCAGAGATCGAATCACGATCACGGTCTTGGCCGGGTCCAGTGGGTCCTGTGGCGGAGTCAGTCAGTGAGAAGAGGTCACCAGGTGAGCTATGACAGCCTTAAACTTAACTTAATTTAGTTAGCATTATACTTCTAGAATGTCCTTTTTCTGTGGAGGCAATTAAATATGGATAGAAAACAATACTCCAACATATCAGAAACTATTGTTTTACCTGGGAGGCATCTTACTGCTCCATTAGGTTGTTATAGATACAATATAACATCTATAGAAATACAAACACATGGGTGTAAAATAATGAAAATCACAATAAAAAACTAACCCCATGAAGATTTCCCACCTGGTAGTCCAGTATGCTGAATCCCAATCCCCCTTCTCCCTTTTCGAGCTCGATATTCTGGATCTCCAGCTCCCACATGGCCAAAGGAGATCCTATCGCCTCCTCTGTCACATTATCCTGTGTCGCTGCCGCTGTGTTCACCTCTGAGTCTTCAGCAACCAACACGCTGCTCAGGTCTATTTGTTTCTGCAGAGGAAAAGCCCAAAATCTCTATGAGGCAGCATGCCTTCCTCACTTTTACTCCCAACCCAAAGGCTGCTACCCTCTGGTTGTGTTCCTGGCTCAGGTTTCTGGCAGTAGATAAAAGGGGAATATCTTTGGGATGCTCGGGCCTTAGTACATTATCACAGATAAAGCTGGTGAGATGAAAACCCCCTTCCCCAAAGGGAAGCCGCTTTTGATGTCTCATATCTCGAGCAAATGTTGCTGGCTACTGCTGCTGCTGCTGAGGTATTACTAGAATTGGTCTTAATAAACTTTCAGCCTCCCCTGCTCACTGCTAAGTCTTAATCCATCATGGCTGACAATGTGGAAAGCCAATGGAGCGACTGACAGCTCGGGCTGAGCTAATAACGCTTGATGGGTTATAAAGGAGGGGGAGGACTTTAGGAGCAATGCTCTCCAATCATATTCCCTTGTTTATATGCAGAGGCGGGGGAAACATTTTTCATGATACATTACTGCGTGTCGAGGTGATGTAGGGAGTGTCCCACTCTACTTATATGCATCATCTGCTGCAATAGCCTGCGTGTTTTTAGCCTTGAGAGGGCAAAGCTTCAGTCACTTTCTAAAGGTTTTTTCTCTTAAACATAATGCTTGACGAAATCTGTGTCATGATGAGTCATCACAGTTGAAAAATTTGCATTTCAGAGACAACACATATGAGTAGAATTGCCAAAGCTCAGCAGTGCAAATGCAGTACCTTTAATTTAGACACTGTAGACAAAGTCTCAGATTCTGGCTGGACAGCATCCATGTCAGTCTGCAGGTGAGGGGCCGGCCTACAGCATGTCATGTATACGCAAAGTGGAAGCTCCTTCAAGATTCTGACTACTTCCTTGTGGGTTTCACCAATCAGGGATATACCATTGACCTAAGAAAGGAGAGGTTAGTAGAACAATAGCTAAAGTTTAAAGCAGCTTTAATTGATTTTTGAGACACTCAAGGGCAACGGACAAAGTTTTACAAATGTGTTAGCCAACAGTTGCATACTTGCAAATCCAGCAGACACAGAGCAACATTAGCATTTATATGAAGTCACCTCTCTGGCCACCTGATATATTTAAGGGGACAAATTTTTTGAAGTGCGGCTGTATGAGGTACTTATACATAGTCAATGCATTACTCACAGTAGATGACCGTTTCTGACAGGGAACTTTATCTGTGCTCTCCTCAAAGCCAGACTCCATTGACAAAAACAGTAATTTTACCTCGTAGAACACGGGAGTTGCTTGTCTACAGCTGCTTTGGTCGGTTCATTTGTTTGTGTTATTGTGTGACTTTGTTGTTTCAAAAGGTTAGTTTGATTCACCAAAGTCACACAATTACACAAACAAACTACCGATCAAGGCACTGGCACCTAAACAGCTCCCGTGTTCAACCAGATAAAATTACTGTGTTTGTCAATGCAGTCTGGTGGCCTAAGGAGAGTGACATAACAGCTTTAGTTCCCTGTCTGAAAGGGCTCTGACAGCAAGTTAAAGCGATGAAAATATACTAAATATAGCACATAACTGATACAAATTTTTTATGTGGAACTTTTTTTGGGTGGCTAAAATACATGCTGCTGCACCCCAAGTCCAGAGCGGTACATTGCTTAGCTTCTGTGGCGGTGCTCATGTCTGCGCTGACCCTCATCTACTTTAAATAATACACTGACTATGGAGTACCTCATACAACCCCACTTCAAGAAAATCTGACCTATCTCTTTAAGTCATTTAGCTCTGGTATGTGTATATGTAGTAACACAAACTAAATGTAGATTTTGAACCTTTCAAAGTATTAACAGCAAAAATGGCAAATGCCACATATAAAGGTTTATACTGTTGTTGATAAAAGCTCTCTTTCATTTAAGGAACCACGCACCTCAAGCAGTTCATCTCCACTGAACAGCTTTCCACAGCGACCGACAGGTCCCTCAGGTAGAACAGAGCGGATGTAATGATGCCCACTGTTGGCTTCCAGACTGATACCCAGGCCACTGCTCTCACTGAACTTCTCCACCTGAGCTACCTGGGGTAAAAACACAAACATCACATCTCAGTTAGCAGGTGAAACATTTTGCTGTGATAAGGGATTATTATTTCACTTTAAGTGTATTAATGGCTCAATCATTTCTGTAATGACTAAGGTCATTTTTCCCTTTAAGATACCAGTTTGGAGCTGTTAACCATTAGGAAGTAATTGCCCAGGAACCAAGTACTGGTGAGTATAATTCCATGCATGAGAGAAAGGAATTCACTTTGAAAAAGAAACTTACAACAACTTCATTAGTTGGACCCAGAATCTCTTGCCACTTCTTCATTAGTTCCTCCTCTTCAAAGGCTGTTAGCTTCATCCCTTGGAAAACACAATACAAAATTCTTGTATTAATATACAAAACAACATAAAAGGCAAATTTGTGATAAACTATTCACAGCCAGCAAGGCAGCATACATTCCTAACTATTTGCAGAGTATTTATCATGTCTTTGAGATCAGACCCGCAAAAAATAAAAATAAAAAAAATACAATTTTTATCAGCGCATACTAAAATATTTAAAAACTTCAGCACTGTCTGTGAAACTACCAACAACATCCGTCTCAGTATTTCCTCTCTGTGTGTTTTGCTCGTCAGTGTCTTCCTGACAACAATGACCCTTATCTGTCAGATGTGTGCCCAGTATCTCTGCTGGTGTACTTAAAGAAGAATCCCGGCCTCCTACCATGTTTGTCTTCTGTTAGCTGATCCGTGGCTGGGCTGACATCAGATCCTTCACTCTTTGTCTGCAGCGCCTTTTCATCTGCGGTGACTGTAAACACACAATGAAGAGTGAGACAGACAGAAGCAGGCAGCGGCACAGACGCATGACAGTACAGGTACACAGCCACTGGAAAAAAGTCATCTACTTTCCACAAAGAGCACACACACACACACACACACACACACACACACACACAAATACACAACAATGCAGAAATTACTTGAAATAGTTTCTTTTTACTTGATACTCTACTACTTCATTCTTCTGAAATAGTTTGAGCATTTCCTATCTCACGTCCTTATTGGTCCGAAAAAAGATATAAAGAACATGCTCTTGCTGATGTTATCTATCTATAATGACAGACTCTAAACATTCCAGGACTTCAAATATCTGTTTAATGACCCTAGTGCTTTTTTTTTTTTTACAACTTAATGCTACTGTTTATGTCTTTGGAGTTCCACAGGACACCGAAGTGGTCGCCCATGAAATTACTACCCATGCGCCCGAGCAAGACATAGTCTACACTGTACATCAGCACCTTTTAAGTGCTAACATAAAACTAATACTAGCCAGTTTGGTATGAGAAAAGGAGCTCAAGAACCTTCAGACTGTCTTGACAACAATTTAAGTGAGTAGTTAAATTTCTTTCATTAATCCCAACAATTTAACAACCTATTACAACCTTGTACATCAAGCCCATGATCTCATGCCCTGTAGGTTAGCTTAAATATATTCTTACTTACCAAACTATTTTGTGTTTTTAATAAGAGAGTTCTAGGGATACAAACACATATAATACAGAGATGCACTAATTTAGTCCTCTTTATCATCTATAATACTCAAAAGCTCAAACCTCTGTAATTGATTTTTTTTTTTTTTTGTACTGACTGTTCACATCCGCCAAGAAAATCCTGGCCTCCTTTGTCTGTCAACTGATAGCTGCTAGATTTTCTGCAGGTTTTTGGGCTAGAACTTTGTGTTGCCAGATCGAATCACTTTCAAGCTCCATCTATCACTATTGACAACTTATGCAAGTTGCTTTTCTTGCTTCTGTGCTAGCCTGGAGGTCCTGTCAACACAGCGGGGGACGAGGACCTTTCTGTTTACTCTCTGTCTGTTTCATAAGATGTTAACATTTCAAAATGCAAGAAGTTGTTTAAAAGACAAACAAACAAAAAAAAAAAAACATTATTTAGTGGGTACCGGCACACATATGCAGACCTCAGTTATAACTCAGCTCTCAATGTCTTAAGTTATGTGGATGCCTGTCAAGTGTTGAGCATCATATGTTGATTTATTACTGGATATATTTCAGGGTCTAAACATGATGGAAAGCTCTGGGTTCTTTCTTTGCTGTTGAGTCAGACCAGCCAGTGCAATATAATAACGAATGAGGGTGGCAGGACTTGACAGAAATTGTTTCACAAAGTTTTTTTAATGTTAGAAGAAATAGTTTAGTCCTCCTGGCCTCTGTCAGTTATTATTAATAATGAGTGCATTTCCCTCTCTTATTAGGAAAAGATGGCCAGTAACGTGGGCGTACTCATTCTATTGCTGTTATTAGGAGGAGCCCTCTAACAGACAAAAAGTGATTCATTTTTTGGTATTAAGGACGGTGAAAAATGTTTTCACAAAATATTAACAAATAAATCCTCTCTGATGTGATAACGACACCTGCTGCATATTCAGTAGCGGGCCACCTTTCTCATTAATGAATCAAAATGTTGACATCAATTTGGACTGCATTTGAGTAAAAGTGAAATCAGTGTTTTTCATAGAGACATCTCTGTTTCTGGATTTTAGCTATATTGATAAAAATGACTGAAATTTCCATTTGGAGTCACTCGTTACTGCATCATCCTGTCTGAGCTGCATTTACACATCAAATGACAACTTTTTTTGACAGGGCGATGAGTAACAAGGAATGTGTTTTCGTCTGTCCTCATTAAATTTCTCGCACTTCATCCCTCCTACCTTGAGCAGCCTCCTCAGCCTTCTTCCTCTCCAGCTCCAGCTCCATCATGACCATGGTTGTGGTGGGAATGGTGGTGGAGGGGGGCAGGATGGTGACACTGGGGGCCACGGCGGGGGGGATCTCGTCAGGCCTGAAGCCCCGCCGGATCAGCTTAAGGTGGACTGTCTGGCCCGTGTGTCTGAGCACCTCCACTGCCTGCTGATTGGTGTATCCCTGGATGTTTACGCCATCGACCTGCAGAGGGCGATCATTTGTGAGCCCATGGATTAAACAAGGGCCAGAACAGCTTGTGCTGACACTGTGAGTGTGCTGACTTGCCATCTATATTCTTGTTGATAGAGGTGAAATTGAAACAACATTAATCAAAGTGATCATAAACACCAGCAGGCATAGAAACAGATTGCTGCACATGGGTATTCCCATCTATTTTAGCTATTGGCTTTAATTATTTCCATCATTTAAGTCAGGTAAATACTGCATAAGTTAAAGAATTCACAGTCAATTAAGTGTTTATTAAGTTCCTAAGTAGGGTCCCAAAGCACATTATCATTTACGCTTAGGAACAAAACTTAATCAAGCACATACACACCAGAACAAAACATGAGTTTGTGAGAACTTTGGAAATCACAGGGCAACATTAACTCATGTTTGAAATGATCCAAGAAATTACACACAGTTTAACTCCATTGTTAATGTCCTACAGTAATGCAAAAAAAATCTTAATTGCTCTGTGTGCCAATTCAAGGCTCAAAACACTTTATGAACTATCAGTTAATTGTGAATTATTCATTATGCATCTCATAATTACCCTCCATTGACTAAATGTGATCACTATAATAGATTATATTAAACATTCACTGCATATTTTACCTCATGCCACTGAAGACAGAGGAAATAGTAATAGCTACAAAGAGCATAATTGGGGTACTTACAGCTATTATCTGGTCTCCGACATGAATACGGCCATCTTGATCTACGGCACTGTCTTTTGTTATGCTCTTAACAAAAATGCCAGAGGGCTCTGAGGAGTCAGAACAGGTACAAAAAAATTAAAGAGATGAGGGACATAGCCATGAATCATGACCTTAAATAAGACCCAAGGAGAAGAGCAAACAGATGTTTCACTTTGATGTCAAAAGTCAGCATTAGTGAGCCTGTTTCAATATTACATAAGTCATAAACAATGATGTGATGAACCCAGCGTACTTATGCTAACCTTGAAAAATAAAGCGTTTCAAGCCAAGGCCATTTAATATTCAATTCCATTCAATGAATACAGCAGCTTAGAATGAAACTCTGTCTGTGGTCTGTCCCAGTATATTGCGGCTAACTGCTACATTTTAAAGGGAAATCAAAGTGAGAGGATTTTTTAAAGTTGAAATTATTTTGGACAGTTTGGGGGCAGTGGAAAAAGCTAAAAACACTGACACTGACACTACCTACTATAAATTAATTGGAGCTAATATATGAGCAAACAGTCACATCCAGCAGACATGGAGCAACAGTGACATTCTTTTGAAGTTGTGTGTGTCTGTTTAATGCAAGTGCCATCTACACCTGCCGTCAGTGATATTCTCTGCTAGCCTCTCCTAATTTTACTGTCCTGCTATCGCCCACTAAAACGATATCCAATCTGGCATCCACCTGTCTGCCTGATTCAATCTGAACGCATTAGCTGTGTTTGCACTCTGTGTCTTTTGCTGCTAAATGCTCCAAGCTATCTTTGTCTGTCCACCATTTGGTGTTGGAAAGAAGTAATGTGTGTTGTAATGTGGTTTTATCAGAGCTTCGTCTGCTGAAAAGAGCTGCTACGGCTTGATAAAAGCAGAGCTCACTGGCCTAGAAAACAAAACAATTAGCTGAAAGATGCTAAAACACTACCTGAGCTATCACTATGACCAGCCCCTTTCATATTATACATTTCATCGATTGTTTACAGGCTAGAAAAATATGAGTCATCGCAGCTTTAATGTGTATTTACTGAAGCACAGAGGTAGTAAAACATCAGTATGATAATTAAATTTAAATGGTCATCTATTCTTTAAAGGCAGTCTGACATTTCTCACCTGAATTTTTATCACCAACATAGCCTGCAATAGTGATCCCCAGCCCCTGTGTGTTTTTGGTAAGGCTCACATCAAATGCCTCATCCTCCTCTTCCTCATAGCCCTGTGAAAAGATTAATGGGAATGACAAATAAACTAAATAAAAGTAAAGGATGATTCACTTGACAACAGAAGAAAAGCAAGTCACGGCACAATGTCATCCAGCTGCACCATGCGGGCACCAAAATACTTTTTTTTTGTGTACGTTAACAATGAATGCTTTGAACCTGGTAGCCATAAAAACACTAATGTGTGCTATCAAAAGGATATGATGTCATTCGTATAGTGAGTCACTGAATTTCATTCATGTTTAAATGGGGCTGAGTGTTGAGAATAGCCATGAAATTGCTGTTTTTAAGTGCGTTTTTTCGAGCAAGTAAAGCAATGTTTGCTCTCCAACGCGTGAGTCACAGTTAATGTAACATGTTATTTTCTTAAAATCCATTTATTCAGAGCTGTCAAGAGTACAAAAAGGATACAAGTGGAGATGAAAGACCTGAACTTTAAGTCCTTAGTGTTCTTGTTTTCAGCGTATACCTCTGTGTGTGTCGGATATGGTGATCAATCATCTGTTTGATCATTTGTTACAGAGAACATGCTGTACTACAGTGATCCTCCGAATAATGAAACCATTTGAGTGTGTCACATTTCCATATTGTAAGAGTTTGTATCAAATGCCTGCCATATTCTTGGTTCAGAGTCAAACAGCCCTTCTAACCTGTTCGTTGACAGTGGGGAGCACCACAGGCATGACGGCAGAGAGGGAGGGATTCTCGTCCACGGGACCCCGAGTAACCACCAGCTTCACCCTGTTGCCACACTGCCTGAGGACCTGCGCCACCTGCTCGCTGCCCATGCCGTGCAGGTCAGTGTCTCCTATTCTCAGGATGTGGTCTCCACTGCGCAGGCGTCCATCCTGAGGTAAAAAAAAAAAGTATTTTTCTGACTTAGATCATGTAGCTTCACTGGAAATCAAACCCATAATGACACTCTCAGTTCCAAACAAAAGATGAGAGTGACAGTTAATTATGTGCTTGCTTACAATTCTTATTATACCTAACTGACAACAGTCGTCTCTCTGGGACATTAAAAAAATTGCCTTTAACACTGCATAAACAATGCGAAACTCTCTGAAAGCAAATTCCAAAAGAAAGTGGCGATGCATTTGTGCAATCACCTGATCAGCTATGCCTCCAGGAAGGATGGTTTTGACAATAACCCCGGTGGTCTTTCCTCCCACAATACCAAAGCCAAGACCAGTGCCATCGTTGACCAGCTCAATCGTCTCCACGTGCTGCCACTAAGTACAGTAAAAGAGAGGAAACAGTAAAGATAATGAATGTACTGTAGAAAGAGATTTATTTATCGAACCAAAAATGTCAGATCAGGCTTTGGCTGAAAAATGCAGGTGGTGTTTTTTTCCTGAGATATGGTGTTGTCTTGTCCAGTGTAAAAATAGAATAACTTTTAATCAGTAGTTTTAGCAAAGCTGCATTTTTTCTGATACGAAGCAAGTATTTGTGTTCGCTGTGTGTCTTGTTGGATTGCAGGAGCTACTTCTCTGCTCAGTTGTGTCTCTGTGTATCTGTGTGATTATGTTCCATGTGTGCTACACTCAAAGCAAGCATGTGTGTAGGTAGTCTCTTCATGCGGATCTTGTTCTCTATTCCATATTTCTTGCAAAGATCTGTTTGCACATTTCTTCTCAAACTAAACAAGTGGGCGTAAAATTGCAAGTTTCACTCGTGACATTAGTGTGAATATGTATCTGTACCGCGCTGGAGTTGGCTGACAGTGTACTGGCAGCAGAGGGCGTGCGGGACACCGCCGGACTGGCCAGCTGAGGTATCGGACCTCTTGCCACCGTGAGCTGCACCCTCTCCGCAGCACTCTGCAGGATGGCTATAGCCTGCTGGTGGGTCACTGTGTTGTCCAGGGGCTGGCCATTGATGGCTAAGATCTGGTCAGCTTCTCTGAGCTTCCCGTCGCTGTAGGGGAGAGGAGTATGCAGTGTCATGGTGAAAGAGCAGGACATAATGCGATAAATGGTGTCAAAGCCTCTGAGATGTTCACTAATTCTGCCTCTGATCAGGTAATTACTCTCATCTGTTTCCTCATTTTCACAGAGAGTAAAAGAATATTTCACGGTCTACTCGCTGACAGTGTAACTTTTTTCATTTGTTCTTACAGTTTTTCCAGTTTTTGTCAAATTTCTCTCAGACAGAAATGTGCAGGTAATAACTACACATTTAGTTATGTTCCTGTTTGAGTAACATTATGGCAAGCAAGCTCTGAGATGTTCTGAAGGCTTGAAAAGTAGTTTTAATTTTCAGAAAACATCAGAAAGCCACAGTCTGTGCAAAAATATTGACTTCAAACAAGTTGTAAAAACTTTCCTTTCTGGTAAAATGGCCAATTTGTAAGATGGAAATGGACTTCTCTAATTCCTTAATTCTATTTCAGTTTTATTTCATCATCCAAATATTGTAAAACTTTTCTGGAATGTTGACTTTATGTGCTAAGATTCAAATCAGTCTTTGAATGATGGCATGTTGATTCTCACATACCAGTCAGCCACACTTCCCGGTTGAATTTCCTGTATGAAGATGCCGAGCTCTCCGCGGTTCTCGCTCTTCAGGCCCACCACGCTGAACCCCAGGCCTCCTGATGCTGGCTTCAGCAGGTCCACGTGCGTCACGAATCGCCCCTGGGTCATACACACACGCATATGCAGTGTATACAATTTGGCCCCATACTGATTCAGCATAGCATCAAAGCTGCAGGCAGCCTTTAGAAGTCTATTTGAAGTGCCTCAAGAGTAAAGAACACAGCGTGCAGCCTGTAGATCTTGTCTTTGACTATCTTTGAATATTTGATGTGAGTTAAGAAAGACCTATTCAAGGTAATCTAGCTGTTTATAGATGAGGTGTTGATTTTTGTGTGTGTATTAAAACATATAGGCCAATTAAATGGCTTTTCAGTTGTCTATACCTGCGCCATGGAGTGAATCACGTGTTCGAATTCTTCAGATGATGTCTTGCCATTGATAAGTGTAGAAGCTGATATTTCTGCGTAGGAAACATGACCGCCATTGGGCTTGACTGCTGCCACGTGATCGTCAAGGTCACTCGCACGTGACGCTGGGACACTCCCCTGGAAAAATAAAGACATAAACATGCAGTGAGTTACGCTGAAAACAACAGATGTTGCACTGACAGATTATTCTGATTTGTATTTTCACCTAAACATAAATGTTATGCTGTGTGTTAGGTTTCCAGTCTGCAGCTACATAACAGCTTTGTGTTTCTGCAAAATGTTCCTGCAGAGAGCAGCAATTGCTGGCGATAATCCAATCAAAGATAATTAAAAGTTCAAAGAAAAAAACAAAACATCATGACTCATTCCTACTGTGGAGGTAAACATTTAGCAAGTTTAATTTTAGACACCAAAACCCTGAAGTCTGAGTGTCTGAAACCACTGGGATGCCAGACAGTTTGTTATCCTACCATGATTAGCTGGATCTATGGCAGCCTAATCCTTCAGGGTATAATGGCTCTTAGCTGATGTTCCAGCAATGACTAGGCTCCAAATACAATATTTCTATCACGGTGGGGGAAAAGCATCACTGGCCATCTGGATGCCTTAATATGCTTGGGTTTTAATTACAGCAATGACTTTACTTGTGTGACAGATGAATTACATGAACGAGACAACTACATAAAACAGTGTTTTTCCAATTTCATTAGCCAAAGGGCATAATGTTTATGACCACTGAAATGGATTCAAAAGGACGGACATAATACACAGCAATAATTTCATAAACACTCCATTTGGCATATGGCATTGCCAAGCTAAAGCTGTCCTTGTGAACTTGTGCATTTGCATTTTGAGAAGTTAACTGCACAACTTTCAGCTTTGGAAACATGTACTGTAAATTATGGCTCGTTCAAATACAGTCCCAGATTAGTCCTGAGAAACAAAACTCCATTGGACAGGACACATTAGTGCTGCACACTGCAAACAAAAACCCTATGGGCCGGGCTAACTTAGCGTAGCATGCTGCTAAGTTGCTGTCCTCATGCATGAGCTTTGTTAGCTGGGGCCTGGCTAAGAGGATTAAAGTTCCAGTTTGGTTCTTGCACATTTAAGAAATTGTTTCTGCCCCACTTCACACAGCGACCTCTTTCCCATTGGAGAGTGGGGCCTTGTCGCCATAGCGACATGGGCTGTGCATGGCCTAACTAGCAGAGCCAGAAGACGGACAGTGTGTGTTTATGTGTCTGGCTCTTGTCTCAAAACAAAACAGAAAACGCACCCTCTCTCCAAATTGGTTCTGCTTAAAGAGGGGCCAAACAAGTGCAGTTGGGCTTGGGAGCTCTATAAAAACCTAACACTGACTTGTTGCAGTTTCTCAAACACATCTCTTTACCATTTTTACAATGTGGAATGGGTCCATTTCAAGATCTGAGGGGAATTTATGATGAATGGCTGCTTGATAAATTTTGCTTAGTAAAACAAACAAACACATCAGCACACACACACACACACACACACACACACACACACACACACACACACACACACAGTAGGAATGTACCTCTTTTGAAATAAGCTAAATCGCCAGCACACAAAAATGCCAGCAGGGCTTTTATAATCTAAATTCCACAAGGGGTAAAAAGCTCTAGCATCCCTGCCTCCCACCGCATAGCTCACATATTTTCGTCTCTATTTCTCAAACGCTTACCCTGGCCCCTTTCCACTGTGACTTAAGAGCTCTTTCCTTCCACTCAAATGTTCTATTCTCAATGGAGAGAATCAGCTTGAAAAAGAGTTCCTGACTTAGACCAACTATCTCTGCTCGTGTACCCATATTATATCTGGCTCATGTGAACCCTGACAGCAATTTGGCCATAGCAGCAACACTATTGGGGATGGGGATTTAAAATTGGTGGGGGTGTGAGCGAGCCAAAAACAGAATCAGTGAGGTCACCCAGGAAACAGAGAAGATAAAGGCAGTAGCAATTGTGGAGAATATGGGTATGGGAAATATTGTAGCCTTGCTGTGATACAGGTAATGCAGCACTTTCAGTTGTACCTCCCTCTGATCAATGGGGCAGTTATTATGTAACCACTGACATGTGACTTCAAATCAGTCTTAAAACAATACTTACAAGCCCATATGTACATCAAAAGCATTATAACATGCTGCAGTTGTTTTGCTTGCCCTTCTTAATGTGATTCCACAGTCGTGTGCAAAAATGCATTGTAAAGATCAGCCAAAGCTAATATGAGGCTTTAACAGCCTGTGTTAGTTTGATTAAGTCACGAAAGGTCACAAAATTCCCTCTTTGTGTTGATATTCCTTCATAGGTCAGCAAGGAAACACAGTCTGTGAAACAACTAACATGGGAATACCACCACTTAATTTGGCTAATTCAGACTGCTGAAGTCTTGTATTTCCTATATTGTTATTTGTCGCCCATCACCTACATTGGAACCACTTGAAGAAGTATTTCACTGCAGGAGGGATTCTCTTTTTACTAGAGCTGTTTAAGTTAAAGTGTTAATAACAAGTTAACGCAAATTCCTTTTAATGCCACTAATTCTTCTGATGCGCAATTAATGCCTGTGCCCTCTGTAATTATGACCCTCGGCTCACCCCATAGTTTGGGAAATCAGAAAACGATGCAGCAGTGACGTTGTGGATGGCAAGAAGGAACAAAGCTCTGTGAGCAGATATGGATAAAGAAAGGTGTCTCTTGGTGGCAATTCAACTTCAAAGCCCTGCCTGATGGTTCTTTTAACAATACCAAAGTTATTCTCATTTACTGACAATGTGAATTGAGTTACCACTGGAATACGTCGAGCTACTTAAAAACAGGGGATGCTTAGTTAACCTTTACAAGTGTAACATTGGACACTACATTGTGTTAGTATTGCTAAGTAATGTTACATTCAGGTTAATATGTCTATCTGTTGTTGCTTGTTGGGCTTGAATTTGCCATGGTGTGCGTTCAGCATATTTTTTGAGCATACAGTACCTTTGAGGTTACTGTGGAGAATATTTTGGACAGCATTTGTCATCATTTTGGATTATTGCATTAATAATAAACATACATTTGCATAAATCAAGCATTTTTGTCCACTTCCATGTTGATAATAGTATTAAAAACCTGAAAAATATCCCTTCAAGGTACATTTCGAACAGATAAAAAATGTGGGATTAATTGGGAGTTAACTATGGACAATTATGCTATTAATCGCAATTGAATATTTTAATCAATTGACACCCCTACTTTTTTATAAAACTGGGCTGTCTATGCAGTAGAAAGACGCAAACACTTTTGAAATTGTTGGTAAATGGGTAGAGAAAACAGAGAAAAAGGGCAGTGGCTTTTGTTTTTGCCCAAGAGGTAGAAAACCTACACCTACCAGAATGCGCAGCGCTGTAGCAGACCAATAAACACTCCTGCTGGTAGGTGACGTAAAGTAAACTTGTCCGTTTAACACAGTGTTGGCCAGCTGGTAACAAACGATCTTGTATTACAGTTAAAAAGTAAGCTAAAACATGTTTCTGAAAACATATGACGCAAGAAAAATTTGATGTCAATTTTTGCAGGAAACAGTATGGTGCCCGCTTCCTGTGCACTAAAATATGTTTCTAAAGAAGATTTAAGGTGAGAAATAGGTAACACAGTAACATAATTTTGGTTTATATTTGATCAGCACTGCTTAGTTTTAACATTTGTTCAGAGATTCGTCTAAGTTTTGGGTGGTGGTGTCTCGATCCACTGCTATGCTCTTTGTGTCCATGGTGGCGGCATGTGTGGCAGGTGAAAATGTGGAAGTATATCCTATAGTTTGAGCAACAGCCCGAGAGCCGGCGAAACTCCTCTGAATGGCATGTTTTGCGTCACTCGATGGAGCTTTGCTGGGAGGGGAACAGGGAGATCTAGGCACTGGTTCAACAGAGGGAAGTTTACCACAGTTCATTTACACATACAACCCACATTGTAAATCAGCAAAGTACCCTCTCAAGGATGGGAACTCTTTGTGGCCACTACCAACAGCGACCAGTAACTCTTTCAGTGTACATATGGGCAAGCTAATATTGTTTAAAGATAAACCTGAAAAACTGCAAACCTATCCTTTAATATCAGAATCCATTGTAACTGACACATACACAGTATTGTGATTTTATCTTGCCTTCTAGGTCTGGGTAGGTTCATATCTAAACATCAAAATGTCACCAGAGCTAAGCCATGGGTGTTGGTGTTTGGTGTCTACATAGTCTGCAGGGTGTAAGCACTTCTCTACACAAACACAACAACTGTGACTGTCACTTTATATTACCTCTGCCTGAGTCCCACCTCATCCAACATGATGATAATAAAAACAGATAAACTAGCTCTTATTTCTCATCAAACAGGACGACTTCTCTTTATATTAGTTATGTGCTAACACAAAGTGATGCTGCCATCTGGCATTTTGGCAGTTTATACTCATATACTTTTAATGCAGGCAGAACTCTAAATGGCCATAACCTTGTAACCTCTTAATGACCTTTCATGGGACCATAGCACCCTGGGAACCCAGCACCACTTAGGTGAATTCAGCACTGCCATTCTAATTTAACATGTCCACAGTCTCACAGGCTCAGTAATGAGTACTGCATTGTTTACATGTCAATTAAAACTGAACAACTCTTAATAGGTGAAATAGTATTGTTTATTGTATTATCATGAATGCGTGGGCCTACAGGCTACGATGACAAAACCTGGATAAAGTCAGATAATGTGGCGTTTACCTGGTCTCTGATTTGCTGGACGGACTTCTGCAAGGCCAGGATCTGGTGGAAGAGGGGGCTCTGGAGCACTGATTTGAGCAGGCTGAGCTTCTCCTCAGTGGGCACCTCCCCCCGCTCCTTCAGTTTGGCCTGGAGACGCTCCACCGCCTGCAAGGCACGCTGTGTATCTGCAATCCGTCGCATATTTCAGTGACAGCGCCGGCCCGAGTGAAGGAGTGGATGCAGGGAGAAGCAGGCGTGGGAGAGATAGAGGTAGAGAGAGGTGGTGAGGACACAGGCTTTATCAGTGCATGGGCAGAGATAGCGAGACGGGGAAGGGTGTTTGGACATGGCCTCATTTTTTCATTTAAATATCCTTATTTAGTTTTGCTTTATGCCACATACTTTTCCAAATATATATATAGTATTCCGTACCTTATTTCACTTATTTCTTTGTTTACAATTATATGTAAATAAGCATAGAGGAGGGATGGAGAGAGCCACACATCTCAACCTGTAGGCTTAGGTACGGCTGGTGCTCGACAGACCTTACTATATTGAAATCACGTAGCATTGGGTTTTGCACCACAGGGGGGAAAAAAAAAACTTGCACTGTTTGTCTTCAGAATAGCAATGTTTCCTTTTTTGCCTTTAGGGTCAATGGTGGGTTGCACAGGAGCATTGAATGGGTATCAGGAGGAATAGATAAAAGAAGCAGACCCTCCACAGTTTGCTTGCTGGACCCTGCATAAGCCCCACAATCGAGCAACTCCAGAGTGGCTTGTTAGTGAGGATGGGCCAGCCCAACGTCATCTGGACAAAAATGAAGCAATTTCCAAAGCTCACCAACTGTGACTAACACCTAATAGGGCGTGCACAAGGTCCAAAGCACTTTTTGCACTTAGAAGCTTTGTTGTTTGAGCAAAGGTTGTAAACAAGCAAATAACACTGAGGCCTCAGCAGGTTTTTCTTTTTTCTTTTTTTTGGTTTGCCACTGGTCCTATGCAGGTACCTATCATTTTCATTGCCCCTGCCTCAGTGAGCATAATGAGGAGTCCTACCAAAATGTGGCATGCATGTGTGTGGTACTCTTTTTGCATTAGAGTGTATTCCAGACAGGCTGGTCCTGGAGCAGAGCATAAGGATGACACTATTAAAATTGTCGAAATTGCAGTCTGAGTTTGATTCACTAAAAATATATCACATTTTAAATTGAATTCCTTACTTCCAAATACAGTTTCTTTAAGTATGAGGTAAAATTGAAATTATTTAATCCGCAATTCTCGCACGACCAAAAACTGGCGTGTAATACACCATTTCCCCAACCTGCACATTACAGTTGGTAGCTCATAAGTACACGGTCAACACGCCAGTCTTGAGAGTGACCACAGATTGCGGCTTTAAAGAAAGAAGCTGGCAGCACCAATTTGGCTCCATGTGTGACAGTTGGACAAATAAATCTCTATGGGGACAAACAAACAATCAAGTATATGGCAACATTATCAGATATGGCAACATTGGCAGTCCACAAGCCTTGAATTGAATCCAGTGCCTCTTACATTGGTTGAGAGAAACTCCCAGTAGGAGCCAAATACGGATGCAGAGCCAGCAAAGACGGACACCCAACTGACTAGACCGAACCCCTCTGCAAAAAATGCTCATTTTAGATATGGAGATTAAAAATAACACTGTGAGCGTGCGAAGGCAATATTTCATGTTTTGTCTTGTTTATTATGATGGTATTGAATCTTAATTAAACTGAGTATTGGCGACACTAAAGCGCAGCCTGTTTAATCAGAGATAGAGGAAGAAGAGAAGAACATTTGATAAAAACAGGATACACAGTCATAAACTGCTTTCTTCACTACCATCATTTATTTATCATATATTTTCAATCATACTAAATAACACACTGACTCAGTCTTTTGTTTATTAAACAATAAAAAACATTACTTACCCATTGTTTCTATCATTTTTAGAACTCCAGGTAAATGTGATTTCTCCCCATTAACAGCAATTTCAAACTCTTCCCCTTTTCCAAGGCCTGCAAAGAACAACATAATGTGTTACGTCTTTTCCTTAACAGTCAGAGAACTGAATATCAGGGCACAAATTCACTCGTCTTTTTTGAACTTCCACAACACACTTGATACAAACAGGAAGTAAGAGCTGGAACGGCTCATTCTCCTCTGCACCCAACTTCTTAAAACCTCTCTATTCGAAAGGTCAACATGAAAGGGAAAATGGATTTATTTCCGTTCCGTCAGGGCCATATTTATCTCTTAAGAATGCTTCACCATAACATCACAGAGTAACCATTGTGCTGAAGAACTGTGGGCTATTTACTGAGTCCCCAGCGCGATGGTGCAGTGCGTCTGTTTGAGCACACATCGACTGTAGGTTGTTAGTTCCCTTATATTTAACTAATGCTCTTATTGATGGATTAACATTTTGTAATTTACATTCCTGGGACTTCATTCAGTGCAATTTTGCAGAAGTTTTGTAATATGCACCGCACGTCTGCAGCCGGCATTGAATATGATTATCCATTTTACTCCTATCAGATAAATATAACCATACTTCTTCCTGAAACAACACTCTGGTGATTAATAATCATATTCAGGCGAACAGTCTTATCAGTTATTTTAAAACTAGTGCAACACCCTGCTTGCATCTTAATAGGGCTGCATGTATTACTTTTTATCATATGATTACCTGCTGATTATTTTTCTCATTTAATCGACTTATTGTTGTGTCTACAAAATGTCAGAAAATGGTGAAAATGCCCATTAGAAGTTCCCACAGCCCAAGATGATCTATTGCAATAGCTTGTTTTATTCAACCAGCAGTCTAAAACGCAAATATATTCAGTTTACTATCACGTATGACAAAGAAAAACAGCAAATCCTCACATTTGAGAAGCTGAATCCATCAAACTATTTGGCATTCTTGCTAGAAAATAACTAAAACAATTAAATCATTATCAAGTAATTGCTGACTGCTTTTTAACAGCTGACTTATCAATTAATTGTTGCAGCTCCACGTCAACATTTCAGTCACCAGTTGTAAATTTGAAAATATAGATATCTCTTCTTTGATGACCCACCATAGCTCTGTATACATCTGATTTACAATGTTTGACAGACTATACATTGACATGTTGCCATTAACTGACATGTGCTGCATGTATTTATCACAGGCTTGAATCAGACTTTGTAAATATAGCCTGTGAAAGCCTTGACACATCACCTAATGATAATAGGTAGTTATGTGTTTTGTATTTGACTAATGCGGTTATCAGTGGTGTCATGGCTGTCAACTCCCATCTTAGGAACATCACACTTGACTTTAGAAGTGGCTTTGTTACGAGCATGACTCAGGGAGAGCGACATTACACGATTAAAGGAGATTGGTAAGACAATTAAAAGCCCTGTATAGGCTCTTAGAATAGCTCAGTACATGTGAAAACAGGATCACAGCAGCACCGGTTTGTTTATGTTCATTTCATTTGCTTCATCCACCACTTTATAACTTTCGAACTGACTAATGAGCTTTCTAAATACAGTATGTGGCCCACTGTGTGTTTTATTTATCTCAGACCTGTAAATAGCTGGGTTTGTTTTGTTGTACTGGTGTAAAATTTAACTTACAGGTTACATTACAGGTTACGTTAAAGACCTTATATGAAATTAAGGTAGTATTGAGAAAAGACCAAACCTGTACACATGTGAGTACTCTTTCCAAGTAAACACTCTGATGTCAGTTCAAAATGAATAGTATGGAAAAATAACAACAATTGGGTGAGTTTACATTTAATGTGTTTAATGTAAAAAGAAAACAATATCACATTGCTGTCATAAATGCTATTTATTTTTGCAATTCTTTGGTCTATCCAATGATTTTAAAGTGTCAGTGGGTCTGTCAGGCTGGAGAAAATTTCACGGTAATGTGACTGAAAATATTCAAGACCTATCGAATCTGAATTTAAGACAGTTTAAGACTGTTTAAGAGAAAATTTCACGCTAATGTGACCGAAAATATTTAAGACCTATCGAATCTGAATTTAAGACAATTTAAGACTTTGTAAGAGAAAATTTCATGGTAACGTGACAAAAATATTTAAGACCTATCGAATCTGAATTTAAGACAATTTAAGACTTTCTAAGAGAAAATTTCACGCTAATGTGACCAAAAATATTTAAGACCTATCGAATCTGAATTTAAGACAATTTAAGACTTTCTAAGAGAAAATTTCACGCTAATGTGACCAAAAATATTTAAGACCTATCGAATCTGAATTTAAGACAATTTAAGACTTTGTAAGAGAAAATTTCAAGGTAATGTGACAAAAATATTTAAGACCTGTCGAATCTGAATTTAAGACAATTCAAAGTTTTTAAGAAAACTAATTTAAGACATTTTAAGACTGCAGACACCCTGACTTAACTTTTGATAGCAGCTGAATTTTCTGTAATAATATATATGTACAGATACAATAAATTGTTGCGGGAAACAATATTAGTGTTACATGTATCTGGTTATCGTTACTTCTCTATTACTGCTACTGAAATGACCATCCAAATGATGATTCAAATGACTACTGGTATCCAGTAAAATAGAAATATATGCACTTCAGGTTTAATAAATACACATTAATATAGTATTCCAATATGGTCCTGGGGCTATAGCAGTAATTTTGTCTCTATAAGCTGTCCAGTAGTGGGTGTACACCATTTTTTCCTGAGCTATTACAATAATATGACTATAGCTGTATAAATATTAGCTATAGGTGTTGCCTTCAGGGACATATGTGTCCGTTCAAATGCATTGAAGGTACGTGGTTGGGATTCTTAAGCATGAGCAGCAGTGATTGACTCTTAAGGTTGCAGTGGCTTGTAATGATTCACAGAAGGCCGAAGGAACTTAATAACTACTGTTACACAGTGGACTTCAACCCAAAACACACGGGAGCTTCGGGAGGACATTTGCCTCCGAGAATAATCGTTGGTGAAGTCATGTGTGAGCTTTGCGGTGTCCACAAATAGCTAATAATAACGGGTTGTCATTGTGTCGCGCGGTTCTTCTCCAAAATAATGGGCAGCGTCGGTCGGGTACGTCCCAGTTCAACACTTGCTGGTCGTAATAAAGCGTTTACTACAATAGAAGTAAAGGTATTGTTGGTAAATCCTGTCAGGTTTGCTCGTATTTTGAATAAAGTCGCCCAGGCACTTGGGACAATCCGCTTTTCTCAACTCCTCCTCCTCCTTCTTTCCCATCTCATCCATGGAGCCAGAAAGCAACAGGCTTCCGACAGGGACACGGTGAAGAAGTTACACAGTATGGCAGGTTTACGTCACAAAATACCCACGGTGGCTACAAATAGTGCACAGGAAATACTTTATGATTGAAACGAGACACTAAAAGCAGCTTTAACACCGTCTTTTGTTGCTTAGTGACCCACAGCAACAACAGGCGTCTCAGAGTATTTTCCTTTCATTAGCGACAGTGTAGCTAACAAAGGCGACTCTTGCAAAAGCTCAAGTTGTTATATCCCCAAAGTAACATTCCCTCGATGGAAACTGGTCGGAAAATGATCACTTACATGAGTGTGGAGCCGACAGTTCCCCGGCGGCCAGTATCCTATCCTATCCTCTGTTGTCCTGCGGCTAACAGCGCACTGACTGGGGCTTAAAGATGGGGCGTAGTGTAACTCGATCCTCTCTGGACATGTTCAGCGGTAGCGGCTCACACAGAGTTGAGCTGGGGCTGAAGCGCCGCTTGCTGGTTGCCCTGACACTTAGGCCTGACATGTTAGGCCTGGCTCCCAGCTCCCAGCTCCCAGCTCCAGGCTCGGATGATAAAATACTGACACTCAGCTGAGTTATTTCAAGTGCACTGAAAACATTCAGAGAGGAAATAAACTGATAAACAGGCTGGGTGATCAATTACTATTACTTACTGATGGGCTAAAACCATTTCAGCATCTCTACCTCTTGTATCTCAGGCAGGGGCGTAACTTGGTTTGAGATGGGGGGGCACAATCCAACAGGGTCTGGGGGTCCTGCCAAGGGGTCAATTCAGGGTATTTTTGCGATAACGCTATTCTTGGCGATATGACAAATTAGTAAAAAAAAAAATGTATATTTTATTATTAAGAAAACAGTATTGCAACTAAATAAGTGATATAGTTTTACAAGTTTACCAGTTCACCTTCAAATATTCAGTAAAAAATAATCAAAAATGATATCCCATATTTTGTTTGTGAGCAACAACAGTAACTCAATAATAGTTCAACAAAATAAAATCTACCACAAATTAGACATTTAAACAGCTCCCAAATTTCACCTGGACCTTTATGCTCTGCCATTTCTCCTCTAATCATCATGCTGTAACCTGTGTTATGATACCATAACTGTTGCACATCCACATATAGGCCTATGTAGTTTTTGGTTGAGCCGTGAGCATCACGTAGGTTTACATCACCAAAGGTTTACGACAAAATCACCCGCTACAAGAGTCTGAGAAGTCTGGGGCTGTTCATAAAACATTCAGAACGTCAGTTTATTCCACATTACTGAGGCTGCTTCTCTTTTGGAACCACTGCAGAGTCGCTAATTATTGCGCTTTCAGCTATGTTTGTTGTTGCCATGGGTAACAGTATGACGTCAATTTGTCAACAAGTGCAAATATTGAATATCACAATATGGATTTTTCTTATGATATTAAAAAACATGCCGGTATTATCGTGAACAAGATATTATGGCCCACCCCTAGTCCTGCCTCAGAAAAAAAGTGCTATTTGAATTTCATTTCTTGCATTTATTCACACATTTAGGTAATACAGTAACAAAACAAAAACGTAATTAGGCTGGTCATCGTGCTAAATTCTGCCAGTGTAAAGTAGTTCAAGATGAGCTTCTCCTATCAAACTAGGCCCCTCAGGTCTGCTAGTCTGGGTCTTCCAACTGCTCCAGAGTTCATATTAAAGACAAAAGGTGATCGAGCCTTTTCAGTTCTCACTCCTCCACTTTGGAACAGCCACCCACTGAGTATCAGATCAACTGACTATGTTCACGTCTTTGAATCTCAACTGAAAACTTACTTTTACAGAGTGGCCTTTAGTGACAGTTGATAGACTAATTGTGTATATGAGAGTAACTGTATCTGTTGGTGTAGGCATATGAATATGCTTATTTTATTAGTATCACTTTTGTATTTTCTTCACCTTCATTTTTGCACTCATTTCAATGTCAGTGGATTTTTTGAATAGGTTTTTGGCGAACTGCCTGAAATAAGGTCTGTGGTTTACACAGGCTTTTCACGTTTTTTTCTATGACATAAAATATGTCGGTAAATACCCCACTCATGAATTTTGAAGCCTTTAGGTGTCTTTAAAAAAGACGACTGCTAATAGGTGCCTAAATGAGACTACAAACATCATCATGCAGAACTCAGCTTTACAGCCTTGTTGTGGTGGTGATGTTAAGTCATGTGACACTTGTGTAGTAGGTTTTTAGCCTAACATTAGCTTTTTGCTTCTGGCGATTGCATTTATGCCTCAGAAATCTTAAAAAATGGTGCTAATTTGTGAAAATTATCTTGCTGGTGTAAGTACAGGTGTAAGTATCATGAACTTGTTTGCCACAGAGCTTATTTTTTTACAAAAATCCAAAGGGCTTTTTGCCGAGGGAACCAGAGCGACGCTAAGTTCCACACTAGCCTACAAACAAAACGTCTTACTTGCAGCACATATATTTTGCGTGCATTTGTAAATCCAATCTGACCCTCTACAATAAAATGAGAGCCCTATTGTTCGAAGAAACAAGGAGTTGGACAATGGAAAAATCTCATTGGCTTTTTGTAAAGGGAACAAAGGTGACTTCCACATCAGCCTAAAAAAAAACCTCATCCTTGCGGCACTCTATAGTGCAAAATATATCATACTCCATTGTAGCAGTTTTGGAGTATATCAGAGCAAAATCAGCAGCTCAATTCACAGTGTCCTCCCAGGTATTTTAATTTGTACAGCCCAGTTAAAGCACAAGCACATGTTCTAAAAAATACAATAAATAAGCACCAGGGACATCCATGCACTAAACTAAGACATACAGGCCTATATCTAATGTTTATACCTATCACTAAGACTAATGGTTTACCAAGTGAGTACCTGCCCTATGCCCCAGCCACCCAGAGGCCCTAGTTTAATGGGTCTCTCGATGAAATATTGTAGTCAGCACTGTGCACTTAAGAGGTATTTAGAGACAACATGTACATACACAGAGCACCGTTATCAGGGTCAACAGGGGCCTAACAGCTTATATTTGCTACAGGGGCCCATGTTGTGTTAATTCAGCCCTGCCTGTCACACAATATTTTAGCCTAGACTGTACTAAACCACTCACATAGTTTTCATAGGCCAAACAATGATGAATTACATTAAAATGGATTTGAAGGATAACTACTTAACATGGATGTTTGCAAGAACAAAAAAAACTGCCAAAATCATGTTATTTTGTCTAAGGCAGCTGGATGAAGTCCTTGAAGTGATAACACTGGAAGACACCTGGCCTCAGTGACCCATAAGTGTCACAGATGCAGTAGTGTTTGTAGTTTATACGCCCTTGAGCAAAATGCTGCGCTCCGTATCTAACTCATATTATAAAGTGAGAATACTACAACTGTCAATCTTTTCAGACATATTGGAGTCATTGTAGGGCAAATAACTAAGGGAGCAGACCTGAATTCTTAATGTAGGCCTATTACTTACATTGCTGCAGGGTATCCATTCTTGGCAGGATTCATAAGAACTTCTGTTTTGATTTAGATTTCATCAGTGTCTGATTATGACCCTTTTTTGTTGAATCGGGCATGTCGGGCAGGCAAGAATTGTGTGGTTCATTCTGCTATTAAAACACGAGTAAGCCAGTCCAATACACATTCAGCGTGTCTGTCAACCACATGCAGACTTACTGTAATACTGCAAGTAAGATATCATTAATACACCCACATGCTCATACACAGTTAATGCTGACACCCACACAAGTATGTAAAAGCCAAATGTATTAGACTAATAAGCACTCAAGTGTAATAAGCAATATGTGGTGTGAGTTTGATTACAAGTGGAAAGTGAAGTATTTTTAGGCCCAGGAAGCGCCTTGGTAAAGGACACGGCATGCTGATAAAACCAGGATTCTCTGTCTGTGTCCTGTTTACAGGATTATGCACTCCATTTCAGGCGGCAATGCGCCATGCTTATCAAATTTGATATGAGCTGTTACTCGAAATGAAATGTATCAAATGCCCACTGGGATAGAAGCTGTTGCCTGTTAACTCATGACTCAGATCTAACAGCACCAAAATAGCATCGCTCTGATTATATTTGCATTGTTTTCTCCTTCATTGTAAGGGAAAAAGAAGGACTGTATTTTGGGTGATTGGCTGGTCAGGTACATGCCAACGAGCTGTTGATCAGCCCTTTGACCCCAACTTCAGAACTTTTAGTTTTCAAAGATCAAGACCCCAGAAGGGAGCAGGAAGGAGCAAGGTCACTGCCTAAGAAGTCATTTCAACAAGGAGGAAACGGATACAAGCTGCTTTCAGAGAGCTGATACTGACTAAATCCCTTTGCCATTTATATCTTTACTTCTACCTCCCTCTTATCCACCCTATAACTCCCCCCCTTACTTTGACAATAAGCCACTTTTATGTGGGAGGTCTGACTCAGCCAAACGCTGAAAAAGACAAGAGATTGAAACAAGAAAGAGAGGAAGAAAAAACATCTCAGCTCGGTGCTAGGCAGCTTCAGCATTTTGTATTTTTATACCTGCCTATCACAGGCCCTCCGCAGCAGTCATTGTGTGAGACCGCTTAGTGATACCAAATCTGCGGTAACTGGATTCAAATCTGCAGTATTTTTTACCCAGCAGCTCCCAGCATTTTTTCATCTTTGCTCATACTTAGGCAAGGGATTCACTTCAGTTGTTCATTTCTTTAACCTTTTACAGTAGATCAGTTCAGCATAGTTAAAGGAGCTCTATACGATAGAGCAAATCTATAAGCTGTGTCTCAATTCAAGGGCTGCAGCCTTTGAAGGACGCGGCCCTTGTGGTAGATGTCGGCCACATCCTTTGAAGAAGGCATCAGCCAAACCGAACCGAGTCTCCAAAATGGGGCAATCTGGTCTACCGAGGATTTTCTGGTTGCATCGCCAGTTGTTCTTGCCCCAACCTGTTGGCGTTACTGTTTCCTAGCAACGAGCTGCACTTGACGAAAGAAGGAGTAAGCTAGTGAGTGAGTTAGTTAGCCCTAAATCATGGACCCAGAGATTGTTATTATAGATATAGATTTTGATTTAATACTTGAGGAGATGATTCACAGATGATATATTTCAGGCTGATGGAGGACCGTTTTCAGGTAAACTTATTCAATTAAGATTGCTCAAGTTGTGTGCTTTTAGCTAATAGTAATGTTAACAACGGTTAACCGTTAGCTAGTCAACAACCTTAACTTGATATATAATTGTCACCGATGTGCAATGCACGTGGCTGGGCCATGAAGGATTCATCCGTTGCATCCTCCAAATTCTGGGAAAGACGTCTGCGTTTCTAACATTTAAAGGAGCCTTCGAAATGGGACAGCCTTGGTCGTGCCGATGTGTCACAATTGGTCTTCAAATGCTGCCTTTTGAAGGCTGCAGCCCCTGAATTGAGACACAGCTTATGATTCAGAGGTTGTCTACCCACGGCTCTCAACATGGAAGTGACTGAGCCAGTGGCTAGCAGCTAACGGTGCTAACAGCGCAAACAGTGCAAACAACAGCAACAATGCAAACAGAGTGACAGAAGTAATGTAAAATGGGGAGGGGGGGTAACCACTGCATGAGTGCATTGCAGAGCAGCAAAGATTAGCTAGTCAGCGCGGGGACTCACATGAATTAATGTGGCTGACAACTAGCAGAGAAGCTTGGATTACACACAGAGGTAGCTCAGGACACCATTACTCCGGTATAGCTTTACATATCATATTGCTGCGATATTTGCTGCTCCTTTAAAGCTAAAGCTGAATAGGTGTATTTTGTGCCAAAAAAAAATACACCAATCAACCTGATATGTGGCGGCCAGTGGGAGATGTTGTCCATGACTAGAGATGTAATTATTAACATTAATGAAAACAAAAGTATAGCACACCTAAATGGCATGCTGTCATGATTAATGCTATTAGAAACACTTGTTTTTGACAGGTCAAAATGAATAGTCTGTAGATAGCTGATATACAGGACTTTGTGTCAGGCACATTGACATCACTTAGCTGACACTGCTTGATTGCAATTTAGTGTGGTGATTAATCGTGGAAGTGATTATTCAAGGTCACAATGATTTAGCAGTGAAGTGACAACCATCTTTGCCATAAAAATGAGTAGGCTGCTGGAAAACCACACATTTTCTTTAAAGGAACTCGCTTTGCAGATATCATACTTTATTGGATACCAGCTTGGTATATAAAGTCATATGGTGTAATAAAAAAAGCCCTGAAGGAATCACAAATTCAATGATTGACTGCCATATTGGCTGAGTGAAAGCTGGCATTGTCAGCCTGTCTTAATTTATTGCCAATATATCCATCAACATTCAAATAGCTTTTGAAACTATAGCATCCCAAAAAATCTGAAAGTGTTCACTCTGACATCATGACAGTATTTTTCATACAATAGGCTAACCAGAGAATAATGAAATAATAAGTCACTGCAGCTTCAGATGGGGGACTGCATATTAGGTCCCTACTACTAAATAGCATACAACAAGGAAAAACAACTGAAGGTAAACAGGATTTAAAAGCTTGGAAACTAGAGGATAATCCTAACCTACAGGGAATTCTAGCTTTGTGTCTGAGGGTCTTTGGGGTCATAGGACTGACAATTGAAAGTCTGGCCTGATAGTGTTTTAGAGCAAAGGTTATATGGGTCATAGCTTATCGATAGGTCTGTTCCTTTAGGGAATGTGAATGTGCAGATGAAGTTTAACGGGAATCTAGCGTCTACTTTCAGAGATTTTGGAGACTTTGAGAGGCTCTGTTGTCCACAGGAACCTTGATGTAGAGGGTTATGTCAGAAGAGAGGTCATGGGGTCATCAAAATCAATCAGCTCTGGCACCTTGGGAGGATGAATGTGCACACCAAATGTCACGCCAATCCAAACATGAAAATAAAATCAATTGTACACGTTCTCTGATAACTACTGAACTGTAACCTTCATTTCTCTGGTATATATTCATCATGCAGGCGTGAACACCTGGTAGCTGGGTTTGCTTAACAAAGTTCCAATATAGTAATCAGTCAGCAGAAAAAAAGTCGGCATTGTAATGTGTGGTTAGGTTTAGGCTCAAAAAGCCATTGTTTATAGTTAGGAAAAGATCATGTTTTGGAGTAAAATACCTGTTTTTGGGGGCACAATCCCATCTGGAAACACAGCAATTTCTCAGTAAAAAAAATAAGCGCTTTTCATGGCGTATCCTGGCAGACAACATAGTGATGTCTCTGTGAAAAACAAATGCTTTTCATGGCATATCCTGGCAAGAAAATCCAGTGATGTCTTATGAAAAAAACAACCGTTTTTCATAGCATAAGCTGGCAGGAAATGCAGATGTGTCTTCCCAAAAAAACAACCATTTTTCGTGGCGTATTCTGGCAGAAGACGTAGTGCTGTCTCAGTGAAAAACAAAATGCTTTTCAAGGCATATCCTGGCAGAAGACGTGGTGATATCTCGGTGAAAAATAATTGTTTTCATGGCATATCCTGGCAAGAAATGCAGCTTTGTCTTACTAGAAAACAACTGAATATTTTCTTTCTGTGACTGGGCTGTGTATTGTAAAGGTACAGTCTTCTAGAATATATTTTTCTTACTTTTTCATCATTAATATAGGCAATAATTGAAGCCCTACATAAAATGAAAGACATTATTCCCTCAACAAGAAGACTGGTTCCCTCTTCTGACTCATGCATTCATTAACATGACAAAAAATGAAAAAAACATTGACCAGTGACAGAAAGCGAGAAAACAACTTTAGGTCGTAAATGCATATTTTCAGACTTTCACAGTGTGATAAATAGGAGGTGCATTGTAAGTAAATGTGATTGGGGTCAGTTGCAGTCGATGTGTGAGAGTTGGCAGCTGTGCAGTTGCTTGCTTTTGCTCCTTGATTGCTAACCTGGCATGGTAGCTTATTACGAACAATTTATTGCCTCTATCTTCTTTTCAAGTTTCTGTAACATCACACTCGAGATGAAATTACAACCTGCATCACTTGAAAGGGCTTTTAGAGAAGTTAAGCGACCCATATCCCCTCAATATTTGACCTCAGTATATCTGACAGCTGAAATTAGGGTCCTAAAGCCAATATTCAACACTGTGGCGCTCTGAATGTCCCATGCACCCTGAGTAACAACAGGTGACAGTGAGCATAATAGCAGTGTTGGGGGACAAAAAATCTGACGAATGAATGATGAATGAAATGTCCAAACATTCTTTGAATGCAGGGGTTGGTCACTGCTGAGGAAGAAAAAGTCACCTTCGGTTCATTTCCATAAAACAGCAGTTTGTGCCTCTCAACTAATCCTTGTCTATACATCTGAGACTGCATTGATGATTACATTCAAGTCACAGAGCTATAGCATCTGTTTTTGTCAAAGATAAATTGCAAGCCAGACTTTGAAAAATGCTGCAGGTCATTTAACTACACTTACTGCCGTTGTGAAGACATATCCTGTTTCCTCAAAGACTCCTTTATCCAACTGCAACAAAATTATTCAGCGAGCTGCAAATTAAAACAAAAAAGCTTTGTAACCTGTTTTCCAAATTACTTTTTCTCAGCCGAACAAAGATGGTAGCTGGAAGTGGCATCAGCCCGCGCTCATGTTCTATCAACAAATTTGAAAATCTTTTCATTTATCTCTATTTAATATTTAGCGTTATTTCTTATCTTCAGATTGTGATTTATTATCTCAAAACGACTGTTTCATATTGTTCTTTCTTTGTACAAAACAAACTGATGCCATGTTTTTTTGGTTTAAAGGTCCAGTGTATAGCATTTAGGAACATCTATAGGCAGAAATGGCACACTTTTCATAACTATGCTTTCATTAGTTTCTAATCACCTGAAAATAAGAATTGTTGTGTTCTCCTTATCTTTAAATGAGCCATTTATATCTCCAGCTGTTCCACAGTTACCCAGAACACATAAATTAGGCACTGGCTTTTAAAGGGGCAATACAAATTTTCATTTTGGCGCCTGTAGTTCTGTTACACACTATGCGCAGAAGACACAGGGTCCTGCAATGACAACTTGTTTTTTTGTAGGCTGGTGTGGAAGTTAGCATCGTCCTGGTTCCTTTGTCAAAAAGCCCAGTGAATTTTGGACTAAATTAGCTCTGTGGCAAACAAAGGTTTATGGTACAGGTTTTGCTCAGCATTAGTCACACACTCACAAATTAACACCTTTTTATAATTTTTGGAACATAAATGAAACCACCAGAAGCAAAAGCTTAATGTAAGCCCACAAACAAACTACACTGTGGTCACATAACTTAATGTCGCCACCACAGCAAGGCTGCAAAACCATGTTCGGCGTGATGACGTTCTGTCGTCTCATTTAGCCACTTGTTAGCAACTGCTAAAACAGGTCTCTCATTTTAGTCTAGAGCATCAGATTAGATTTAGGAGGGCACGCAAGATATAGAGTACTGCAGGGACGACTTTTATTTTTGGTAGGCCGATGTGGAAGTTAGCATCGCCCTGGTTCCCTCGTCAAAAAGCCCTTTGGATTTTTGGAATGTTGTAGAAAATAAGCTCTGTGGCAAACAAAAGTTTCTAACACATACACAAATTATTCAGCAAGATAATTTTCATAAATTTACACCACTTTTATGATTTTTGAAGTGTAAATTCAATCGACAGAAGTAAAAAGCTAATGTTAGGCTAAACTCTATCTGCACAATTGTCGTATGACTTAATGTTGCCACCACAACAAGGCTGTAAAGCTATGTAGTCTCATTTAGCCATTTCTTAGCAACTGCCATTTTTATGACACCTAAATGCTTCAAAGTTTATTTGTGGGGTATTTACCTACATATTTTATGTTGCAGAACAACAACAGACCTTATTTTAGGCAGTTGACCAAAAACCTATTAAAAAAAAACCCCACTGACTTCGAGACAAGTGCAAAAATGCTAACTTATTTTCGGGTTTACGACTGATTCCCATACTTTAAATGACCACAGTAGTCTACATCTATGTTAGCAGCTCTGTTAGCCTGTATGTAGGCACACCAGTGCTAATTGCTAATGTAAGCATGTTAACATGTTCAGAGTAAAAAGGCTAACATGCTGATTTTCAGCAGGTTTACCATCTTGGTTTAGTATGTCACCAACCATGCTGGTGTATTTGGTCATACACCAAAATACTGGACAAATTAAAATTGTGACATATTGATGGCATTAAATGAACATGAAAGTCTGTTCACAACTTCACTGCTATCCATCCAATATTTGTTGAGACAACAGTGCTACAACAGCAGTCCATGTTAAGTGGCTATGGTTTTCATATAACTAGCTTTGTGTTTCACATGGCTAATAGGCTGCATGCAAGTGCATTTGTGCTTTGACATATTTCTCCGGAGAGAAGATGATAAATGGGAGCTCAGCTGCTAATTTTTTGTTTTAATGCTCTTTATAATGTTAGGTTGGCCCTTAATATGGTTTGCCTTCTGTATCCAGCTGGTAATTACAATTTTTTAGTATGTCTTTTTTCATTACACTTTCACAAAGTGCTAGAAATAAATGTTAAGTGTTGTGTGTTTAATTATATGTTTCTGTGACTGAATGACAACACTTTGGAGCCACTTTTGTATCCATGAAATAACAGTTATTTCACTGATAATTATGTAGAAAGCTTGTGTCTACAGGACAAAGTTACAGTAATGAAATGGGACTTGTGTATGGTCTGCATCTATTGTATTTAAACTCTTTTTGTGGACATTTTCACACCAAACTTTAAAGATAGAGCATCACAAGAGAGTTGTGGATGCCTGTCATGGTGATAAATAATGTAGTGTTTTTGGGAATGCTTTTAATTGCTTGGGAAGTGGCTGCCATGCTGTATGTGTGACAGGGTGGAAAAAAATGTATCTTGTCAAGAAGCTCTGCAAAAAACTGTCTGCTTGCCAACTGATCTCCCATGTAGCGATACACATGACCACCTGCATACTGTTGGGCAATCAGCATTTTCAGACAGCCAGTTGAATTTAGGGTTGATAAGGACACGATAAATTAATGCGATGATGCACCACAGCACAGGAATGTGTCAGAGAGTTGTCAAAACAGAGAGATGAATATTTCACGATAGTATTAACTATTTGATCAGCTAACCATCACTGTTTTTGTCTTTTTTTGTTGTTTATTCACATCATCATCATCATATAATACATTTATGAAGGAGCAGACACATCAGTTCTAGACTTAATTATGTTGTTGATACATGTCATTGCTTGCTTTATCTGTTGTATTTCATTTATGTGCAACTTTCTTGTATTTGCGTATACTGTTTTGAGGTAATTGTAAAAGCTTTCAGCACCATATGCGACAGAATGTTCATACTAAATTTAAAGCACCTGCCCTATGTTAATTCTGTTTGCTATTCTTTAAAAGTGTGGCAACTAAGGTTAGACACCTAAAACTCACTAGACAGAGGTGAAGTCCCTCCCCTTCTGGTGCCCCCCATGGGACCTTAATTTGGAAAACATATGTGCAGTGATCAGCGTATTGTGTTTTAATTACTCCATGAATCACACATATGGAGTTTTTCATTTTAAAAGATAATTTTGCAAGACACAAAGGGGCACAGTTTGTTGTAGGTTTGTCATAGTGTCATTTAGGTTTGTGTGAATCCACTGGTAGGTACCAGAGCAGTGGTTCCCAACTGGTGGGTCGCGGTCCAAAAGTGGGTCAAGGATCCATTCTGAATGGACCGCAAGTGACTAGTGATTGTGTCAAGTTTGTAAAAAAAAAAAAAAAAACACACTTTATTTTGAAGTACATTGAATATCTGTCTCAGAGCTTTTATTTTGAAGTGCTGTTTCCTGCTGTAGAGTGAGTGACTAACAGATAGCTACTTACCAGAGACAGCAAAGTAGCTTTACGGCATGGCCAAACGCAAGTATGACACTGAATATTTAAACTTGAACGAATAATTAAGGACAAATCTGGACCCTGTGGCTGGACCAATTGGGAACCACTGTACTAGAGTGTACCCGTCGAAAGCCTAGTCCCACCATACTGTGGTGTGATTAACTAGCGCTGACCATAACCATGACCTCTTTGCCCCAACCCTAACTGCCTCAGACCTTGACACGTCAATGTGACAAGCACAAGTCAGTCACAGCACTGAAGGGTGCAATGAGGGCAAACACTCCATCTATCAGCTACAGAAATGGCTCAGTTAACTACATACCTCCTCTCACACAATATAAAACTCCTGGTCTTTTGATCAGTCAGGAAGTGAAAGAAAAAGCAAGCTCTTGTGAGTATATCCCAGTGCGAAACAGACAGGCCTTGTATCACCTTGGTCCGGAGATGGAGACCCTTAGAGAGATGCAAGAAGAAAAGAAAAATAGAATTTAGCTAGCTATGAAAGGTTAGGTTAAAAGACAGGGGGTCGAGGTTAGGGTTAGTTTAAAGCCCTGTTTCCACCAAACACTTCTGGTATTTGGAACCAAAAGTAACCCTTCAGACACTGTATCTGGACCCTAGGTCCACTTCAGGTTTCCACTGCAAACAGTACTCTTTCATGTGGGCAGGGTTGTTGTCACTCACTGCTCCGTCCAGTACTCACTTTATTTTCTCTTTTATCAGTCTGCATCTTGTTTATTATTTATTATGACATCTTAAGAACAAAAGGCTTCAGTGAGAGTCTCTCGATGGGATATTCAAAAATAGCGTGTTTGTGCCTCAGGGAAGCTCAGGGGTTTAGTGTTTCGTAGCCCAAAGGAACGACCCTCCCCAATGTTTTTTTTTTTTTTTTCTCTGGGTGAGGATTGGAATATAGCATAATCCGGCTGAAATTAATACGTATATATAAACACTTGAAGATCCGCTCATTACTAAAAGTTTATGTCATCCAAGAGAGACAATAAAAACTTATGGATTGGTCAAAGTTGTCACACTGAAATTTAAGGTATGCCAATGGATTCACGTCGTCAACTCATGCACTGAGTTAACGTTCCACCTTTAAATTTGCCGGCAGTCGGCCCAGTGAATTGAGTTATTTTCCTCAGTCCACAGCTGCTGCAAGAGGCAGTAAAACATCCTTTCATTTTATAGTTATAGTTTACAAATACATGTAAAACCCTTCATGGTACAGACAGTGGTAACATGAGCCTCAAAACCAGCTACAACTCAGTCCTGAGCAGAGTGACCATCTGCTATTGACCAGTCAACGGACTGCAGTGTTCACAGCTCCACCTTTTAGTACCAGATCTGTGTGCCAGGTACCCCAACAGAGGGGGGACCAAAAATGGGCACACAATGGAACAGTTTAATTGGTACCATCCACAACTTTTTACAGTGGAAACAGAAAAAAAGTGTACCAAACTGATCTGTACCGTATTACTTGTTGAAAAGGAGGCTTAAGGTTTAGCGTTACATCTCATGACTTACAATGTAATCACGTCTTCACGTATAATGAGCTATAAAATGGATTATTGCTACATCTGACTTCATATTCATACACTACAATGTCACATTGTAGCAGGGTTCAAATTTACTGTTGCGTTGGTGGGTTTGTCTTGTACTGGTTGTGAGCGTGGTTTGTTGGGGTGTGCTGTGTAGGCGCCAAACAGAATGTGGCTGCAGCTGTATGTCTCCTCGTGACAGGGAAAGCTATGACATCACTTTTGTGACTTTTGGGTGTGTAGTTCTGACTTTGTTTTTCTAAACATTTCTGCCTATATCTGACAGATGACAAAGTAGATTGGAAACAAGGAGAGAGAGGGTTATGACATGCAATTAAGTTTGTAAGGCTGGAATCAAACTCAGGACATTGCAGTTATGCAGCATACCCTGTGAGCACTCAGTTACCGAGGCGTCCTGGGTATGTACTCTTCCTAATTAAGTATTTTCACAAACTTCAACAGTTTTCCAGCAAACTGCAGCTTTCTTGACTCGCAGAATTATCTTTGAAACTGACATCACAGACATCATATGTGTTATTCATGGCACAATTCGAATGGGAACAAAAACATATTTGTCTCTCACTATTGGGACCATGTGTACTTTTATTAAAATGAGTCCCATGGTGGTCCACCAGAAGGTGAGGGGCTTCCTCTGTTTGCTCCTGTGCAGCATCTCCCTGTTAAAACAAGGCTCCGAACTGACGTTTTTAATGTTTTTGTTTTTTTCCCAAAGCAAATGAGATGCACTGTGTTAATTAGTGAACTTTAGAGGAGCTGGTAGGCATATTTTTGAATTTCGGAGAGAACTAGGCCCTGCCTGGAGTCTTTATGCTGAACTAAGCTAATTGCCTCCCACTTTCACCTCCTTAAGTAACATTAAAGCACAGACCTGAGAGTAATATTGATCTTTTAATTTAACTCGCAGCAAGAAAGTGATTAAGCATATTTCCCAAAATGATGATTTATTCCTTTCATAATTACAGTCAAAGCAATTAGCCAAAACATAAGTCTAGTTTACTTAATTGACTCATATCAGGCTACAATTCATGAAGGGAATTATTGTTTTTCTGTTCTTTTCTGTCAGACTGTTCCTGATTGCATCCTCATATTTGATGGCAGATATTTTCTCTACCCTCAAAAAGGTGCTGAATGTGTCTCCATTTGACAATTGAAAATGTATAATGTCTTTTTATCAGCCTAAAACAATGTGGATTGCATATTAGCATCACAGAAACAGTAGTAGCACCATTTCATTTGCTTTCCAGTGATCTCATTTCAAGGTGAAATGCGTGGAAACCCATCCAACCAATGAAAACTCTGAAACAGGAGAAGTAGGACGTGTATAATTCTGTGTGTCTGTTTGAATGTCTGTAGATTTGATCTCTTCTCTCCCAAACTTACCTTTAAATAACATCAATGGCAGTTGTGGCACGGTTAAGATAAATTTAACTTTTCAAAATAAACTTTTGAGCAAGTGTGCAAATTTTGCATGTTGTGCAAAAAAAAGAAGAGTGCAACTAGCAGAAACTGTTCTGAAACAATGTGGGTTGCGGGGGTCTCTTTTTAGCACAAAGCTCCAGTCTTTGCCTTTGTGGTGTCTCTGTGTGTCGATGTGTGTTTTGCTGCAGTGATTTTTGAGGCATGTGGGGGTTTAAACACAGCAAAGGTCAAACCCAAATCTCAAGTAACACACAGCTGCACTGTAGGTGTATTCTTACACTCATGGTATTTCGATATATTTGACATAGTGCAAACATGAACAACTTTTTTGCTTTCACAGAGTTGGCTGAATCAGATCTTGTGACATCAGTGTGATGAGGAATTATTAACAATTTATATGCAACTAAACATGACACAAAGCTTCAGAAACTATGTTAGCCCAAGTCTTGAAATAAAGTGAGATGATAAAGACACCAGAAACTTTTAAACACACCCAGGAACAGAGAGTGCAGAGCTCTTATAATATCTTTCCTGTCTTCCACTCACGCACACACACACACAACCTCTGCCTACATGACAGTAGGTGTGTGTATCTACCCTCGCTCCCACACACTCTCACTGCAGACACACAGACGCGCTCCCAATAGAGGAGAGAAAGAGAGTCATCAATCCAGCTTTTAATTTCAGGACATTCTTTCTTTTTTAGTTTGTGTCGAAATCATTATACCACTATTCATTAGGACACAAATTAATCTGAAGTGGATAGCAGCCGATATTGCGATAGGGGAATTGTGGTCGTCGATTAAATTATTCAAAAAAATTCTATTAGGGCTGAGTCCAATATGTCTTAGTCATCGAATGAATGAGATTTAAAAGAGAGACCTTTACCTTGATCCAAAAAGAGGCTAATACGTACACGGTCATCCACACGCCCACACACAGGAACACAGTCACTCACGACCAGCCTGTTGGACAGCACTATGTTAACTGACTCGTGACAGTGTGAAGTTTATTTGTATAGGGACAAGTACGTAGCATAAACCAGTGGCACACAACACAGAATTTATAGCCTGTAAGCTAATATGAAATGACCCCTGGTCCCTGGATGGGCCTTTAGAATACACAAGAGACAATACAAAACACAAACTCAACAATAGATTTGAAAAACTCAGAACTCAAGAAAAATACAGAGGTTACAATTCAAGCCACATGCTACAACACAATAAAACACCATTAAAAAAAAGCACCAGATCATTCATGACTACATGCCTGATCCCGTTTAAAAACTAAGTGCTAGACCAGCTTTAACCATTTATGTTTTGATCCATTTAAGTTAATGGCAAGTCAACTGATTCTATTAGTCAATAGCAGTTTTTGCTGCATTGCTTTTTCTAAATGTGGGGGATTGACCTTGTTGCTAAAGCTTTTTGCTAAAAACTGTAATATTCCCTTGTTGCAGAATTAAGGCTGCAGTGGGTGAAAGAAACGTAGGTGTTGCTTGGTGAAGTTTATTGCAGCTGATGTAATGCTGGATGTAGGCAGGCATGTTATGCCCACTGACTGTGGGTAGCCATGTGCGTGGCACGTATTGAAGTTAAATAGCACCAACTATTCGACACATTAAGAAACATCTACATAACAGGTTTAGCAATGAGTGGTGTTGAGAGATGCCTAATTTTACCCTGTAGAACTCAAATCAAAGTAGGTCATTTTTTTTTGTAATAATTATATGTTTTAACCATGACACAACAGAAGGACAGGTTCAAAATGCTGTATGTATGCTGAGAGAATTGTGGGTTGCTGTAATCCTTCTTCCTCTTCATACTGGCCTCGAACTAACAATTCCTTTGTTGGTCAACTACTCTATAGGAAATGGGACAAAAGGCACATTCCCATTTCTGTGCTAATGTGTTCTTATGTCTAGCCAAAGCCAACATGAGGCTTCAGTTTGGCAGTCTAAATTAGCCAAATCAATATCAAACTGGTATCTGTATCCTGGAAGTCCCATATAGATTATTGCAACTGATCTGTCCTGGCAATGCAGCTATCTTGATGTATCCCTTTAGGGTGGCTCAACAAGGAAACAGCACCCAGGAAACACAAAAAGGGAATGTTGTAGTAAAAAGACTGCCATTTTTAAGGACACCCACTGAGTCTGAAGCCTCGTATTAGCTTTGGCTGGACTTAAGAATGATCTGTTTTCCATTTCTTACAGTGTAGTTGCGGCACTAGGGGATCTCATCACAGCCAGAATGTTAAAGGGACCAAAAACTCTATCAGTGTACACATGGGGAGGACTGGATTAGGATAGGCTTTAAGAAGTCTGAACCTATTCTTAACTTTGCACTTGGCTTTGATGGGAAAGGCCTTGACTTAAAGGTCCAGTGTGTAGGATTGGGGGGCATCTATTGGCAGAAATGGTGTGTAATATTCATAACTGTTTAGGTTAGTTATTATCACCTTACCTTAGAATGAGCTGTTTATGTCTACATACATAGAAGATCCTCTCCGATTGAGTACATAGTGTTGTCTACGGTAGCTCAGAGTGGTCAAACCAAATACTGGGGCCATTTGTGTTTTAGTGTATTTGTTGGCCACTGTAGTTCTTCTACATGTTTAGCGCATGGAAGTGCAAGTTTAAGTTCTGCAACCTCACCACTAGATGCCACTAAATCCTACACATCAGGGACTGTATTCACAAACATTCTGAGAGCACTCTAAGAGAGCTCTTATCTTAGCCTGAACATTTTTAGTAGGAGTCCTAGCTTAGGAGTGATTTGGAAAAGTTCTCAGAGCAACTGTGAGCGAGGAAGGGACAGCAACCTTTACCTTAGTGAGGAGGTGTGGTTGACCCTGTTGCTAGGCGTAATGCATTCTTTTAACAGATGTGATTGGTTGTCAGAGACACACCCTTTTGTGAGCCTGCAAGGTGTGGACACCCAGTGGAAATGAAATGTACTGCTTACTGTGAAAGTGTTGTCATTGTTAGTGTAATCACTGCTGATTGAACGTCGAGACAGACTCAAGTTATCACTGCTGCACTGTTGCAATTTTCAGTTTTCCAGATACCTTAGTGTTGTGATCATGTTTATTTCTGGCATTATAGTGTTATTGCGTTGGGAAATGGGAAATGTGTGCATACCCCTCATGAGATTGACCACAAATATTATCCCTGCATGATCTACTCAGTCATTCAGTGTTTAGAGAATATTTCTCCTACCTCTCTGTCTTTCTGACATGTACTTCTCTGCTTAAGAAACTCTTAACCTTCTTAAATACTTCAAAGTCTTCCTCTCTACTCCTAACACTTTTTTTTTACCTTAATAGCTAAGACATTTTGTGAATAACTTTGATCTTTACAAGGACCTATTCTTAACTTTAAGGAGAAATTCTAAGAAAATATCACAATTCTAAGAATTTTCTTAGAATTTCATGACGAGGAGCAACCCTTAGTGCTAGGATGCTTTGTGAATACGGCCCCCGACCTTTAACTGTGTCAATGTCTCAGCAGTTGCAACTTGGTTGTACCTAAATTTACTCATTCATAAAACAAAGGCATGCCATTTCAGGCTCAGAACTTAATCAGACTTTTATTGATATTTGATGAATGTTGCAAGACCAAATTGTAAAGCCTTGTTTTGATTGTGGGGTCTTTCCCTTTACATATAGGCATGTAATTTTTCAGCAGAGACTGTCCTCATGTAAAAAACACAGCTTATGTAATTTGTTCAAATACCTAACACAGCATATGTTTAGTGGAGCAAGTCCTCCAGCCCGTATGACCACATAAGTCGTATGTTCCTACCCTCTAATACGAGTGTGAAATATGACTCCTGTCTGTCGGGGAACAAAGGCATACACAAGTAGTGTGACATGGTTGTTAGTGCAGGGGATCAAAGTGGATGGGTAGGTCAAGAACAGCTGTGACTTAAGCAAGGAGATTGTTGTTCAGCTGCATGTGGCAGGTGATCCTGATTTAATTTTACCATCACCTGTATTTTTCTTTTCCTAACCTTGACCAAGTAGTTCCTTAACTTTAAATGCAACCAGGATTGTATTATATGATGAACTTGTATCTAACACTTTTTGAAAATTTTCTCATTTTTATACTTTTAGTGCTAATATCACCAACACTTTTTTCTGTAGGCCACTTTCCTAAGCCAAGTGCACATGCACGCAGTTCCCCACAAACAGCTGAAGGAGAGTGTCTAGTTGTCTAAGCACTTTAAGCACTGCTGCATATGTAAGTGTCAGCACTGTGGAGATGATAATTCCTAGGCTTGCTAGCATGGATAAACAGGGAAAATGGCTTCGACATTATTGGATTCACTGTGCACAACAACTGTCCCCATAAGCCTTAATTTTCGTGAACAGCTTTATATTTGGCAGGAGTTTCTTACAACAGCATGGTGAGTAGCTGTACAGAGGTTTTATGGTGCCATGCATCACTTTATGGTGTTCAATTATGACTGTGTCTCAGGTGCTTAACTCTCTGTATTTAGTAAATCCATTGTTGGCAGCTGGAAATTTAGTATTAGCATGTTACGCACACAATTATACATATTGCCATGAACTGAAATGTTGGTGTTTACAAGGAAATAGACATTGAAATGAGTTTGTCGTACAAATGACTTGGCTCAGAAACTGTTTATTACATTTTTCACCCTTTCCTTATGCATGTATTTATTCATTAACATTTTATAGTGTTTAGCTTGTGGCATACTTAAGTACAATTGCAAAAATAAACAGAAAAGAACAGACTATCTTTAGCATGAATATCCTTCAATTCTATTTTCATACTTGGCTCCAAATAAAAACTAAGTTTGTGACACTAAATACAATCTACTTTCTCTCATCAGTCTTAACTTTGTGAATACAATATACCAGCTCAGTCACCAGACCTTGTCATCAGGAGGTGGAGGGGAGGGGGATGTCATAACAGCAGTTGTTTTTTAGTGATACATTGCCAACATTTCCAGCAGCAGTTGTGCCAGGAGCAATTGATTAACTATGCCACCAAAACCAGATCAACCAGGTTTAGGCAGATATTGGTGGCATTTCCAGCAGCAACTATGTCACCAAAAGCTGTTGTTTTTTCGCCGGACATTGGTGGCATTTCCAGTGGCAATTGTGCCAACAGAAGCAGTTGTTTATTTAGCAATGCATCAACGGTATTTCCAGCAGCAACTATGCCACCAAAAGCAGCTGTTTTTAGCAAGACATTGGTGGCGTTTCTAGTGGCGATTGTGCAAGCGGAGGCAGTTGTTTATTTTTAACAAGACAATGGTGGTGTGTTCAGTGGTGATTGAGCCAACAGAAGCAGTTGTTTATTAAGCTTTACATTGGCGGCATTCCCAGCACTAATTGTGCCACCTAGACTGTTTTTTTTTAGCCAGACAGTGATGTCATTTCCAGCAGCAATTGTGCCACCAAAAGTAGCTGTTTTTTTTAAGCATTTCCAGTGGCGATTGTGCCACCAAAAGTGGGAGTTTTTTAGTGAGACATAAGCAGCATTTCTAGCTGTGATTGTGGCACCAACGCTGGGTATTTCAAGCCAAAACATGTTCTTTTCCTGACCATAACCAAGTGGTTTTTGTGTCTAAACATAACCCCACGTGGACTACAGCATTGTTGAAATGCAGGAACATAGTCTAACATATCAGTGACGTAATAATGTACAAATATAACATATCTGTGGTTTGAAGAAGCATCCAATTCCAACATTTGTTCTTTTGGGGTTGATTAATGCATATTTGGTCATCCATAGCATCCAGTAAGACACAAGCATTCACCAGTTCACCCGTTTTGATATAAGTGCACTAGCTTTGATTCTGAATATTTACCGGAGGATTGTAATCGCTCCAACATGTAATGCAGCATGTTGCTATACAGACTGTTTTTACAGAGATGCAAATGCTCCATGACCAGCACCAGCTATTTGCTAACATTGACTCCTGGCTGATTGGTCTTGGGCAGACAGAATACAGTACTTTTTTCCTCTAAAAACAGCTGCCTGCTGCTGCCAAAATATATGCTGATGAGAGCTGTAAGAGTGAACCAAAACCATAAAGTCCCAGGCCCAATAATGGACTGAAAGACACTATAAAGCTCTGCAGAGCTGAGGGTAACAGAAGTCAGATGATAATTATCTTTGGTTTCACCTCTATAAGCAACCCTTGTCACGTAGTCATGCGGTCAACTTTAATGTAATAATATTGATTATGGCAGATTTAAAGATGTAAATCAGCCCAGGCTCCAACTTATAGAAAACATTTTATCGCTCTGTTCCCTCAATAAGGATTATTATAATGAAAAATGTTTCAAACCATCTGTTTTTCAGTTTATAATATGAATTTTAATCATGATGTTTGTGTCATGATGAGCGAGTATGTGGGTGTTGAATTTGATTTAGTTAAAACACTTCACCTCCAAAATTGAACCCATTCTAATTTTGCAGTTTAGAGGAGGCATATGAAAATTAATATATTTTATTTTAATTCCTGGAAGGATACTTTATCTGAAATGAAAGGTTTTTTTTTAATCTGACAGCAGTAATGTTATCTCTGTCTTGAGGACAGTTAGTTTAGAATTTGCACAAAGAAATTTCTTCCAGCATGAAGTAGGGGGAACAAATCCTTGTGCTGTTCCACTTACTGTAAATGGTAGACTGGCAATACTAGAATAAAAGTTATTTTAATGCCGCTGATAGGGATATTTTATAAGCTTAAAATCTGACATGCTGGATTTCTCACAGTAAGCTGTTGATTGCCATTAAGTTGTTGTCTGATCACAGCTTTTTCTTTGTTTTACAACCTTGAAAAAGGGTTTTTTAATACTGACATGTATTCAATAGAAATACCATTTATTCTTGATTCGTGATTTTTGATTCAGAGCTCCCATTCCTTTCCAGTTTTCAAAAACCAAACTGCTATATTCATGCAGTTTAGGGATGTTTCCTATCACTTTCATGATTTTCTGTCTTTTCCTGCAATAAAACTAGAAATAGTAGGGTCTAACTTGCCCTCATTTCCATGTTTTTGAAATGCCTTTCCATTTTAATGGAGGACGTGCAAAGCTTTTTTTATACTGTAATCATGAGGAGTGTGTTATTCAAAAGATAAAAAGGAACTGATCCGAATCTGACTAGAATCCTATTAGTCTGGAGGCATCTGCATCCCCAATACTGGTGTAGCATTCATGTTACTGCTAATGTGGAGACTGTTATTTTGTAGTTCTTGTATATTTTATGTAGCCGAGATGGCAGCAGTGTATTAAGGTGTCGCTTTGAAGCTACCTGGTTTATGCAAGTGTAATGGCAGGCAGCTTTGGTCAGTGCTCTACCTGGAGAAATCCATTTGCATCGGGGCTGCATGGAAAGCAGTGCCAGGGAGAGATAACACTGCATCTTTTCAAACGCAGGCAGCCAGTTATTTTTCATCGGGGCGTTCAGGAGTTCAAGGTGTTTCTCAGACAGGAAACAAGTGCAGAAATGTGCTTTACCAGGTCTGTGTTCGCATGGGCTCATTAGTGGAGCACTGGGTGAGTGATTGGATGATTACTTGTTATTGTTTGATTGTAATTAGGATTATTAAAGTGATTAATTGGCTATAGGATGATTGAGATGTTGAATGCTGGCTTGCTCCAGCTGGAGATGTGCAGCTGGCACACTGATCAAAGGTCACCAGAAACATTTCTTAGTGTTTTTTTTTAGCCCACCTTTTAACTTGGGTTTCACATATACAGTGGTTGATGGAGCTTTAACAGCCTCCAGCTAATTGATCGGTATGAATAACAAGCTTCCTGCAAGAAAAAGGACCTTGAACCCGTCTTTGAGGACATGCTGTGAACGAAAACTGCTTGCATATATCATGCAACAGTATTCCCCAGGAAATGTAGTTTATAAACTGATTTACTTTTTACATTGGCAAATATTTTTCATTAAGCTTGTGTATCGACCACCATTGATGGATTATTGAACGGCCCTAGGCTACCAGGCACAGACACAGGGGCCCAAAGAGTTTGGGCCCTTCCCCTGGCATTCACTTGAAAATGTCATTTGAATTAACATGTACTGACCGGAAGGAGACATAAAATGACCACAAAGAGACACAAAACAACCACAAAGAGATGCACAGAAACACAAAATAACGACAAAAATGGGCAAAACAACTACGAAGAGACACAAAGCAACCACCAGGAGACACAAAATGACAACAAAGCAACAAAACCACCAAAATTTGCTCACAGACACATTGCCTCAATAAGACAGAAAATGACCTCAAAGGGACCCAAATGACAAAAAGACACAAAACAACCACAAGGAGATGCAAGTTGACCACGAAGAGACACAAAACAACCACAAGGGGACACAAAATGACCACAAAGAGACAAAAAACAATAGCAAGGAGACACAAAATGACCACAAAGAAATACAAAACAACCACAAAGAAACACAAAACAACAACAAAGAGAGACGAAATGACCACAAAGAGACACAAAGCAAACACAATGAGACGTAAAATGACAAAGAGAGACACAAAACAACAAGGAGACACAAAATGACCACAAAGAGACACAAAACAACCACAGGGAGACACAAAAAGACTACAAAAACACAAAAAACAACCACAGGGAGACACAAAATGACTGCAAAAAGACATAAAACACCCATAAAGGGACATAAAATGACCACAAAGAGACACAAAACTACCATATGGAGACACAAAATGACCAAAGATACACAAAACAAAGGGGACACAAAATGACCACAAAGAGACACAAAGCAAACACAGTGAGACGTAAAATGACAAAGAGAGACACTAAACAACAAGGAGACACAAAATGACCACAAAGAGACACAAAACAACCAGAGGGAGACACAAAAAAGACTACAAAAACACAAAAAACAACCACAGGGAGACACAAAATGACTGCAAAGAGACATAAAACAACCATAAAGGGACATAAAATGACAAAGAGATACAAAACAACAACAAGGAGACACACAATGACAACAAGGAGACACAGAACAACCAAAAAGACAAACAAAATGACCACAAAAAGACACAAAACAACTGCAAAGACAAACATAATTACCACAAAGAGACACAAAACAACCTCAAGGAGACACACAATGACAACAAGGAAACACAAAATGACTACAAAAAAGACACAAAACGACCTCAAAGAAATAAAAAAACCACAAACAGATGCAGAACGACTCCAAAGATACATAAAACTTCCACAAAGACTGTGTCTTCCTCCCATGTCAGAGAGGTGGTGGGGCCTTTTGCAAACCAGTGCCCAGGTGTGGCAGACATGGGTGGATTATGACACAGCATAATCCACCCATGTCTGCCACACCTAAAGTCAGTGTTTGACATGTTCTGTCACCAGCTAAAATGTGGTCTACATTTCTATTACTGTTGATGGGCAGTTCTTATACTAGTTACATTTTCAAGACGCATCGAAACTTATGAGAGAGAGATGCGGTGGATTTGGCATAAATATTGCAGCCAGGGGCGCACAGACAGAATGTAATATAACATAGGTGTCCTTGCCAGCTTCAGGCAAGATATACAGTACTGTAGGTAGAGAGGCTCTGGGTTGTAGCATGTTATCTAGTGTTTGCTGCTAGGTGGAGCCCGAGTATACGGCGAGAGCGGCAATCCACATCCGAGTTTTTTCTCTCACCTTTCACTGGCTCTCCAAACCCTCGGTCTCCATACAGAATTACTCCCAGCCAGTGCGCACAATTGGTTTGTAATAGTCGCAGAGAGAGCTCAGTTTTTGGGACGCAAACAACTTAGATTCTCTTCCCCTCACTGCGGAGCTTTTCCCTCACAAGACCCCCCCCCCCTGCCTTTGAAATTCTTCTGGATACTCTTTTTGTGTGTGTTTGCGTGCGTGAGTGGTGAGGGCTGCTGGCGTTTCGCCTTTCAGCTCCATGGGACGTGATGTAGCCCCCGCACAGAAGGACGCCTTGTGCCATAAAGGGATGTAAGGGGACAGAACCGTGGATACAACACGAGGAAGCTGCTGTTTCTCCCGGCGACATCACCAGGACTCGGATTCTGGACGCACAGCACATTGAGCCGAGGCGCTTTTTACGGGGATATTGAACGGAGCGGCTGGAGGCAACTATTTGGATTCGTTGTTGTCTCTCCTTCGACCCCTTTCATCAAGTCCATTCCTCACACACAGTGCGTAAAGACGGTGCCCCAGCGCCTCAAAGACACTTGAGAGAGAAATAATCGGTAATACTTTGAATGGAAGGACGCGAGCTATCCCTCCTTTTTACCACTCATGTCTAAATCCGCGGTAAGTGTGACTTTCCGCTGCAAAATGCATGTCCCTCTGTTTGTGCGCACATCCTCAATTATCTGCAGATTCAGCTCAGGGCGATAATAATGCCCATGAATGAATCCCCGCAGCAGTGTTCATGTGCTCTGTAATGTCAGTCTTGGCATGCACTCCACTCTTAATTACTTTAACTGGGCTATTGATGCGTTCAGGTGTAATCAGCGCCGATCATTTCGCAACATATTGATAGCCAATATGAAAATTTCAATTTCCTGTAGGCCTAATTAATCCGTTCTGTAAACGGGCTGGATTATGATCTGATGTATCCGGGGGATTGTTGAGCAGTGATAGGTTTCACATGGTGCTTGAAACAATAGCTTTGCAAAGAAGTTGCAGATTGGATGCATACCCATGAATGAAGTTTTTGCATTATAAGGTTATGCAGTTTAATTGTGGGTTTCTCTACACTTTAAATTGGATACAGAGCAATTATTTGTATGGGTTGAAAGCATAAATTGTGTGTCTCTCAAAGGTGCTTGAATCAAGAAACAGATGCAGGCCTGTGTTTTATGTACTGGAGTGTGAGGGGAGATGCAGTGGTGTGGGCATCTGCATTTTTCATGATAGGTTGTGTTGAGAATAAAATATGCAAGTTATTCGTTACGGCTGTGTAGAATTCCATTTATATTTCACTGAACACTGCACAGCAACTATCATTATTTAATGCACACGTATGGAAAGACAGGTTGGTGAGTGGATGCCCCTGCTGAGGAAGACATGCTGTCCTGTGTCTGAGAGAAGTGCAGGGTTGAGAGGGGCCACTGCACCGCATGCTTTGATGTGAGGACAGCTCTTTCAACATCAGAATCAAAGTGGGAAAGGTATCCATGCCTATCACTTTGAGACGGATCTGAAGTTTTCTTCATCGCCGCAAAAACGATGCCCTTCGTTTCCAAATCAGTGTTTGAAATGTAGCTCAACCTTCATTGGATTTCATCCTGAGTAATATAACAGCTGTGAACTTGGAAGGGGATCTGTCATGAGTAGTTTTTCGACCAGGGTTTGGCTTCTTTCCTTGTGATTCAGATGTGTGACTAACATCCATAATGTATCCCCCCCCCCCACCTGCCCTATTTCTGAATATCATTAACATTATTGCTGGTTGTATCCTTATTTGACAATTACATTCATTATGTCCTGGACTGCAGCACCATCTGTCATATAATCTGCATTGGTAGAAGTGCCCTCAAGCAGCTGACACACACACCGCCACACACACACACACACACACACACACACACTCAGTTTCCTCTACCAACAGTAAAAACCTTGACTTCCTCCGCCAGGGGAAACTCAAGGGGACATTTGATGCGTTCTGCCTAAACGGTTATGTCAACCTGCACTTTGTTTTCAGTGTGTCTCATCCATTCTGATTCAGCTAAATGCTGCTCCTTGTGGAATATAATCTAGGTTATATTTAATATAACAGCAGTTGAACTCAGCATCTGGTGTGATACCTGATGGGACGGCACTGTATGAAAATAGAATAATTGTTCCCATGCCTTACTTGAAGCTGTTGTTATGCTGCAGTCAATTGTAGGGAGGCATTGTGCTGAATATGAGACACTGTGCTACATATTGATTGAATTGGGAATCTTGGGTAAAGAGACACTTTGAGATAGTGATAGGTGATAGAAATAAAAATGGAAACTGGCAGGGTACACATTGATCTCCTGTATTTTAGTAGTTGTTAAGTGTTCAAGAAATGTCTTTTTTTCCCTCCCAGCTCTCGTAACTGGAAATATCTTTTAATTCACAGAAACAGTTTGAACCCTTAACCTTAAAACGCTTTACTGGACTCGTCATTCAGTCCTCCTTCTGTCTGTATAGTGACTCATTCTATCGTATGTTTTGTAGAGTCCAACACTTTGTGCCTGCACACATTTCTTGCTGCTGTATTGTATTACGCCAATATGGGTTAATGTGTTGCCCTCATTGGGAAACATGCCCTTTCTTCATTTCTCCATTTGTATTGTTGCTCTGAAATGAGCCCACTCTCGGTGATCACCCTGCCGATGTAGAGTAGTTTTTCAGCTTGTGATTTTTTTCCATCTGCAATTCCATTTATTTGATTTGATTTTTTGCCTTTTTGGACACGATTGCGAGCCAGGAGGAATCCAATTTTGTCATTGCGGTATGAATGGAGACATGGGCTCTTCAATTCCGTCATTAGGTTAGCTTCATGTGGGGGTACAGCTTCATGGCTCATATTATGTACAGTGAGGGCTTTTACTGGTGTATCAATTTGGATAACCATTCTTCAAAGAGGAGCGTATGAAAAAACCTGTCAGTCCCACACACAAGTTTCCAGTCTATTGTCAACATCTTTTGTACTACAAATGTAAGGTAGATACGATCAATCTGATTTTTTTTTAGATGTGCAACACCTATTGTCGCTTTAAACTCCTCACCTAAACTGTAAAGACACTGAATTTCCTTTTAGTGAGACCTTCACCGTCCGACTACGCCCAAACACTAATCGACCCTGGTCTGAAAAGAAGTATTGCAGCGTCGCTCAGTGAATGAATACCTTTTTTATGTCTTTATCTAACTGCTTTGTCTGTAGTGATGTAGCACGCCACTGCACATTGAATATAATGCTCAAGGTCATACCGTACATACTTTTTCAGATGTTGGATTCATATTTACTCACATTGAATGTACAGTCGTCTCTCAGGATGGAAGGCTGTGGATTGGTTGTGGTTAACTTTAATGGTCCCATGGATGTTAGCACCAAGGGTAAAAATATTTATTGGAGTTTTTATTTGTTAAAGTCGGAAAGAGTCCATAAAGACACAGATTACAAAAACTGTTAATAGATTTAAACCCTTTTTGGTAGTTACGAATTACACTTAGGTTGTAGCAATTTAATTACAATTCCAACAAACTGACAGCAGTGGTTCCCAACCTTTTCCCTTAAGGGACCCCTTTTCAATCATTGAGTAAAGTGACATATTTAATGGATATTTCACATTATATTCAATACAATAACAGTATGGAACAACTGATAAACTGTACAATTGCCCCAAATAGTGAACGCAATAACTGCAAAAATGTAAAAATTTAACAATATTTTATCAGAGATGAGTTTTCCTTGTATTGTTCAGAAATTTCCATACAATTCTCTGTCTGTATTATGCTTTTTTATGAGTTTATATTTTTTAACAGTCATACAAACGTATTAGGCTTCTTATTTGACAAATTCGGTGTAGTCTTCTCCTTGACACTTGGCCATTCTTCCATTAACTCCTTGAATGTTTTGATTGTGTACTTTTCTAATGCAGGACAAGGCTGTTAAGCAAAGAGGGAAGGCTTCGTGGAAACAGCTTCTGTTCAGGCGCTCACCATGCCCTTGTCTTTTGACACTTTTTTAAGCTAACTTTTGAAGTTATCTTACCTTTAAGAAACAACAATTTTTAAAAAGTTTTCTTCATAGAAATGAATGAAATGCTGAGATTTTGGCCCACTTTTTTTCCTTCCATCCCTTAAAATCAAGATGGCCTTGTAAAGATTTGGTGACCCCTAATGTTGGGAACTAGTGACCTACAATAATGTACGGTCACTCCTTGTCCCATTTACTTCAACTGAAGCTAGCTCAACGGCATGTGTAATCCGTAGAGCTGAAACAGTTGCCTGATTAATCAGTTAATCATTTGACAGAAAATGACTTTGCAGCTTTTTTGAAAACCCCTTAATGGTTCTCAGCCTTTCAGCCTCTCAAAAACAAGAATATCTTTGGGCTTTTGACGTGCTGATCAGACAAAACAAGACATTTAAAGATGTCACCTTTAAATTTTACACTATTTTTCTGACATTTAAAGACCAAAAGATTAATCATATGTCAAGAAAATAATCAGTCGTTCCAGCCAAAGTTCCCTTTGTTGGTGTGATGTCATGGCTGTAAATTGGCAGACTTGCAGGTCAGATTTCACCCGTGTGCAAATTTAAATGGCAAATTTACCCCGTGGGCTGATACGAACACTGATGCGCTGTTTCTGGCACAAATCTAACAATGTGCCATCACCTTATTTTGCAAAATGTTACAGTACCAGACTAGAAACTGCAGTATTACTCTCATACACTGTTCACGTTCTACTTGATAGTTATTTATTACTCATGTTGGATCTTTCTCAGGGCTGAGTGTGGGGCTGTGTGTAGGTGAACTTAACTGAAGGTCATGGTTTCCAGCATTCATATATCCTTACATGGAAATCTTTATGTTAAATCTCCCTGCATGTGACATGACCATTCTCGAAAGATTAGACTTACTCATCATAGGCAGCTCTGCATGAGATCCTTGACAAGTTAGAAAATAAGGACTACAGAAGAAGAGAAATCTGAATTCTCACACAGGCAGTCTAAATGACGGATTTTAAAACGTATTTTTGCAGTTGAATGATTGTTTATCCCTGCGGCTGGATGCTGGCATGTTTAGCATCACAGAAACATCTTCACAGAGGGGAGATGACGCTTTATATTTTTTGGCAGATTTTTCCCCTGTGATTTTTAAAAAATGGGTGGCTCTGTCTCCAGTATAACCTCATAGACAAGGTAGCCTTGGTGATTAAAAACACACTGGTTTATATGCTTTGAATTTATATATGATATTTTTGGGTCTTTTTAAGTAGAATACTTAGTCCTTTGGCAAAAAAGATAAAGCAGACCACCTACTGTACTGTATTAACATTCCTGTGGACCAAATCACACCCACTGCTACAGTGAGGCCCTTGCTTTTTCTAAGGTCCCAAAGACCAAAGTTATCATGCTGTTAGGAGGGAGACAGGTTGGTCTGACGGGGCCCTTTCTCTGGCAGGAATGTCACAAAAGAAGAAAAGCAAAAGCCAAAAATAAAAAAAGAAAGCACATGGCCAAGGAAAGGTCCTCAAGGTCCACGCCTCTCAACACTTTAGCTGTCCTGTCTCATAAAGAGCTGGGACACAAAGGTTTTGACACACGCTTTCACAACCCCCTGCAGGAAATGGAGGTTACGGTTTAGATGGAGACTTGAGCCAGTGCTTGATGGAAAGAACAGACAATAAGTTTTTTGATTCTGTATAGTTCTGCAAAGATTGACCCCAATGTTTGGGAGCATTTTAAGCGTAAAAGTCAAAGAATACAGAGGAAAACACACACAACTGCTTTTTAAAAATCGCATATTTTGCTTTAGATACAGCACAAATGGTAACATACTATTGAATTAGAGCTATGATAAAGCCAACCCTACATGAACTTGCATAGTTTCTGTCCGAGCCTGACCCGAGCCCTTAACCACGACATCAGTTTTAAACCTGAGCTCGTTTGCAAACCCAAATTTCCACTGTAAGAATACAAAAAGTCCCCCCTATTTGTTAAATATTGAAACATTTCTTACAAGCCCAAGTCAACTGAAGTCTTTTCAGTGCAGTAGCAAACATTCGTGACACAGTCGCCAACATGTACCGGGAAATTGGAGCCAACCTGACCTGGTTCTGGGGAAATTTGAGAAATACAGCCCAGCCTGGCCCAAACCTGTCAGGTTGGGCCCAATTGGGTCCAGGTTGAGAATCAAAGCTCTAGGTTGAATATGTGTTACAAAGTTACCAGACATGGGCGTACATTTCGGGGCTGGGGGACGCAGGGGAAAGTTCCTTCTCATTATTTAGAACATGTCCCTCCAACCGAACACATGTAAGTACCACAGTCCTTTTATGTTGACAAAAAGACATTTCCACCCTAAAATGATGCAGAAAATATTTCATATGCGTCCCCCCAATGTTGAAACAAAACCTATGCCCCTGTCAACAGGTTGGGGCAAATGATTTTAGTGGAAGGGTTTGAGTGTTTGGCATCAATGCTTTTTGTGTGCTTATCACACCCCTGCAAATAACACTGAGAAATAAGAGGGTCTCTGCAGACCTATGAAACAGAAAGTACAGATGCACCCTGGTATTTGTGATAAAGAATAATCAACTGCTGCACTCTGTTGAGAAAAAGAGAAAAATCAACACTGTCTCTTCATTTCCTGTATTTGGTAAACCCAACTGCTATTTCCACCAGTGCACCTATTATTTACCAACATGATGACGGGGATTATCAAATTAATTCCAGGCCCTTTTCTGTGCCTGGTTTACGACCTAAAAAAAAACTACACAAGAGTGGTTAGAGGAAGGGTGTGTGGTGTATCGATGAGCCTCTTTAAATCACTAATGGATTTGCGGGGGATTTTATACCACTCCAGTGAGTCTGTGGTGTGCTGAGGAAAGGGCGAGGTCACGGAAACATTTCTCTACCATACCTCCAAGTTAAAACTCGGAGCCAGGAGAATGACAGTGACAATGAATAGGAAAAAATGGGCAAATATGTGACAGTGTGTAGTTGGAGATAAGATGACTGGCAAACCATGAAATCAATTGGGGCATTTTGTACTGTCACATTTACAGAACACACTCAGCCTCGACTGTTTTTTGAATTCCCCTCGCATGTCATTTTAATCTATGCATTCAATTTAAAGAAAGGCCTGCAAGGCTGGTACATTGTCAAGCTCAAGTGTAGACATTAGCATGACCAGTGACAGTGTGCTTTGAAAAATTTTTATGCTGCAGTTTTTATTATCTGCAAGCCACCCCTCCACCCTTAATTTGACACATAGTTAAGTTGTCCCCAGGGGGGTCAAAACACTTAGCAGGCGCATTTTAACACCCAACAACTTCTGCAGGGAGAAATACAAAGACTGCATGCCAGGGAGCGCAGAGCATTAACTAGCTCGTGCAAATGCAGATGATGCATTCATTTTATGAATGGAGATGAAGATGCCATCTTTGCATTGCAGCAATTATTCTTTTAAGACTGTTGCTCACAGATAAGGGCCTCTGCAGTATTCCTGACCAGCAAACAGAACAGTGATCAAATCAGTGGCTCCTTACTTGATAAAATCAGCGCAGATGTTCTTAGCAAGTATATCTGTATTCCAAAAAAGTTTGTTGTATAAAATTGTTAACCCTAGCCCCCCCTAGACTGAACTGGCCCAAGGAAAATGAACGCCTACCAGTGAAAAGGATACATTCTCGGCTGGAGTGCAGATATGGACCCAAAAATGTCAACTTAGCATTTAAAGCAATCCAAGCCACTCTTACGACCCTGTTGGTGGTGTTAAAAGGTACCCAAAAGCTATCAAACTGACAAAGCCTGATGGAGCCGCAGTACATCAACCTCTTTACTACTCTGTAAAATCTGATACATTTGTCTATGTGCATTTTACAGTATGACGCCAAGTTTTTTTTTCCAACAATATTGATTGCTTTCCTTTGTTCTGAGGGTTTTTTTCCTTGTGAACTTTGGACCAGTGAAGAGGATTCAAACAAAGATGCAATGCTTCTCCGAGACCGAAGCCCTAAAAGAAGTTAATTTATGGCCTGTTTGGGAGGCAGGTTAGGGCTTGAATACATAATAAGGTAGTGCACCTGCAGCCGCATACAAATGAATGGAAATGACGGTTAGTATTTACACCTCCCTAAACCATTGGGACCTCCTGATCTGACCACTAATTGGCCAGCGAAGAGAAATGAAGATAGCTTTCTTGTTCACAGGGTGCTGTCTCTGCAAATATCAGGTGCAGATTTGCGCATAGCAGCTTTGCACCCCGAATCCCACACAAGTTATCGATAAGTGCACCTTGAACTCATAGGAAAGCATTACAAAAGAGAATTATTCTAATGGAGTGATGCCAAACGGCATCACTCCATTAGAGTTCATAGTTTGTAGTTCATAGTTTGTGCTGTTAAAGTAATCTTATGTAGGTAGATAAGACATAATATTTATAAAGAACACACCTTTCCGAATGCTTTATAAAAACAGTTCTGTCAAAACAATTTGCTGTATAACTTGGATGATACAAAATACTGTAGCTCCTTAGCATGGGCAAATTATAAGACAATTGGCCCCTGGGCACAGACACGTAAAAGACCACCCACTGCTCCCATATGGAACTAAAACCTCCAGACTGAAAGAGACACAAAATGGCAACACAATGAATTGTATAGTCTTTGTGGTTAATTTGTTCCTTTGTAGGTGTCTTGTGAATCTTTGTTGTTGTTCTGCAAGTCTTTATTGTTGTCTTGGTTCTCTTTGTAGTTATTTTGTGTCTCTGTGTTGTTGTTTGCTGTCTCTTTGTAGTTTTTTTTGTCTTTGTAGTCATTTTATGACTCTTTATAGGTGTTTTTGAAACTAGGTTTTTTGCATCTCTTCAAAGGTTTTTTGCATCTCTTCGTTGTCGTTTGGTGTTTGTAGTTTTTTTGTCTTTGTAGTCATTTTATTACTCTTTATAAGTGTTTTTGAGACTCTTTGTAGTTGTTTTGCATCTCTACGTAGTTCTTTTGCATCTCTTTGTAGATGTTTTGCATCTCTTTGTAGATGTTTTTCATCTTTTTGTAATTCCTTTGCATCTCTTTGTAGTTCTTTTGCATCTTTTCATAGTCTTTTGCATCTCTTTGTAGTTGTTTTGCATCTCTTCATAGTTTTTTTTGCATCTCTTTGTAGTTGTTTTGTGTCTCTTTGTTGTCGTTTGGTGTTTGTAGTTTTTTTGCCTTTGTGGTCATTTTATGACTCTTTATAGGTGTTTTTGAGACTCTTTGTGGTTGTTTTGCATCTCTACGTAGTTTTTTTGGCATCTCTTTGCATATGTTTTGCATCTCTGTGTAGTTGTTTTGCATCTCTTCACAGTTTTTTTGTATCTTTTTGTAGTTGTTTTGCATCTCTCCAGAGGCTTTTTGCATCTCTTTATAGTTGTTTTACATCTCTTTGTTGTCGTTCTCTGTCTGTAGTAATTTTCTGTCTGTTTTAAGTCATTTGCATCTCTTTATAATCATTTTGCATTTACATTTTGCCTGTTTAGTAATCCATCGATGCTCCTCAGTACTTTAAAATCTTCGAAAAATGACGGCACGTTGAAGAACATCAAGTTTGATAGTGTAACTATTATGTTTGGATAAATTCTACTACAGCATTTTTTTCATTATGCTTTACTTTCAGCCCTTCACTTCAAAAGAGCTTGTAATGAAACACAAAGCATGAATGCCTTGCAGAAATGTTGATTACAATATCCCACTGAACCTTTTAGATTAAAATACCATTTCTCCATTCATACTTGATCAAATTTGCAGAGAGTAGAAGCGTTTCTGCAGGTGGATAATTAAAGTGTTTTCACACAGGTGGTTGGCTTCACAATGAGGGATTTATGCTTTGTTTATGTGTAAGGTCATTTCATCTTTTTCTTAATTAAGAGAAGCCACATTTATCAAGCACTAAACCAGGGTGTATTCTTTGAGTTGATCAGAGTCTGATTCCACTTGTGACTTCAAAATGTATTGCAGCGTTTCAGCATCTCCCTCTGTGCTTGTGACTTAGACCAAATTGATTTTCCTAATCGATAGCATAGGATTGGATTTAGGAGTGTGGGAGTTGGGGGTGGGGTCTGGCAGGGCCGACTGCCTCAGCCAGCAGGCTCCTCAAGAGTAGTCCCTTGTTTGTTCCCGTCTTTATGAGCTTCTGCTCACCAGGAACAGTGCATTTTAGATCTGGGCGCTTTGTACACCTGCTATCCTGCTTCATCTCAGGTTGGTATAATGACAGCAGAAATGTGTATCCACTGGCAAATATAAACTTCCCTGCCAGCCCTTTGTCACCTCTGGAATGGAGATGACTGAATTGATGCACCGCCCCAGTGGAGCAAAACCGTTTAAATGACAACACATTTTTGTCTCACCTTGAACTTAATTGACTGCCTGAAAGCTGGCGTTTGAAAAGTGCTGACAGAATGACTTCTCTTGTTGTTTGGAAACGGTAGCTATTGACAGAGTCTGTTCTGTGTTGTTTTCATACTGCTGTCACACCTGCATGCATCTGAGTAGCACATTTATGAGTAAGGATGGATGGTGTCTTCATACTGCTGTGCATTATGGATGGTTCATGTGACATGTATTACTCCTAATGGGCTTAATGTCTGTATGCATTAGTATGTATCGCAGTTCTGCAGGGAGAAGTGGCAAATGTGCTCCTTACTATTCAAGGGCGAATTAAAGTACATGGATCGCTATTTAGTCACATTCCTTGCAAGTTGGCTTTGGAAATGGAAATATCTAATATTCCCACTCCAGCCTGTTAGTTAGAAAAAGCAGTCGTTAACAAGGCACCTGATGACAAGTAGGTTGATGACCCAGGTGTCCACCAGTGTCCCTGTCAGTCATGACAGCTGGAGGACTGGGTAGCAGTTACGCTGTCACTGGAAACGACCAGCTACCCCCACTCCTCGCCATCCATTCGTACACTGGTCTTGCCTGTGATGCTGAGCTGCCACGGCGCAATGGTGGCAACTGTGGGATTTCTTAGAGGGGAGCCACAAGACTGTAATCAGTCATTATGTCAGAAGCGAACCCCGTGAGCCCCGCTCCAGCTCATTCAGCCAAATAATAAGCAGCAGATAACGGCGCTGGCGTGCAGGCAGGAACAGAGCCCCCCCGGGCGAGGAGCTGGAAAACGGGGGGCATTTTCCTTTCGTCTGCCTACACAGGGACGTCACCTTGGTTCAAGGGCTGGATCGAGCTTCATACGGCAGACTGAAAATTTCGGCAGAGACCTCCCTCTGGGTTAATGGCAAACACACCTTGAGGTGCTGACAAGGAGTGTGTATTTCTTTGTCTAATGATTGCAGGCAGAAATATGCTGGAGAGTTAAATGCTGTGTCAAAAGATAAACTCAGATCAGGTAGCACTACAAAGGGAAAGGCTGAACCGGCGGCTAGATGGTGCTTCCTAATAGACTGTAGATGTCTTAATGTGTTTTTCACATTTGACACTTGAACAAGGTTCTTTTTGGAAAGCCCATTAAAACTTCATATTGTATTCATCCTGAAAAAAATGTCCACTGTGAGGTTATAGCTGCGACCAGCTTTGTTGGTCAGTGGGTTGGTCTCCAAAAATTTCCCCACCCTTGTCGGCCACAGTTTTTACCCCAGGAGGCTGAAATTTGGCATGGCGTTCAAGTATGTCTTTGTATTTATGCTAATTGGCTAAAAGGAGGAGGGGGGGTGGGGGTGGCAATGACAGTGGCCTATTGCAAAAAAATGGCATAACTTCCAAAGGGATTCACAGCTTGTTTCGTTTCTATTTCCTAATGTTTCTTAATAGGCATTATGGACCAGAGGAACTTTTTCATAGTTCTTAGAACCCCACTTTTTTGTGCCTTTGTTGGGGCCATCGTAGTTCTTACAACGCTGTTCTGAGGGACTTTTTAGCTCCTAGTTTAGAGTAGGTACTTTCTCAGCAGAATAGGAACAATGAGTGACCTAAGTATGTAGTGATTGGTCCAGAAGTCAGTGGATGTTGATTGGATGAACACAGCCAATGCCGCACTGGCAATCAATGTTTTTAAAAATCCATTAGCTGTGTAAACAACAGACTACATTAAACAACATCTTGCAAGAAAATAATGGAAGAAAATACAGCAGATGGACCAACAGTGAAGTCCAGGCTTTATTTAGCATATATGTGATGGTGGAAACACAGTGTAATTTGGACTCGTCAAAGCAAAATTGGCGGTACTATACCAACTGCCGGCTGGTGCACAGTACTTTGCTTACAGTATTTCACCAATTGATGTTGCAAATGGAAACAGAAAAAAAACCCTGAAGGTATGTAGTTCTTTGGGGAGTCCCAGAACTGAAAATGCTTGTGAGACGTTGAAAGATCGCCTCAGTCTTAGTAAAGGTTGGTGGACTGCATAAATACCAGGGACAACAATGGAAACAATTCCGGCGCTTTATTGTTCTGGACTTTAGAAAGTCTAATATATGTTGGATTTTACAAACAATGTTGTAAATTAATCAAAATTTCCAGTCACAGATCTCAATGAGCATTATTTCAGCATTAGCATTGACATTCTTGCAGTGTTTAATCATTCAGATGCCTCCACAAGACTGCTGACTATGTGATATTGAATAAAAAAACCCACCCCCTCCTCTTTTAAGCCCCATTCCTTTCCCTCCACCCTCATGGAGTTTTGTCATTCCATAACAAGGGTCACAGTCCCCCATTGTCTCGCTATAGCATTCCTCGACATGGTAGTATTGACTGGTTCTGCTGGGCGAGCGTTGCTATATAACATCCATACATCACTGGGAAGACAGAATGACAGACAGTGGGAGTTGAGATGTCAGATCGTCCTCTCCAGGCTACTGACATCCACTCCCTTCCTGCTCTCCACAGCATTGATAGCCCCCCACTTCCGCACCATGCTAGTGCACTTGACATGCACGTGATATAAATTTTCTTATAGTGGATGGTGCAGGAATAATTCTGCTTCCGATTAATGTTTTAAAGGTTCTCAAACGGCTCTGAACATACAATCACAGAGATATGAATGTTATTTGTTCATCGACTGCTGCATTATAATTGGTTCACTACCGTATGCATGCAAAGATTGATAGCTAGATTAATCTCATCAAAATGTTGAGCTTTTATAATCTTCTCATGGACCCCTTTTACTCTCTCATACATAATAAATGTAGGTAAAAGTCAGGCTGATATAGAGAAATAGCTTAACACAAGAGCATGCTCGTTCAACATGGAAAATATGAACCTGCTGCATGCCACCAGACAATGAGCTCATACAGGTCAGCGTAGGTCCACCCTTTATGGAATTTCTGCCCATAATGATTAATAAGGTAGGTGTAGTTATTGCCTTGGAAGTCATCAGTGGAATGTTGCAGTTAATTTTCAGTACACCTGTGCCCGCAGTTTCTCTTTCTTAATGCATTGTTCTGTCTATATTATTTCTGTGTGCTGTACAGTTTCTACTAATGAACAGCCCATTATTGATTTGTATAGGGCAACAAAGATTGCTTTGTTCAACCGTTTCTTATCAGTCCAGTCTCTCTCAAAGAGGTGTCGAAAGCAGTAGAAAGACATCCCACTACTTTTGGCGACTCCAGACCAAAAGTCCATTTAGCGGGGGTTCTGTTGTCACTCGTGAGTGCTGTGAAAGGTTAGGCTCCTGTAATCTTGTTTATGTTTTTGGTCAGTAGTAAGCCTCCCTAAGCCAGCTTTGTGTCAAACACAGCTGGAGAGGCCTTTACAATTGCAGCAGAGCAGAAATAATTGGTCCAGCAGCTTGGATGCAGCCATGACACACAGGTAATTTGCTAATTTCTGTCTCTCAGCTGGTGTTATCAGTGTAGGAAACTGTGGCTTTTGGAAAGAGTGTGTTAAAATGATTTATACTCTTCGTGCTGCTTTGGTAGAAATGGAAATTAAATGAGACGAGCAACTTGAATAAAAGAGGCTCTGGTGTGGCTTTTGTACCAAATTACAATAATTAAACATGACCCCCTGAAATCTCCAGTTAAGTGTCCTCATCACATCTCCCTGTTGGGTTGGTTGTGTCCTGCTGTACTGTATCTATCACTGCAAACAAAGTGCACATGCTCATCCAATGAATTGTGACAGAGTAGTTGTCAATAACCTGACCTTCCATAGAGGGCTGGGCAGTATGGAGAAAATCAAAGATCACAATTAAAGATGTCAGTTACAGTTCATTTAAGTTAGATCACACCAGAAGGAGTGCTGTTGTACTGTATATCAGGAGGCCAAGTGCCGAAGATAATCACAGCCGTGTTGATATTCAGTACAACAGCACGACCTCGAGTGTGATATTGCTTTTATTGCTTTGTTGCTTTTACTGTCGCCTAAGTCACATACGTGTGATGCCCACGACTTAACAGCTTAATCAGCATGTTGCGTCGTCTTCTGGTGTCATATAAGCATACCTGGAGATTTACAGTCAAGTATTCAGGCTTCTTTCCCTCCCTTTGTCCTTTTCTGAACATTCACTGTTTAACTGAAATGTTTTTTGTGGTAATGTGTTTGTTTTGACAGTCCTTAATGTTGGCTAATTAACGGTTAACATAACGGTTCACAAGACCTGTGAAGCGGAGTGATATGTACATAGTTAAAAAACCAAGTGCTGTTATGCGATATATCAGAACTCACGAAAGGCCTCCTGGCCAGGCACAATGCTAGGTCGGAACTAATTGTTTTGTAATTTGATTTTGATAGCAAAAATAACCCCCTAAAAACAGAAATCACATGAAATATAAAAGACTTTTAGTCCAGCGCTCGGTTGATTCAGTGAGCTTTAGTACTACATTTTCAAGGGCTATCAATTTAGATAAGGGGAAATTTTAATGTTTTATAATGTAAATTTCTTGCCTTTTCTTTTATTTGCTGTTGGCTTTGCTGACACCCGCCTAGCTGCGTTAATATGAGGAAATTTAATGCCCACTGCCTACCGATCTCCACTGGTTAGCTAGCTTCGGCCGTTCTGCACTGCGTACCACCTGGTACGGGAGCTCGCTAGTGGCGCCGCTCATTTGGTGATAACTGCTGGTAACACTGTCCTGCCATCGGGACCATGTTGCTGCAGAAACATGGTGGCCATCCTCCAGTTAGTCTCTCCTCCAGGTAGTCCTTGTGAGTAAGCAGCTTCATTTTGAGCTGCATAACCCCAGTGTTAGCTATGTTTGCACCACTAGCTATGGGGACACTGCTAATGGTGCTAACAGAGCTAACCATAGTGAACCGTGTTTAAGGGGGTTTTGGGCTTAAAATTGAGCCGCTTATTTACTGGGGCAACTTGGAGGATGGGCCTTAAGGCCAAAACACACCGGCGCCGTACAACGCGCGTCAAATCAGCTGCCCCCATTATTTTCTATTTACAAACCCACACCGGTGGCTGCTCGACGCGCATCGACGTGCCGTGCTGCAGCACTTTACGCTATTGTCCTATTTTTCCAGCGTCACCGCCCTTGAAAAAGCGCTATTTTGTACTTCCCAGCTCCCACAGACTGGAGTGTGCAATAGAAATCCGGTTGACGCCCCGCAGCGCGGCACTTTTTGTGTGTGTTGGGGGTGGCACTTGACTCTCGTCAATGACGCCGCTGTCATATGACGCCGCTGTCATATGACGCCGGTGTGTTTTGGCCTTTAAGTTTCCATAGCAACACTGTTGGGTCGGGGCGGTGTTACTAGCAGTAATCACTAGGCATGTGCCGGTATGAGATTTTGACAGTAAGATAACCGTGGGTAAAAATACCATGGTAATCGGTATTACCGCGGTATTGTGACAATATTGTAGGGTTGACTATTGGTGCTTCCACAAAATATTTACACAAGATTTTTGATAAAATATCATCAGTAGTGTGGATATGATGGCTAAATAGGTAAAGGCAAATAATAGAGCAGCTTCAACAGTGTGGTAAGTTCAGAAAATTACATCACTTTACTGTAATGCAGCACTTAAAACCAGGAAACACCTATATTACATGATTTCCATAGTCTAAGATAATATCTAGTCTTACATCACTGTGTCAATATATCTCCCAACCTGACTTCCATACAATCAAAATGAGTCCTGGCTACGTTATGTCTTAACATTCCCAAGAGAAACCTTTTCCCCCTCAATTTAGCCCTCATGACTTAAAGCAGGCCACCTCCAACTGACGGGGAAATTTGAATTGGAAAGTCCGTCAAAGCCACTTTTAATTATACTGGCAGTAAAGGATGAAACTGAGCAGGAATGAAGTGCTTTTTGTGCATTGATTTTTTTCTCTGCATCTGTAGATGCACTAGAGAGAGAGGGAGAGACAATTGTAACCTTCTCTATCGCTGCACTGCAGGCAAACAAGGGGGGTCCATGCATTGCCCTTTTTTCTGCTTTCTTTTTAATACAATGAGAGCATGTACATCAAACCATCCTTCTCATCTAATTAGGAAATGCCATTGAATTGAAAAGGAACTCGGGCAGGTCTGGAAAGAGGCCACACAAGCACTTTACCTTGATAGAGTTTTGATGGTTTCTATGATCTGTTTTGACATCTGACAAACTTTGGCTAACCTTTGGTGTGGATTTTTGTAAGTTCGATGACAAGGTGTGGCAAGGCTTGCGGATCCTTTGCGCTCCCTCTGTAGCTTTCCCCTAAGGATTTATGCCCATTCCAGTTGCTGTTTCCGGGGATCTTAAGACTTTATTTTGGCAGAATGTCACCTCACCTGGGTATTGGGAGAGTGACTGCCACCTTGATTGCCCTCAGGTCCCTGCAGGATTCCTGCCCGACTCGGCTACTGCAGATGACTCCAGACTATAAAAAGATCAGTTACTTTGGAAACAGATGACAGCCTGACTTTTGTTTGCTTGTTTTCAGATGACGCTTCCTCCTGTTTTCTTGAGAAGTTCCCCTGACCGCGTGCTTTGCACAGTCACACCAGCAGATGCGGCAATTCGTCATGCATAAGAAACCCCACTCCGGCAGCCATCTGTCTACTTGTGTCTGTTACCATGCACCGGCAGTTTGTTTTGATACCCATTACCCATATACAATTTTAATGGCATGCAAAATATGCTGAACCAATCTCATGACCTCCGAACCTCATTCTAAAATCTCATTCCCGACCTATGCCTGACCCAAGTAACAGAAACCAGGAAATATACTGACTGTCACCATATATAGTTTCTGAGACTTGCGGAAAGGTTTGCCATTTGGTGCCCTGATATACTGTTACCTCCACTGGATGGCTGGAATGAATTATTATGCCCACTTAAAATGAAATAAGGCTCCCCTGACCTGATTTCTAGATGACCTAACAAAAATAACATGCTAAATCACAGCAGGTAAAAAGCAAAGGTCAGAGGGATTGCTCTAACTGCTCTGGGAGCTGATACCAAATTCAGAAGCCATTTCACCCAGTCAACTGATGATACAAAAAGCAGTGCTACTTCTAGGAATACGTAAACACAATGGAACAAGGTGTATAAGCAACCCAAGAACATCAACTTTGGACTAGTCTGTAAATCTACATATTGCATTCAGGGACAACACAAAAAATCTTGCTTTCTAAAATCTCCTATATGATTCAGATTAAAAAAAAGAATATGTTCATAACAAATAAGATTGTCAAGATATAGTAAGGGTTAGGCAACTAAAACACTGGCCGAAGGTTAGGGCATGGTTGGAGTACACAACTTTATGTAGGTAGCCTGAACGTTAGCTTTGGATGTAAATCATGAAGTGCAGAATCATCTAATATGTACATAATTCCTGGGATACTGGGATGAATTATACCCTCTACCACAATTAGTGCATATATGCAGGTTTTTTAACCTTGGGGAAACCTGCTAAAAATAGGCAATAATCCTTTGCCATTGCCAGAAGACAAGTATGCCTTTCTTTTTTATTCAGTTATATCAGCATAGACATCACAAACACCCCAGAAAATGGGGTTAGTGAATAGTAGAAAGCAGCATGGAGACCAGTGAAATTGTTCTTTTTCAGAGCTATTACTTACTCGTTCTTTCGTTTCGAACTCGGCGCCAACTGATTCTGAGCAATGTTGGAGCACTACTTGGATGGGGGGGGGTGGATGGAATTTGTGGCTGAGATGATTAGATTTGCAAAAGTTACTGACTGCCAAAAAAGGGGCGGAAGTTAGATGTCCACTCAGATGTCATGTTTCTATCACTGTCAATTGGAGCTGGAGCTGATAAATACTTGTGATGACTGCAGAGTCATGTCCTGGGAATTATGCCGATTGTAACCTTTCCCACTAAAGACAAAAGCCAGATGTTAGTGGGTGTTAGTGGGTTTTTTAGTCCAGTGGGAAAGGGGCTTTAGACAGTTGTGGCAATGACTCTTTCTCTTGTTGTATTAGCTGCTAGCTGCTTCAAAGATCCAGGTTTCCATTAGTATGCGGCTTCTTTTTCAGTTGAGTACCAAGCACTGGTAACCACAGCACACTGCTGCTTACCATTATGATTGTTTCTGGTTTCTTCTTCCACCCCCACCCCACCTATTTCCCCCTTGCATAGCAGCCTCTCTGTTTCCCTTGCATAGCAGTCCCCTGTTCAGATGACTAAATTTGACATTTGTGGTGACAGTGCAGTGTTGGAGGTGGGATTTGGGGGGCTTTCAAGGCGCTTTCAGAGTATAGCGTAAAGGTTATCCATACCTTGTTCTGTACTCCCAGCAAATGCACACGCTGTAGACCTCCAAAGCTTTTCATTTCTCTCTCTTTCATGCAGCCCTTTCTTGTATTTCGGAGCAGAAACACCTTTTCTCTTCACATTGTGTGGCCGTGCATTAGTGAGGCCAGCTACTGTTTCTCCTCCCATCCATTCAGTTCAGTCACATTTGCTCGTTGCAGGTGACCTGATGAGAACACGACCCTTATCTCTCGCTGTGCCCAAGAAGAATTGAACACGTTTCCTCGGCCCACATTGTAACATTAAAGCAGTCGATTGCCACATGCTATCACATCAGCCACTAGCATGGAATAATGCAGTGCAGGCTTTCAGTGATAGAAAGATGCCTATCATTCTTTGCTGAGCTTTTACTCTCCTCAAGGCTACATGTTTAATATGACTCTACAAATGTGATTTAGTGAGCAGATAGCCTTGGGACTAGAGGTCGCTGCAGCAGAGACCTCTGGTGTGTAGTACATGGCAACAATGTATGTAGGTTAAGGTTATCTTGCCAATGTTGTGGAAGTGGATATTGCGGAGGGATTCTAACAGAAAAAGCATGTATGAGGTTGGGGTTAGTGAACAACTACTAAGGCTTCTTGCATCAGTATCAAGGGCACAGAACGTTTAGAATTTTCCGGATTATTTCAGCAGTTTTTGTCTTCTGTGATAATTCGGTGCTTATTCCTTTGAGCAGCCTCGTCCGTCCTTACTGCATATTTCCTGAAAGCAGTCTCTCACAAAGCATCAAATTCGTATGACATGTTTTCCTTCAACTCTCATCCCACCCCCTATCTTTATTCATCCTCGATTCAATTACTTTTTGGTTTCAGCAGAGACTCGTTCTATACTATATTGCTCTCCGATGCGTGTTGCTACCCCACAGATTTATGTCGGAGCTGAAGGATGGCTGTCCAATTTTCTGCATGGATAGCAGCGCCGGTGGCATTGTGTGTGTTTTAAAAGCTCTTGTCAGATGTGCGTTAAGGACGTATGGACCACGCAGCCATGTAATTCTTCCAGACAGTGGCCATTTCTGTCACATCCTGCTGTTAGCTTGTGTATGGCAGTGATTTGGCATGTGAGTTCTTATGGTCTAGAGGAAACGGAGTGTCTGTGTGTGTGTGTATTGGTATGCATTAGACTGGATTTGAAGCTATAATTCAGTGGCTGTGGGCATGCATGTCTTAGTAGTTAAATTACTCATATTGCCAGCTTTTTTTTCTCCTCACCAGTTATTAATTTCAGAGATAATAAAAAATGTTACCACCTGAATGGCCACTTCATTCATCCTTGTAAATAGGGAATGCATACCAAATTGGAAAATTAGTCAAACCAGTTGCATTTGTTGTTGAAGTTTTTAATTTTTGTAGAATGCCTGATGGTGGAAATTGTTTTTTGGGGGATGTTTAGAAAAGGGCAAATGTATTTTTTTTTTTCATCTTTCAGTGTGCTTGTTTTCTTTTTGACATATTTGGCACGTTCATAAATAAAGTCTGTGCTATAGTGTAGGGTGTTTATAACTCCATAATCATTTATTCTGACAAGTCTTCCAAGTGTTTTCATTCTTGGCCTATATAATGTCACAGCTATTCTCAGCTATCCGCCTATTAAAGGTCCCGTATTGTGCTCATTTCATCATGCTTGTATTTTAAGTTTCTACTAGAATGTGTTTACACGCTTTAATGTTCAAAAAACACATTATTTTTCTCAAGCCGTCTGCCTGACTACACCTGTATTCATCCTCTGTCTGAGATGCTCCATTTTAGCACCTGTGTCTTTAACACCCCCCCCCCCCCCCCCCTCCCAAAAAAGGCTAGTCTGCTCAGATTGGTCGCTGTTTTCAGGTCTGCACCATTATTGTAGCCAGGGGATGACTGTATTGGCACTGTATTGGCACTTTCTACCTTTATAGACCATTTGATTGTCATTCTGTTGCAAGAACAACATATTTGGTCCCTGTTTACTTCCTGTCAGCTACTGCATTAACAAACATTGGAACAGGAAATGCAAAGGGACTCGGTCTATATAGTGTAGTTGATTGACATCACAACTTCATGGAAGTCCTGGCAGCTCATTTACAGGTGCAGTTTCTCTATGGATTGATACTTTCACAGTATTTAAATAGCATCTACACCTGCTTTATATATATACATAAAATAGACATAGAACTCTGACTTCTTACATTACAGAAAGTTTAGACCCATAGCTCCATATTAAACCCAATTTTTGGCCTCAGTAGTCAAAGTTATCTCAGTAGAATCTGTCTAAAATTGTAGACAGCCTGAATCTGTCACATACCAGTAGACAGCTAGCCAGCATGGGGTCACACAGCCCATTACTGTGTTGATGCGGTTATAGTTATGTCTTCCTTTGTAGTTGCAGTGAAAGGTTGACGTGCCCCCAGCTGACCGCCCCCTCCTCACAGGGGTCCTGCGATATCTCGGTTGTCTCCTTCCAGGCCTGAATGGGCACATTGTGCTGCTGCCTGCCGCTGCTCTGCAGACCACTAGGTCCTCCACACACACCTGTCAAGCCATGTCCTTGGCGCCTTGGGTGCTGAGACACTCCAGAGCCCCCCTGCTGCACACATGGTTATTGAACCCTTGCGCACCCATACAAACCCATACACTAAAAAGCAGTCAAACATGAACAAATAAACACATGCGGCTATGCAGACCTGTGTTAAGACACAGACACGTATCCACAAAGACATACACAATTGAATTTCACATAAACACAGAGCATGCATACATGCTCTTTCACACACTCCGACACACTCAAAGACTTGGCTTTATTGGAAACACACCTCTCTCTGCTCTCTTATGCCAAGGTTATATTCAGTGTGCAGGTCGGCTTTAGAATTCAGAAGGGGTCAAGTTCCGTATTTGTCAGGGTGGGGAGGGCAAGGGCACGTTGGGCTGCTTGGGGTGCACATACTCACACATGGAAACAAGATTCAGAAGTAAACTACCTGTAACTCGATCCACTGCTTCAATCAGTTGCAGGTTTTCTGGTTTTGAGTTGACAAGGGAACCTTTGTGGGGCATAGTGTCCTTTGCTTCCATATAGCAAATATATATGGTTTATGAAAGTGCTATAAAGAACTTTTTTATCATAATTTAATCATTGTATTGCCACAACAATTAGTTGATTGATTGATAAGGGAAAATGAATGGCAACAATTTTGAACATTGATTAATCGTTGAAGCCTTTTTCATTATTGCATCACCAATCGACCAACTCAATATGAAAATAATTGTTAGTTGCAGCTCTAAATCATTTTTCATTCCTAATGTTAATCTCCAGTGTCAGAATTTCTAGCTTCTCTCTGTCTTGTATGATTATAAATCAGGCCAAAATAAGCAGATGGAAGATGACACTTTGGGGTCTGTGAACTTGCAGTTGGCATTTGTCCCTTTTTTCTGACATTTTATTGACTAAACAGCCGTTCTGTTTAACAGAAAAAAATGGATGGATGAATGAAGAATAAAAATAAATTAGTTGCAGCCCTGGTTTAAATCAAATCAGTTTAAAAAATACACTGTTTTTTAGTGGCATGACACATTTTGAGAACACTCAATAACTCATGACCCATTGAAGGTAATCCTCCTTTTTGATGTCTTGCAGCACTCGTCTCAAGTACATCCTCTCTGTCTCTCTGAGCATGTCTCCATGGCCTTGGCCGGTAACCCTCCACAGAACAAATGTGCTTCTCCATGTGGTGTTACCCTCGCAGAAAAATGCTAAATGGCTCATTGTAAATGCACACAACGTGCACCCTCATGAAGGACCTATGGTGTCAAATCCCACTAGTGTCACCCATACAATTTTCCCCTCTATTGACTTTTATGTTCTGCTGCAAGGTTGGTCATCGTGGTGGGAATATGTATGTATTCCAAATAAAGACAAGCGTGATTATCATAATAATATTCCCTTGCTAAGGTAAACAGCTCTCTGGCCCCATCAGAGGGGAAAATTTCCATGTGAATGTATGCCATTCTGACAGCTTGTTTTTGACGATACATTTCATGCATTTAGTATTGGGCGCCGTGGACATAAAGCCTTTTAAAAATCGACTCTGAGCTGGGATTTCCAGGTGAGATCATGTGATAACTGAAATCTCGTTTTGGCTTAAGAAGCAATCTTGGGCCTGAGGACTACAAAAACATGATATTTACATAAATATTCAAACACATAAGCTGGCATACACCAACAAATAAAAATTTAACACTGAGGTGCTGTGGACCACTTTAGCTGCATGCATTATTCTGAAGGCTGTGTGTGTTTGTTATCTCTATCTTTTCTATATTTCTACAGACAAATCGACAAAATCAAGAATGCACATATGCACACTGTACATAGTAACCTAAATCCCTTCCCTTGACCCTTTTTAAGTCCTGCCCTTTTCAATCTGTGCTCCAGTAACAGTTGAGCAAGCTTGGCACACGTCAGAACCTCAGTAACCTTTTCCCTTCCCTTTTATTTACTTAGATGCTATGTGCTAGGCTCGTCTATATTGTAAAGCAACCCAAATTTTAAAGATGGATAAAATATGTGATCGGGGGGCCTATCCACCTTATTTTTCACGGAAACACGGAGGCAAAACAGAACGCAGCCAGCTTCCGTTTTTTTGTGCGACACTTCCGGTCCAGCACTCTTACCACTGTGTAAATGGGAATCGCCTTGTTGTTTACCTTGCTGAGTTTAGCTATATATATGTATATATCACATTTTTCATGTCACTATATCACCGTTTAGACTAATCTGATGTTTGTAAAGTCTATAAACACAATGACTGAACAAACATTAGTATTTTCTCTGTGTGTAATTAATAACATGGTTATCGTAGATTAGCTGGGCTAACTGTTAGCTGTTAGCCGTTAGCCGTGTCTGTAATAACTCATTAAACTCACAAAGTGGCCCGTGAAAAACATATTTTCTCCAGCGGATGTCTTAGTTACAACACGATTGAGCTAATTGGAGTAGTTTCATGTCGTATCCGACAACAGGAGGCTTTTAACGGATGACGATCCTGATGTTAGCTTTGCTGCTAGTGTTAACGTTAGCTGTCCCTGTCAGCTGCAGCCACTGATGCTTTCTAGACATTGTGATTTCCCAAAACTGAATAAATACCACACATAGCAACACAAAACTGCTTTGCTAGCTCAATCATGTTGTAACGGCTGGATGGTTGATGCGTATATGCTGATTCGGGTGCTGTCAGAGCCGATCCGCGCATCACTATGGCTTAACGATCAACTCAGTCAATTAAAACAACCCGTCCTGTGTTAGGAGTGTATGTCGCTGACAGAAAGAAAGAAATAAAAGGGAAAAAAAGATAGAAAAGCAGCGTACACCTCACATATTTATTTCTCACAGTTGCGCACACGTTTGGCTGGCATGCAGAAGCACCGTCTGTGTGTCTGTGTGTCGAGGGTGCGAGCCGCAGCTTCAGCTGCTCAGGTAGAGAGGCTGTGTAGCCCGGTGTGTTTTTTCGCTGATTCGGTTCTGCAGGTTCTGGAGGTGCTGGAGACGGGGATCAAGCAGTTTATCTCACTCGGGATAGATTGTGCTTTTTTGGTTCATAGTTTATGATTGACGTGCGATTTATTCGCATTTGGAGGGAATAAATTTCCGTTATAACGGAAACGTGGGCACAGTTGTCTAACGTTATACAAAATACACAGACTAACTAACTAACTGATTGACTAACATAAACAACTGAAAGTTGATCACTATTTACTTCCGTGTTTGAAAATAAGGTGGATAATTGGTGTCACAATCCTCATGGACACGTCATCACGTCATAAACAGTCACATCTTAAGTTGGCTAATGTTACCACAATGCTAGCTAACTGGCTACCTAATGTATAGCTATATCAAGAGGAGTTAGTCTATTGTCAGGTCACCAACGTCAGCCAGATTTGCTTCCTCCTTATTTCTGTGATAACGTTGAAGAGATTTCAAAAAAGACGGATCAGTTGTATGCAGGCATATTTTTTAGGATGACTTGAATTATTGGAGGGATACCTATTGATCCAATTGCTCAAAATCTTGAAAACCAATTAAAACTGCCCCACTGGACCCAAAGCCCATTTGTATGACAGTTGGTTATCCCAGGATAAACTTGCATTGCTTCAAAAAGCTTTTGTTTTTTCTGAAAATACAGTACAAACTCTACCATGCTGAAGCACATGACAAATAATTATGTAGAATGACATAATCTGCCCTTTCCACAATGGCAAAAGTATGACCCTCCCTACTCTGCCTCTAAATGGCTACTTGCTGGTTGGGGTTTGTTAGGTTTAGGCATTAAGAGTGGAATTGGTTAGGGTAGGAATATCAGGGTAAGCCAATCAGAAGCAAAGCATGGCGGGTCATGTCTTCGCCATAGTAGGAAGGTTCCATGACTAATTAGCCATGTGCGGAGAAAAGGCCCTTTGGAGTAATGCACATTTGTTTCAGGATAATAGTCCAAACGTGCTCTTGGTCTAGTGGGGCATTTTTTAACCTAATGGGGGTTTCGGAATTATGAGCTGTTGGAACAGTGACATGACACCAATTATCGTGAGCCAAATCAAGGCTATACTTGTTTATATTATCTCTGTAAGGCTATGTGCCACCCTAAGGTAAATGTTGGTGTTATTTCTTCGGATGGACATGACGTCAGCTCTAATACACATTGCGTCATCTGGCGAAACAGAACGGGCGTAGCTATGTTTCGTTTTGTCAATTTTGTCCAACTTAGCATTATCAATTTAGGGGAGCGGAACTTTGGATCGGTCAATTTAGGCCGATTGTGACCCATGTATATAGAAGCCTTTGGGGTGAGGACTGTTTGATGTTGTATGTCCCTCATCGCGTCTTGTCATTGGTAACAGAGTGCGAGAGAAAAATATAGAGTAGGAGAAAAACATAAAGATGAAAGAGATGTAGGAAGACAAAATCTTAAAAAAAAATAAGCAAGAGAAAGAATCCTGGACACGAGACACGAAGTGTGTGCTGAGAAAATAGAGAGGCAGAGAATTAAAGTGAGACTAAAGAATGAGAAAGCAGACATGTAAGTATACATTATCTTCCTGCAGTTGCCAGCAACCTCAGTCAATTGTTATCAGCTTCCCTGAATTTAATGTGACCCTTGAGGGTAGGGATGCTGTCCATGCATTATAAATGCTGCCCATTGACTTCGGTTAGTAAGCTTTCTCTCCCTTCCAAGCAAGCACGTCCTGACTGGCAATGATTACTTAACTGATAATAGTAGTGCGATGTAATTTGTGTTAAATTTACATTTCATGAACAGAGGGCTTGTTTGTATTTCACACTCTCATTCTCCTTTTCCTTCACCTCTTCATAGTAGATTTAAACCCTTGAAAATATATTCAGACTCATTCTCACAGTGTGAGAGGTGTCGTAGTTACATTTGGTGAAAGTCATGGTATGTTATACTAGAAGTGCAGTTTACCTGAGGGTGCAAACAAAATCTTTATGAGGCCTGGTTATTTCTGTCTCTGAGAGCAGCTCATTTGAAAGTCTGCATAATCTATGAAATAGCTGCAAGTAGTCGAATAAGCACTAACAGTGCACATTGCATACTTCATCCGGGAGTATGTAGGTTACTCAAGGCCGTCTCTACTTGTAAAAGATGCCACAGTTTCAATACATTTTCTGTTCATTAGCCATATCTCCTTTGCCTTTGGCCTCAGCACGCACCGACTGGCTTGTCAGTTACAGTGTCACAACCACAGGGTCATTTAATTTAGAGCCCTGCTCCGCCGATTAGAGCTTTTGTTGTGAGCAGCCGTGACTACTGTAACGCGGGTGTTTGGGTCAGCGATGGGCACAATAGCTTAGTTACTCTCGCTGACTTCCTCACTATTGCCTCTCCCTCTCTTTCTCAGCACATTTTCCACTTGGCTGATAAAATAAGCCACTCTTTGATGAGCTTTCGGCAGGCCACGGTGCTGTGCCTCAGTAAATGCTTTTATAGAGACACACCACAGGCTGTCGACTTGGATCAGTCATACAGTGGCTGCATGCGTCCACTGCTTTCTCATATGTTCTTTTGTCTCCTGATAGCACTTTTCTTTTTTGACACACAATGATAAGCTGGTGTTAGAGACACTAATGTATTTCAAGAAATCCCAACAGCTACAATATGCAATTTTTCGCCTTGAGGCAGGAAACGTATCGTTTTTCCTGCCTTGTTTCTCTTCACTTGGTCAAATTCATGCCCCTGAACTTTTCAACATGATTACCTTGAAACAGCATTGAGCCAGGGGGTGAGGTAACCAACAGCTGCAAAGCCGACACAGTCTGTAGAGAAGCTGACAGCAAGTGCAGCCAAACCAAAAACAAAACAATTGATGATGTTCTTGTATTCATCATATTTAGCCATGCACTTGTGTTTGGTACTAATTTCCCCCACTGCAGCAGTTTACCCTCCTTTTAACATGAAAAGCAGTTACACTGAGTGTTTAATTTGGCTGAAGAAGAAAAGGTCTACTTTCTCTTTCTCATTGTCACTCTTGTTCTTCAGTAGTGCTTTGTTGCCCTGAGGCTTGTGCTCCTTTTTGTTTTTGCATTTTACACATCCTTTTTGCCTGTAAGTAGTTAGACAAAAAACACTCACATGTGTAATTGCTTGTTCAGATTAAACACACTGTGTTGTACTTCTACATGAACGTATTTGATGAATTCAAACAGTTCATCATCATGACTAAGTAAGCTTATTGAGACAGGGAGGTCAAGTCATGATAGCTTTTTTTTTCCCGCTGTTTTTGTTGGAATGAACATCATAAAGGATGATGGAACATTACATCTGTCATGGCAGAAAAGCATTGTTACGCCCAGCATCACGGTCGGGCGTGGTCAGAAATATGGTCAGTGACCACACTCAACACTGATATCCAGCATACTGTACTGTATGGCAATGAATCACTTTTGGGGTGTGAAATCAAATTTCGGTGTTAGTTCACGGCAGTGAAAGCAGGATAGACAGCCTGTGTTTCATCACTTTGTAATTTAGAAAACACTCCTTTCACCATGGGAACTGAAAAACAGAGAGTGGTAGATAATGCGATGAAGACAGGGGCCAAAGGCACCCTTCCTGGAACAATTGAAGTTACAGTACCTCCTCTTGGGTTTGTGCATTTCTTCAATGGCGAATCATTCTTTTGCGGATATCCAGTGATTCTGGCTGGCTTACTTGGCAGTCCAACAAAACTTTCAAATCACTTCATGCTCTATGTAATACTGGCTGGTTGCATATCCTGAGCAGTCAGTGAAAAATAAATAACATGATGTCAAACCATTATCCCACTGTCAGACTGTTTGTCTCAGAGTATCCCAGCAGCCTTTAACATGCAAAATTCTTTAGCATTATTTTAATCAGCCTTTATAAGGATGTTCTAACACAAAAAGAAAATTGTATTTTTATTTCTTATATTTTAATACATGGCAATTTTTTCGGCATAAAAAAAATGGTGATCACCTCCCCTCAGTTTCCATAAGGAAGCTAGCAGCTAGCTCGGTACTTTTCAAATGTAACTTTTAAGGGCTAGGCCACATGGACACAGGTATTTTTATCATCAGTGTTTTCCTTCCTCCTTTCTGGAATAATACCCATCCACACATACTTTTTAAGAAAAATCACTGTCCAAATTAAAACACAATTGAAGTGCTGTCAAGAGTATGCCAAACCCACAGGTAGAGATACTACCGCAACCGTAAAGCCACGCAAAAAAGAAGAAGAAGTAGCTGTTGGCCAATTAGCAGCCTGACAAAATGCTATTACCAGAAGGCTACCTGTAGCATTGACCTTCGTAGCACATATGACGCCTCTGTTCCTCACTGTATCAACATGTAAAAAGTCCTGGTAGCAACATTAGAGTCAGCACTATTTTGGTCCACCATTGCACAAAATGGCCGCCTCATTTGTGACACCTCACAAAACAGATAGCCCACTCTGACATTACAGGATAAAAACTCAGTTTTGCCTGTCTACATATCGAAACTGAGAAAGGGAGTTTCTGAAAATTTTAACCCTGGATGGAGTTTTAGGAAAGAAACGTTTTTAGTGACCTAAAATGCAATTTGCGTGTGGACAAAAGGCCAAAATGCAAAAATCTTTTGTCTGTGTGGGCTATGCCTAAATGACAGATAGCTAGTGTACTTTAAGCATAATTATTTTGAGCTTTAACATAAAACTGTCAAATCTAAAAATAAACCAACGTTAGCTAATGTAATGTACATTAACGTTAGCTTAAGCAGCTACAGCACAGAGCTGGCAACAGTTACTTTTGGTGTTGTAGGTCTGATACCAAAAACATTCAGGCATGATTATTCTCCAAGTGGCTAGATACAAAATTCTTAATATATGTTTTTATTTTATTATTATTTTATCTGATTTTAGTCATGTTTAAACAAGATAAGTTTGTACTTGGTTCACTCATAACTTGTTTAATGCCATATACTACTTTAAATACAAGCCTCTATAGAAAGTTAGCAATTTAATCACTTTTGCAAAGTTGCTCAGAAATATACCAATTAGACATTTTCCCCAAATTGTTCAGCACTAATAACAGCTATGTGTTGTTGCAGTGTAAACTCTGCACATTCCTGAGTAATGTTATGCTTTCATTAATGAGCAACCTGGCATTAATAAGCAGCTTTCTCACACAGTGTCACACTGGGTCATCCATGCCTAGTACTTCAATAGAATTGCATATTTTTGGAATGAGCATCCTAGGAGTAATGGTACAAGATTGCCTTGAGAGCCTGGAACTGCCTGGTGTACATTTCTCCAGTCCAAAAGCCTTTGAAGATATTTTGGAAGCTTCAGTTCTCATCTACTGCCAGAACTTAAACACAGATGATTATAAGAGAGCAGGTCTGAACTGGGCTCTGATGGTGTCTCCGCTCAGCGAGGAAGATCAGGGAGAGGGGCAGCAAAAATGGGTTTTATGAGAGGTAAATATGTAAAATAAAGATTTGTACAATTGCTGTAATTACTGTGGATGAAATCTGGATAAAAGTGGTCCAGTGTGATACGGCCAACTTTGGAACATTAAGCCGTCCGGAATTTCATTTTTATTTTCTGTTGTCTGTGAACTCTGTCTCTCCTTTAGCACAACAGTTTGTGGTTAGAGTTGTTGCAATATGGTGTGATTGTATTCCTTTCCAAACACTTCCAGGCTTGCTAAATGACTGGCAGATGCTCTGTTGACCAAACTAGCTTCGGCAGTTCATCTGAATCGACCTATGGCATCTGCTCTCTCCGCCAAAGTCTCAAATTTGATCAAACATAATGAACAGCAGATTTGATGAAGCATGGCCCCAGCACTTGTTCGCAAGCCAAGATTGGTCAGCCATTGTGCCCAGATGATATTTGGAAGTTTGGCAATATAATTGCATTTTTTTTTGTCTTTTGTAGCATCTCTGCATAATCTGAAACAAAAAAGCATTTTACTCAGTGTGTGTGAGATCGGGGATGCATGCACAGTATCAAACCTGATGACAGTTCCAAACAGAAAGCTTTTTTTTTTTCATGTTTGTTTCTCTGTTAATGACTTATTATGGACATAGAAGGTAATTTTTCAAGCATGTGCCAGTGCTATTAAAAGATATGTTGACAAGTGACAGACAGCACAAATTAGTTAGAGTAGAAAAACAAAAAAACAAAACCTTTTTTAATTTCTGTCTAATCCAATATCTACTGAATTTGCATAGTAAACACAGCAGTACTGATTAATTCTTTTTTAATTTTGGCTGATTATTCATGACCCTAACCTGCTATAGACACCTCAATTATAAAAGCTTTGGGGCTCATCGCTTGTATGATTGCAGCTGTGATTTAATTATAAAACATGTAAAGATAGTTTGCATCACAATAATGGAAGCGAGAAAGGTGACATGTTTTTTCTGCGCTGAAGGTGAAGACGAAACGTGGTTTTCAGTTTCACTAAATTTAAACAAACCTCTGTGAAGCTGCTCATGTAGCCTATTAATTCAGCCATAATTAAACTTAACCACTTCACCTGTGCACACTGGTATCAGAGCGGCAGAAGGTTTACGTTGAATATGATGAGCGAGGAATGTAATGAGCAGATTGACGTGAAGGCTGAGAGAGAGAAAGTGGCACATGCGAAGGATGGATTGATACAAAGGCTAAGAGGCAGAGCAGGGGAGCAAAATGTGTGCGAGGGACAACGAGGCGGCGCAAAAGGTGACTGGGGGAGGCAGTCATCAAAATGCTAATGTTGTATGGGATATTTACTGCAGAGTGTTAATGCAGTTTAAAACAGGCTCTTTGTCCTGCAGCCCATCACCAAGCCCCTGTTGGGCCCTAATAAATCAGCCATTAAAAGCTGATGTGACCTGAATAGCACTTCATACAGCGGCAATCGGGCTCTATCACCACTGTGGGAACCAGACAACAGCTGAAAAATTTATGAAGATGCCACTTAATAATGGGCGACTCAGAAGATAGCAAAATATAGAGTTTGTGTGTGATGCGACTGTGACTAACACTTCTGGCATTGAAAAGTAATGATTCTTTTTAGTTTTTTAAAGTAAATCTATGTCATGGATGGTCACATGACTGTTAAAGGGTATGTTCGATATTTTTCAACCTGGACTCTATTTTCCCATGTTTTTGTGTTTAAGTAACTAATAGGAACAATTCGTTTTGAAATAGGTTCAATGTTGAGTAAGAGTGCTCCAGCCAGCAGCAGCGAAACAGGCTGCAGTGTAATTACATGGGGCAATTATGCACCGTCTATTTACGTGCACTAAAAATGTTTGTTTTTGCCACTGGTGGTCAGATTATTATTCTAAAGCCCCTTTTACACTGCCAGATTTTCCGTGAATGTTGGGCCGTTTTGCTGGCAAGCTACGAGCGTTTAGACACACAGAGCCGGATTGGCGAGTTTATCCGAGGTGCCCAATTTTCCGCCTCATAGGGTAGTCATATTGGCGGAACCCTTTTAGTTTAAACAGACTGAGGTGGCCTTCTGCAACGGGAGGGGCTGTCGATGACATGTGGGAGGAGCTGTTGATGTGCGACCCACTGGCGGTCGATAAACAGGAAACAGCTGATAGCGAGTAGTAAGAGGAAAATGGAAACCTGAAAGACACTGTAAAGATCAGCAACTGAGGAGACAAGGAATTGCACAACCTCCTTGTCCTCGCAGACGAAGAGGCCGTTAACCCTCAGATGACAGGAACGGTGAAGAACGGGCCGACTTACGAGAGATTCGCCGAAGGACTGACCAGCCGTGGCTTCCCTCCACGTCACTTTTTACGTCATGCGCTGAGCTACGCGTTTTGTTACTTGCTCACGCCCCCCATTGCCCTGAAAAAGGCGTATTCTGTATAAACAAAAGTAGGTAGGCGGCATTTTACCGCACTCCCTGATTTTGTTTTTATACTGCCAATGCTGACAAAAGACTGATTGGGCTTTCCTGCAAATTTGCACAATTCCTATCTAAAAAGCGCTTAAGTGTCTGACAACATAATAGAAAGATGTTTTTCTTAAAGAGTAAGATCCTTGTTGTTTAACCAGAAACAGCACTGAAATTGCTATCTCCAAACTCACCAGACTTCTTTAAAATAACCAGTAATTTAATCATGGTAAAATACGCTCATTCATTCAAGTTAACAGAAACAAATTAAACTCACAAAACCATCTTGGTTTGTCTTTCCATTGTCCCAACAATCACCAATTCTGGTTTGGTTTAAAAAAAAACCTCAATACACCCAGATAGATGTAGAAATACGCTGGCTCTGTATGCGCTGAAATAACTGTCTATTTAAATGGAGTCTGGTGGGTTTGGTGATGGCGACTTGGGAGCTGTTTCTGGTTAAACAAAAAGGATGTTACTCTCAAACAAAAAGATCTGTCTCTGTAGGGATCCTTTCGATATGTTGTGAGATATATAGAATAATAATCTGACCCTTTTAGTAGATGTAAAATGATGGTGCACAATTGCCCCCAGAGTTTACACTGCAGCCTGTTTTGCCGCTGCCAGCTGCAGCGCTCTTGCTCAATACTGGACCTATTTAAAAAATAATTGTTCCCATTAGTTACTTAATCACAAAAACAAGGGAAAATAGGGTCCAGGTTGAAATACTGAACTTACCCTTTAACAGGCCCTTTATATGCCTGTTAGTGGCAAAAACAAGCAGTTTTAGTTAACGTACATTGACGTGTGAACTGTGTGGTTACATGAAATCCAGTTCCGTGGCTGCAGACTGAAGTGGTCTTGCTCAAAACGGGACAAATTCCAAAAACTGTTGTCACTCAGACATAAAAACATGGGAAAATAGGGTCCAGGGTTAAACAATACTGAACTTTCCCTTTAAAGGTTACTTAAGGTCATGCTGGGAGGCATTAAAGGTTTATATTGCTGCACTGTTTATTTCTTCTGTCACCAATTTTGAAAGAATAAGTGTTGCCATGTTTTACTGACGCAAGATTATCCTGCTCTGCCTTCTAACCTGCTTTCTTTCTCTGTTTACTTACAGGACAGAACATGGTTTTACTATCTGGAATGTGATACACAGGATTTGTGAGGAGAACACTCAAGAATCACACTCCACCTCACACCAAGGTATTGTACAATTTTATCACCATTTCTGACAGCATCAGACTGAGCTGAAAACGTCTCATTGCATGTCATGAATACGCGACAGATCACAGATTAAGTACACAGGCAGTTCACCCCCCCAACACGGCGGCGCAGTAATGAAGAGCATTCATGTGGGCCAATTGGGCTTGTTCTGTGTGTGCAATGGGATGTTTATGAAAATGATTCATGATAGGTACTCATCTTCATATGCAAATCTGTGGGACATCGCTGGTAAGCCTTTAATTTCTGCCGCCAGCGACAAGGAGGGCTTTTTTGGTCGGTAACCATACGTATCTACCCTGCGTATTTGGATTTCATTCCCTCATGCAAATGATGTTTTCGGTGTAATCATGCAAAAGCGCAGCTGGCTTCCATTTCTCTACCCCTCGAATCTTGTGCTCCTTGTACACCCCTCCACCCCCCACCCCCCCACCCCATAACCACCAAAACCTTAACGCACCGAGCTCTTTCTCCTCTCCCTGTCTGTTTGTCATTGTTGTCTTCTACAACCCTGTGTTTGCTCCCCGCTTCTTGTACTTATCTTCTTTCCCTTTCCTCGCTCACTTGTCATGCCGGTTGAAGCCCTCCCCTCCTCATCCCGTCAATATGCACGTACACACACACACACTTCCCTCCGCCACCGCCAACTCCAACTCCACCAGCCCTCTCCACACTGAATGGAGCCACTAGCCTCGGTGCCTCCTGTGGTGAGCCTGGATTGAATTCAATTAGGGAGATTGTTTGCCCTCCAGAGTTTACTGGTGGGCTCCGTGGATGATAGGTTTGCCTGCCGTCGCCCCCCCTCTCTCCTCCTCCTTCTCGCTCACACACACAAACATACCCTGCTACATCCGTGTAACCAGTTTCCCCTTCATCTACCTCAACACAGCCACCCCTGCTTCCCTCTTTCCCTAACAACTTCCTTGCGGCAGTGCAGATTTATTTTTTGTGCATGCAATGTTTACATTGCTTTTCGAGCCCTTGTTGATGTAATTTTACAACATTGCATTCAATAAGATCAAGGCATAAAAAGTTGCATAGTGAGAGAATGTGTCATATCACCTTTTTGATAAGGCCTCAGGGGCTCATATTCTCCACATGATGGGACGGAAGATTTCAGAGGAGAATAATTGGGGACTACTTTTGAGCTCAATCCCAGCAACTACACACGTTCCAGGATAATCCCATTTTTAGAATTAATTTCCCAGTTCGCCAGCGTATCCGGCACGAACGACAGAACAGTAAATGTTGCTGACGTAGGAGTAGTTAGTTGCAAGGTGAAAATAGAATTGTACTGTCATTTGAATAACATTGAGAGCAGCGGGTGATAGTTACGTGTGGCGCTGGCTCGTGCTTTTTAGATATGAAGTGTAAATCTGGTGCAGACATAATGGCCTTGGTCTCTGTTCTGTGTAGAAACACTTTTCAGCGACTTGTCCTGCAACCCGCTGCTTTCCTCCAGATGTCACGCTGTGTGACTGTGTACTGGTGCTTCTCAGAAATCAGATACTGTATTAGTGCTGAAAGATGTCAAATGAATTAAAAGCTGGGGATCGCTTTGACGATAAATACCCTAATGCGCCCCGGCGTGGAATTACAACCTTCATTTGATGCACCTTCTTTTGCCTAATCTGTGGTCACTTTGGATTAAGTCTAATCTACTTCAGGGAGATCTTTTTTGGGTTAAGGGAGGCAAAAATCCGGGATTTACAAGCAAAATATTTTGTAATGATTCAACAGATCATAAGGTTAGGGAGTAAGAGATCTTTGGAATTAAGATGTGAGGTATATTATCTGGGTAAGGTGTTTTTTTAGTATTCACAAACTCTACGAACCTTCTTCTCCACTCAGTGTGAACCTCTGCACCTCCTACAATGCTTTGCATACCCAACATGGTTGCCCATAGCATCACCTATTCAAGTTAGTTTGACCATAATGGCCTGTGATGACATTAGCTCCGCCAAGTTTTGGTTCTGTTATCTTAAAGCCCTGCCGTTTGTTTTCATAGTGTGATCCTGCCCGGACTTCTCCAAATGATGCAAAACAGGTCATTTGAATGGAAAAGGAGTGAAATCCTTTTAGCCGATGTCAGCAGTGTACTTGAATTTGAATCCTGTCCAGAGGTAGTTGACTTTGCACGTCTTTGTTGTTGTGTCCTGTTACTCAGGCAACTACGGTCAGCACCAAAGCAGCCTGGCTCAAGGATACCGGACAGAGCATCTAAACCCTCTAAATGACCAAATTATTTAAAAGGCAGCGCAAATGTTTATTGTATGCACCGAACACCTACAATTCCTTGAAGGTGGAAACCCACCTGACAATAAACCTCATACTGTCTGATTGCTTGATGTAGTGCAGGCCTGATAATGACAAATTTGTTGACCCTCCATGCAAATTGCTGTCGTCTTGACAACTGCTGGAAATATATTTGCTCAGACATGTTTGTGGTCATTTTGTCCAAACAGGCACAGAGTTCAAGTGAGAACACTCCTGCTGCTGCATGAAAACATCTCTTAGTCATCTCATTTTCACTCATGTACTTGTAAACTGGGGTTGAAGGGTCAGTGTTGTGCAACAAATACAATCTGTTTAGATATTTTAGGTATTGTTTAATGTATTGTGTATTTTGACCTTTAAATGTTCCTATGTTCCTTTATGTTAATTAAGGAGTAATATTAGTTCTGCCATTTGTGTATTTGCCTCTTTTGGAATTAATTAAAGGTAGATTTACACATATCACACTACCATAGACTGTTTAAAAATAGTAGACGTAACCACTGTGACGTCATTAAGCCCACAGAAACACTGCCAGGATTTGAAGCCAATTTTTTATAGCGGCCAAATGTAGAATTAAAACTTCTGTGTCCGCCATGTGATGCCATGGGTCCCAAAAATACTTTTTTCCATAGACTGAATTCACTATCCAAATTTTATGCGTTCGATCAGAAAACATTTTGAATGTCTGGAAGAGCCACACAATTCAAAAATCATCTTTATCCCCATTAAAGTTGAGGGAGGGCTAAGGTGGGAGTTAGCCACCTGGCCATTGGAAGTTAGCTGCTCAGTTGTGCTTGGGACATAATTCTCTAGTGAGCTAACTCTATGGGTGCCACAGTGCGAGAGATCTGAGTAATTTCATACCATGGAAATCACCCTGTTTGGGCTTAATGTGCTACTGAACAACTTTCATAAGAAAAAACACTGTGACTAGGTTGCTTTATACATCCATGGACATCACTCATTGATTTGTGGACTCTGGATTGTGGACTGTGGATTTTTGGAGCTAGAAGTGACCATATTTGGACATGGTAATGGCGTTAAGTCTAATGCTAGCTCCTAGCTTGTTTAGCATGGTGTTTTTACAGTCTATGGCTAACTGTGCGAATGCTAATTTTTCAATTGCAAAAAATAGGCTTGAAAACATTAAAACATTTTTGGAGCCGGAGGTGACCATATTTGGACAAGATTATGGTGTTGACCCTGAAGCTAGCTTCTTGCTTGTTTAGCATGGCGTATTTACGGTCTATGGTTACCTGTGCTAATGCTAATGCTAATTTTCAATTGAAAAAAAACATTAGAACAAAATATACTTACTGGAAAAGCTGTACTTCGCCTTCTTAGAAGGTCTTTTAGTACAGCTGTGGTAGCAACTTGTCAGCAGATGGCACCCACCTGTCACTCAAAGTGCCCATGCCCTTAATTATGCATAATTTTGAGCCTTAAGAATATTTAAATGGGGCGGTTATATAAAAATTCATCCCCTGTGCAGTTGTTATGAACGGGAAATTAGCTATGGAGACAAAAAACATTTTCTTTTAGGAGGCTGTAAATGTGTTAATTTCTGCTGTGAAGGAGATTGATTTTTGGAGCCAACCCCAAGTGGCCGTTTGAGGAACTGCAGTTTTTGGCACTTAGGCAATGGCTTCATAATCCAGACCCAGTGCCCACACTGCCCCTTGCACACCACACTAGGGCATTACTTTTTTTTAAGTTTGATCTACTGTTCTGAGCTTAAGGCAGCTGTAATATTACTAGTACATACTGTGTATTACACAGTGCTGAGATATTTTTATGTGTGCGTGTGTGGTGGTCATGCTTGATCAGCACATGTGTGCATGTCAGCTAGCATGTGTATACGTACATTAAATGTGTATGTCCATCTGCCAAGTGTGGTGTTTACAGAGCATGTCCACCCCTTCCACCCCTGCCAATATAATATTCATGTCTTCGTTGCCCTCTCTTTTGAACTGCATTATCATGATATTTTTTTTTCCGACTGTGGTTTCTGCATGCATACATGCATTTTTAAACCCTGCTAATTGTGTATCTCACTCAGGAATATTTAATATACAGTGCTAAGAGGGTTTTTCACACATTCACACAACTGTAAAAATCAATCGTTCAGCCACAGCTAATTTAAAAGTTCAAAGAGGTTAAAGGTGGTCATTTTGGGATGTTAGCCCTTTTTTTCTTTGGTGAGAAGATTGATACAATTCTCTTATTTTTCTGTTCAATATGAAGCTGCAGCCGGTTACCTTACTTTAGCACAAAGCATAAAGACTGGTTAACAAGGGTGCACAGCTAGCCCGGATCTCTTGCTCTCTAAATGTAACAAAATCTGCCCACTAGCACCTCTAAAGTTCAGTAATGATATACATTTTATTTCTTCTTTCAATTTCTTGTTTCTTTAAAATGGAAATGGACAAGTCTTTTGCTTTAACTTATCATTTTGAAGATGTCACAAGCACCACTTTTAAAATTTTTAAAGCGTAAATGCAATCGGCAGAGGTAAGAAGCTAAGCTTGGGCTATAAACGAACAACACTACGGTTGCATGAATTAATGTCACCACCCAACAATGCTGTTAGCCACTTATTAGCAGCCGCCTTTTTTAAGACACCTAAAAGCTTCAAAATTCACGATTGGGGTATTTACTGACCTATTTTATGTCGTACAACAAAGCATTAAAGTCTCTTAAGCTTCTGTTAACCACAGACTAACCAACAACTGATTCACAAAACCCAAGACGAGGGAACAGGGAGTGCTAAAATGCTAAGTAATTTCAGGGTTTTAGGACTTACTCCTGCAGCACTCTGTAAGCCTCATTTTCACAATGCAATTCTGTTTACCACCGGGTACGATCTCCAACGAAGGCTCGATTTATGTCACAGAGGAAGTGTGTCAGCCATTGCGCCACCAAAAAAGGAAGAGGATAGTTCTTTTGCTTTCCCCAGTAGCTGTATCTGTAGCTATCCCCACTCACCAACGAGTGTCAATGTAAGTTCTTCTAAGTCACTATCCCAAATAGCTGGAATAGTGGTTGGTGGAACTGTCAAAGTAACTGTGGAATCTCTACCCGTCAAAAGACAGAGAGTCCCGTTGCTAGAATCTGAGGAAAACAGAAAGCGATTTGGTGGTTGTTGTGACAGCAGTGCCAACGATAATACCAACTAGAATGAAGAACAATTTGTGGTTTTAAGGGAGCAAACTCCGCTGGTTGCCTGACAAACTCATATTGATGACAAGACAAGACGTCACTGTGCCCAGCCAAGAAATACACATCACCCTAGCTTTAAAATGTAATATTTACATTTAAATCTTGCTATTAACCTATTCATCAGTGGGTGTTAGAGGTGCTGGTAGATGGATTTAGCTTTGGACATAGCCATGCTGGGCTAAACTAACTGAATTATGGCTGTAGCTTCATATTTCATGATAGGACAAGTATGAGAATGATCGATCTTCCCATCTAGAGTGTTGAACCATTCCTTTAATGCTGATCTAGTGGCGTGATCTCTGGAAAAATACACTTTTGTAACAACTTGTAGTTTTTCTCTCCGCCAATCCATCTCTCACACACAAACGCACATTGTTATTGCCTGTCACAGCCCACCTCTCCAGTCCCAGAAGGCTATGCAGGTGAACGTCTCAGTGTCTTGATTGGTAGAGGTGAGTCCCTTCGACAGTGGTGTGCCCCCAAAGTGTGACAGAGGGAGCGGTAAATTTGGATGGAGCTATTTCGGTATGAGAACGGGTTACTGGAATGTTAGCACAAGTGTCTTGTCATGTGCCCGGCTGCTCTCCTGATACCTGCCCTGACAGTTTGGCTGTCTTAATAAAACAACACCCTTGACAGCGAGCTCACACGGCAGCTCAGTGGTCTCTCTCCATCACCTCCTGCCAACCCTTCCTCTCCTTCTCCTTCCCACTGTGCATTCTGCCGCCCTCCCCTCCTCACCGCGACCATTTATGCTAATGGAAACGAACAGGACAATCGGTTGATGACGATTAGACTAAAGCGCTGCACACACCTCTGGGGCTACGTTGATATCATCTGACATGACAGAAGAATCCAAAGCAGCTATGGCCCTAATTTGAAAGACACCGATGTTATTTGAGCTCCGAGGCACCAGGTTAGAGATATGGTAAGTGGATACTGAAGTCAGTATTTGCAGTCACATGCTGATTTAGTGGAAGCTGTTCAAATGCATCTGGTCCAGAGAGACGCCCACCAACTTGAAGAGTTTTCCTCTTTGGTTTTTGTAACACTGAGTCTCTCTTGAACTTCGGCTGCACCCTGTCCAAGGCTTCAGCTCCAGCAAGGTGTGCGGCTCTAATCAGCTCTGTTTGATGTGCGGAGGCAGCAGGCTTTACGGAGGAGCCAAGATCTCTTAGGACATTAAGGGGAGAGGAGCGGGAGGAGAGGAAGAGATTACTGCTGGTCTTTTTATAGAGGATCACTCCATCTTGTCCTTTTTAGCTCACTCATTAGTTCTCGCTTCCCCCCCGGACGGTGATTCACTCTTTCTGTCTCTCAGTGAGACCAAGGCCACTTTCTCTCACTTTGGCGACGAACCTGTCTGGCGATCAGTTAACCAAATATGATTCCCCAGCCTTTCTGCCATTATCAAGTCACAGTCAGAAAGCGCATGTGTGGTCAAAGCTACTCGCGTTCTGGCAGGTGTGGAAAAAAAATCGGCCCAGGAGAGGCAACGGAGACAGATGAATAATGATTGCACACGCTTTCCTTTGTTGGCGGCGGAGGCTGTGGAGCCCATGACATGCCTTTTCTTCATTTTCTTCCCCCAATTCCCTCCATTTCCTCCCTCCCTTTGGCTAGTACCTGTGAAATCAGACATCCCTCTGTGCCCGTCAGAAAATAACCAACACTGCCACTCTGTAACTGGCTGTCAGGGGAGTTCACCGCCTGACAACCAGCGTACACGCTGAGGTAATCAGAAGTTGTCAAACGTGAAGTGTCCTCTGCTATGACTGAGAGTGTGCTCTGTGTTTGCCTCTCTCCAACGTCACAGCTTTGGCTACAGTGTAGGTGTACTAATGGCCTCTTTATCAACAGGGATCATTAAATAATGTCCTGTGACTGCATATTTGGCAGCAAAATTGTTGTTTAGCAGAGGAAAATGGAGACACAGATAGATAATAGGTGCTTGTTGTCACTGTCAGCCCTGCTAGCCAAGCCAGTCGTGTGATGGAGCGCTTTCATACACTTTCATGACCTCTTATGATTATACATCATTTTCAAGTACATCGGCCGCTGTTCCTTTTACATATTCCCAAGTGGTTTATGAAAATTGAATTTGCATATTTGCTCTCCATATGCATGCCCTGCTCCTTAGCCCCCTCTGAGGGGAAGCGCCTGTCTTATAAAAACACAACCAGAGGAATTATTGATTTGCATCTGTTTATCTGGAATGAAGCAGAGCACCTCCCTGCTGTCAGCCCAGCGGTCTGTGCGTGAGGATCCCAAAGGTGCCATCAGAGCCGTCTGTCCTTTTTACGGTGGCTCTAAACCGTGGACAGGGGCTGCAATCTGCTTCCGCCCTCCCTTGAATTTTATTTACAGCCGCAGCTTGGCAATAAAGCCCAAAATTTATGACGTACTTTTTAATTAGAAATAATGTCTTGTAGAGTTTAAGTGATGGATGGTTTAATCAATATATAGACTGCGGCTGGCCCGATGATGAACGTGGCTATTGACAGCGTACAGAGTAGCCTAACTTAACACTTTGTCTTTCAAAGAAATATGTAGTGTTTTGTTTGGTGATGGAAACTGTACACTGCCCCTCTCTGTGCCTCTCGTCATTCTTTCTCCCTTCACTTGACTGTCTCTCGCTACTCCGTCAACACTTTCCCTCAACAGGCAATGTTTTCTCCAGAATGAATCAGCCTCCCCTGTCACACTGTATTTAGGCAATTATTTTACCTCAGTGAAGCCCCATTGTGTTGTGTGCCACATTTGCTCAGGTTTAAATAAAATAAGGGCTGAAGGTGGGTTCGCATGAATGGAATCTGACAAGCTGGGAGCAATGCAATTCTTGAATAGGTGGAGATTTTTTTTAATGGGTAAAGCAATTTCTTTTTTCCCCCCCTCTCTCTCAGGTTGAGAGAAACGAGTGAGCAGAAAGGATTTTCTAGTAGAATAATTAAATAGGAATCAAGTCAATGGGATTTGTTTCCTGGCGCCGGGGATGATTGCGTAATATACACCGGGGATGGAATTATGGCACTTGACAACTGAAGTTCAATTTTGTCACTTGTGGCTTATTGTGAAGTGCTCGAACAGGACTATGCGGGGACTCAGTGTGGCTTTTCATTTACCAGACAATGCCAAACACCGATCAGACACAGGGACAGTGTTTGAAAAATTGTATTTTGTGGCAGACTTAATTCAGACCAGATGTCACAGTTGGGATGGTTTTAAAGTAAAGTAGGATTGTTGCTGGACAGATTTTTAATGTATGAAATAAGCTAGAGGACTACAAAAAAAATGTTGGTGACTCCAGAGGTAGTATCAAAGAAGGCACTTTTTGGATAAGCTAGCAGACCTGTAACCTAAAATGCAGTTTATCAATGTTTTTATAATTTTTATTATGTCAATCTTTGCCTGAGCCCCAAGATTAAACCCACAGGAGACCTAATTGGGATGTCAAATGGAGTTTTTGTTATGATTATCAATTTACGAAGATACACTTAAAATTCTTCCTCTTTGTACTGCTGGCACAGTCACAGCCATGACTAGACTTCCCTGCGGATTTTCAAATGACTTTTACCTGATTGCTAATAGATTTCAAAATTGACCATTGTAGCATAATATTGAAGTATATGTACAACTAAATAGTGAAAAAATATATTTAGATGGACTTAATCAGTGGTTCTCAACCAGGGGTCCTTGAGAGACAGAGGGTCCCCAGGAAAAGGGGAAGAGTTTATTTTCACTATTTAATTCCCGATAGAAGTGGACCCAATGTAAGAAAGAATCATAAGTCTGTTTATCCTGGTCATAGGATTAATTTCCTCCACAGTTATCCCCTCAACTGTAGTTGGTGACTAGAGAATTCTGCTCTTAATCATATGCAATCAAAATCTTATCAGATGGAGGTCCCTGAAGCAAAATCCTATCAAACAGGGATCCATGACCTGATGTGTTTCAATTTAGGGGTCCTTGACATGAAAGAGGCTGAGAACAACTGGACTAAATTATGCTACAACAATAATCTACACAGATGGGGGGTTTGTGTTCTGATATAAATGTAGTATTTCGCATCAAGAGATGCCCAGCCAAAACAGGCGTACAAGGCTGCTGTGAGACCAAATATGCAAATGATAGGAAAACAAGAGTGGTATATTCTGTATGCCTTCATACTTGTAGTAATTTTTCAAGCTTTAGAAACAAAACCAGCCCATACTTTGTCACTTAGTCTAACTTTTTTTTTCTTTCTTTAAACCCAAATCACTTTTGTTCTGCATTCTTACAAAGGTGCATGTTAAGTATTAATGTGCACTCAGAGCAAAGGTAGGGATGAAACCAAGTTTTTAGGGAGTCCCAAACAGCAATGCATGAACTAGCTGAAACAAAAAATGGTTTAAAGAACCTACCACATTGTAAGAGTAATGTATCATACAGGCTCAAGTCTGTTAATAAAGTTAATAATTAAAAAGTCAAACAAATGCAGAGAGTGAGTCATTTTTAGGCCATAGAATTTTTGTGTCCTTCCTTCACTGTCACAAACTAATAGCTGCAACGTGATTCTTGCTGATACCCTCCAGACCACCTACCTCAAAGAGATCACTAATAGACAGGATAATCTTATCCATACGCACCAACATAATATCACCTGTCCCCCAAGACCAACCACAATACCTTCCTTTCTAATTGATTACTGTTGCATTCACTGCCCGGGGCAGGTAGAGGCCTTAATAATGACTTTATGCTTTGTGTTCATGGTCTCTGGAATAGAATAACCATGAATGACATGGATCCCATGCTATGTAGCTTGTCTCGTCCCTCTGGTCAATGGTTAATTGTTCTGCGGCAATTCAAAGCATCCGGGCTCTGTCGCAACTGACCGCACTCCTGTAGATCTTGACCTGGGTATGTTTTCTTCAACTCCCCCCTCAGCCTCATTTCCACTCTTTACTCCATTCCCTCATCCTGCTGGCATGTCTTAGCTTATCTGCCTCCTTTGTGCAACATAAGCTTGTAGATAAGCAGCATATTGGGCCGGGTTACTCATGTCTGTCTTGTTCATTCATCAGAATCCTCTAATTCCCCCCAGAAACCTATTTCCCAGACTGCAGGTGGCCCGTGTTGTAACACAGAGGGCACGCCTGATCTCTCCTAAGCAAACATAGACATTTAGTCACCACCACTGCTTTTGTATTCCCTATGAATTCCAGCAATACCCCAATATGTACGTGCGCTGCAAGTGTACACACGACTAATCTCAGAGACAGTGTAAAAACACGCCACTGATAGGTACGCAGCTTTAGCTGAGATTATCCATGAAGTCAGGGAATTAGTCATTTGTATTATTTGCCCCCTCTTTATTCCTGGTTGACAGATAGGTGGCACACATCAAATAAACAGAATCACATCAGGATCTTTTAACACTGGTTACCCATAAGCCCCAAAGTACTCAGGTGTTTCGTCTTAAAAATGCCTCCAGCAGGCAAAGCATGACCCATTTCCTTGCAGTTCCATGACACACGGTAGGTACATTAACTATGTTGGAGGAGGGTTTATTCGGAATGAGTGCGTACAATCCTGAGTAAGAGTAATACCCTGAGACTCTGACTGGTTCTGTTTGGCGGTCAGAGTCACTGCCGACCATGATCTCTGTTCTGGGCAGTTAATTAGGAATTAGAACATGGCACGACCCTCAGGATGGTCTCCATGGTTAGAATAATGAACACCTGGAATAGGCGAGGAGCGAGAGCTAAAAAAAAAAATTCATTTGGCTTGTGCACAAGTCATTCCATTAAGACTTTTGAACTCCTGTAGCCTCTATAATTACACACCAGCATTTTTTCTCCATTCCATCCCAGTCTTTCAGCGTGAAAATTTATATATATATTTTCATTAATTTGAACTATTTAAGGGCATGAGGTAGTGTTCTCTTGTTGGATAAATTGGATTCCTTTTTGATATGTGATCTATGGTATAATACAGCTAGAGATACACTAAAATGTATTAAGCACAGATCCAGTGGCACCCCCAAGGTGGTCCCAGGGGGGCCATGGCCCCTCCAATAAATTATTAGCCACCGCACTGGCCCCCCTTTGATAAAATTGGAGACCGAATTTACTGTCTTTAATGGTTGTGGCACACTATTTTTTTTAAGCTAGCATGAAGGTATCCTGTGAAACTCACCAACTTAAGGCATCCATTGTTACCAACGATGTCAGCATAGCTTGAAAGGGGAGGGCGAAAGAACGTTCCAAAGTTGGGCTAAATGTTTTTTTATTTTTTATTTATTTGTTTAACCTTTATTTAACCAGGGAGTCCCATTGAGACCTGGCCAAGGTAGCAGCCAATCAGAACACATATAAAATGCAACAAATACAACATGTAATACAAAAATCTACAATAACATAGCAGCCTCTCAAGAAGAACAAGCACATGTCGCTGTCACCATATTCTTTATGATGCCCTTAAATTCATTTATGGATATAAGTGTTTCTAATTTTAGATCTTTCTGAAGATTGTTCCATGTCCAAGGTGCAAGGTAGGAAAATGCACTTTTCCCCAGATCTGTTAAAACTCGGAGTACATTAAAAAGCAACCACCTGGAGGAGTGTAGCTGGTAACTACCAGAGCTGACACACAACAGGGTGCAGAGGTAGGCCGGAAGTTTGCCCAATTTTACTTTATAGATAAAAATAAACCAGTGTTGTTGTTTGCAATTGGTCAATGATGTCCAGCCCACCAAATCATAAAGAATGCAGTGATGACTAAGTGACTTTGCATTTGTAATAAAATGTAGAGATGCATGGTACACTGAATCAAGGCTATGTAAAATGGAGGAGGTTGCATGCATACACAATATCACCGTAATCAATCACAGACCAAAAGGAAGTTTCCACAAGTTTTTTCTTAGCACTAAAAGTAAAACATGACTTATTTCTAAATTAAAAGCCAAACTTCACTTTAAGCGTCCCAGCTAGAGTAGCATTAGTTGTAACATTTTGGCAAGGGAACAACTTGCATGAATCAGTTGATCTCTGACCTCAAAGATATCGAAATGAAAATGGCTTCTATGGGTACCCTCAAGTCTCCCCTAAACTTGAGAAGGCTTGTTCCCAGTAAATGTTTTGTTCCTTTCAATCAATATACTCCTTCAAACTAAAGCTGTAAAGTAAGCAAGTAAAGTTGTCTTTTTAAGGAAAAGGACAATCAGCCTAGTTGAAGAACAATGAATCGTCTAACATGTATAAATACATAACACATTGAAACAGGATTGTTGTTGAACTCAAAATTCTAACTATACAAATATTAGTCTGTGCACATCAAATAATTAGTAATATTAACTTTAAATGAGAAACCAAAGTATATCAGTATCTGATTCCTTAACGTTCATGTTGACATGGTTTTCAACCAGCTCATGTACTTCACCAGTATAAGCTTACTCCTGAAATTCAGTTACAGCTTTTGGTTTTGTTGTGCCACCCCAAGATTTTCTATGACGACCTCTGGCCACCCCTATGTCAAAATTCAGGGGGCTGTACTGCACAGATGAGAATTAATACACTCCTACCCAGTGCCAATGAAATCATTTGCTGAGCAATTCATCTCTCTTCACTCTTCACAAAAATTAGATTACTGTAATAAAAATGTTTGATGATTCCTTAGGTTCGCCTGATTGTTTAGCACCATTCCTTAATTTTATCAAGCAATTCATCAAATGGCCTATTGAGAGAAATGCACAGCTATTTAATGTTTGTTGTAGACTATGAAAAAGCATTTCTCGTTTACCACGTCCCATGGTGTCACACTGTTATTTCAAATATATCTATGTGCAACAGAAATAATGTCAAGGTAAAAATAAGATTCGAGGAAGGTATGACTGGAGATAATGCAAGTAAAGGAAAAGAAACTATATTTTGCTGAAATACACCCTGTTGTTTATGTTGTTTGGGGAGTTTTGAGCAAAGCCTAACTGTGAATTCCTGGTGAAATCTGTTTTCTGGTTATATCTAGTATTCTATTTGTATTGTCAAAACAAAAAGTGTGCTGTTTGGGTATTCAGAGAGGAATGCAGCACAGGTGGAGCGTGGGCTCCACGGCTAAAAATACAGACCCTAAAAATTACATATACATGCTCTGTTTAGGGAAAAAAAATCCAATTTAACCTATAATTCTCATATTGCTTTTCTAGTGCAGCTGGTGTGTTCATGTGGAGCGACAGTGATTTTAACATTCTCCCCGTGTATAAGGCCCAGTTTTGCTCCCGTCTGCCATATCATAATCATTTGGCCCGATGCCTTGATTCCAATTGGTGAATTGTTACACCCCGAGTAGGTAGAGTGTGATACATCTGCTCACAGGCCACATTATTTTCAACTGCATTTGCAGGTCACAGTGCAGTGCAGAAGGTGGTGTTTTTTCTCCCCCCCTCTGTCTGTGTTGGCAGTGAGTACGCCCCAGTACACACAGTCCCTAGATGCAGTCTGGCAGGCCTAGTGAATCATCTTCCCGTCACAGGTGGGGGAAATACAACAGAGGGATTGGCAGTCCAAAGGTGGCGTCTGGCCCACTGTTGAGTGAGGTGTTTGGCTTGCTTCCGCTGGAAATGAGGATATGTCATATTTTTCCTTGCAGTCGAGGGAAAGTAGTCATGCAAGTTTTTATTTTCCTCTACCCAGCAAGAGTACTGTAGATATTAAAGAAATATTTTAAGATTATATTCCAATTTCCAAATACATGTAGCATCCGTCTTCGCGGTGCGAATCTTAGCCCTGCTTGTTTGTTTGTGTGTTTGCACTTCTTTCAGTGTGGGTGTGCTTCTCTCACACTCTACGTGTGTGTTTGAGAGGCCGTTTCATCTGAGCTCTTGTCGGAAGGTGGTTGTGAGGGCCGCTGATCAAAGGCAGAATCCTCAGGGCCAACAAGGGCCCAGCACGAGCAGCAGATGTTTCCCGTCTCTGTTAGCGCCTCGGTTAGAGCTATCCTTATTTAACCAGCTCCGGCTAATGGCCCCCGCTGGTGTCGAAATACACCGGATCACTTTTCTTTCTCTTTTGTGTGCGGAACAGGGGACAGAACGCGAAACGCCAGGGATATCTTGTTCCTCGGTGACACTCTCATTGTGCTCCTCGGTGGATTTCTGGCCAGAAAAATCCCTTTCACAGTAATTGGGTGTGAATGAAACACTTGTGCTCGCCTATTGTCTAAAGTGTAGTCTTGCATTCAGGCCAGTGGTTAAACAAGCCAAGAGAGAAGGCAGAAAAGGGTAGAGAAAAAGTGGGTGGGAAGAGGGGTCGTAGGAAGTGTTGTGCAAAGTGAAAGGGATCAAGGGAAGACAATGCTAGAAAAAGCACAGTGTGTGTGGAAAGTGACAAAAAAATTCAGTATTGTAGCTTGCAGTAAAATGAGGCAAGCAAAGAAAATATTAACTGCAAAAGCAAGGAGGGAAAAAGCACTTTTTAGGAACAGCAAGGCAACAGAAATGGTTCGCACTGTGTGAGAATAAAGACATTTTGCAAACTAGGCACCGGAATACAAAGCGGACAAGCACGTTGGTTTAAGAGAAACAGCCAGCTCAGAACCAAGTTCTTCATATGGCATCCAGGAGATTGATTGAGAGATTCGGTGGGCCTAATTGTGCTGTACCATCTGCCCAAGTTACAGAACCTGCCAGGCATGTGACAGTTTCCAACAGGCTCACTGACGAGCAGATGTGTGCATGAGCGCGTTCGCTCGTGTGTGTGTATATTTAAGCATGTCAGTCTCTCTTTACTTTGCAATCACATCTTCTTCTTTTTTTTCCAGAAATTAAGACAAGAATTCCCATCTTGAATTACAGAGAAATGACAAATGCAAATGCACATTGTGAAAGTTATTTTTTGAACATAATTAAATCCCCATATGTGTGGCACTTTTTGTGTACTTAATTATTTGTTGGATGTATCAGTGATGTTGGAGTGTTCATTGTTGCTGTCAGTATTGCTATTGATAAAACAGCCTGACAAATGTCATAGGCACAGAATGAATTTTCATAAATCAATCAACCATTTCTCCCCCTCACTTACTCAATGAAACAGATCGCCAGTGGAATCAAACAAAGGAAACCAACAAAATGGTCTACACAAAACACACATACTAATTCATACAGTAAATTAGTTTGTTATTCAATGATATGGCTGTGGCCAATGTCTTCTAACAAAAAAAAAAAAGAAATTTAAGACGTAATATGTATTGACAAGGCAACTACCAAGAAACAGGAAATTCTTTTCAATTTTCAATCTATTAACCCACTGATATTTTTCATTTTAGAGGAATAGGTTGACATTTTGGGAAATATGATTATTTGCTCTCATGCTGAGAGCTAGGTGAGAAGATTGATACCACTCTCATGTCTGTATGTTAAGTGTAAAGCTAACAAGTACCGTCGGTTAGCTTGCGTAGCACAGAGACAGGACATAGGGAAACAGCTAGCCTGGCTCTCCTAGCTCACAAATTACTCAAACTGATGTTAGATGTGCTGGTAGGCAGATCTTGCAACAAGTCCTTAAACCCATATGACCACATACATCATTCGTTTCTACTCTCAAATAGATTTGTACTCAACCAAGGGTCCAGGGATTCCCTGGGGTCCTTAAGAGAGTTACAGGGGTCCCCAGAAAAATGGGGAATGGTTTATTTTCACTATTTAATCTATTTTAGATGAGAGCCCACCGTGGTTAAGAGTCGTAAGAGTGACTCTTCTGATCATAGGTTTCACTTCCTCCATTGTTATCTCCTCAAATGTGGTTGACGAAGACAGAATTGTGTTTTTAATCACATCTAACACGCAAATTTTTTCAGATGGGGGTCCCTGAAGTCAAATCTTATTAGATGGGGCTCCATTTGGATACTTAACATGATAAAGGTTGGGAATTACTGCTCTAATATGACCCACAGGAACATTACCTGAAATAATGCCCCTACCAGTTAGGTTCAGGAAAATTATCATGGCTGGGTGATATAACGTGCCGACATGACGTTGCATAGGCACGTAACTTAAAATATTAACTTTTGGTTTCATACGGGACACAAACACGGGTCTGCTGGGTCAAAGTCCTGTGTTTTTTTTTTTTACCCATCCAACCTCCCTGACCATCTCTCATGGACTTCATTGCTCTATATACTACACCATTTGACTTCCTCCTTAGCATAAGTATCATAAGTACTATGGCCACTAGAGATGGCCACTAACATAAACGTGTCATGATAGGTTGCTTTTAGGAAATACCTATGGTGATGTTTTTGGGGAAAGGAAGGTCTCGTATCTTGTTACCTTTGGACAGAACTATGCTAGCTGTCACCTTGTTTCTAGCCTGTATGCTAAGCTAACTGGCTGCTTGCTCTTGTTTCATTTGTACTGCAGCAAGAAAGCAAACAATATAGTTCCCAAAATATCAGACTATTCCTTCAGTATGTCTTTTTTTTCTTGTTGTGGAGGACAGCTAAACTCAAAAATATGCCATACCCCCAATACATGTACAAACCCACCCATTCCCAAATGGACATTTCATCTCAAAGTGCTAAAAAATCCAAGCACAAGAAATCAATCAGTACAAAATAACATCTTAATTAAAGATAAACAGCGTTAATGACTTAATGAAACAAAAAGCGGGGCTGAATCTCAATTATGTCACTAGAAAGTTACATGAAGCTTTCAAGGCCAAAATCTCTCCGATCAGACATTGGAGTGTACACAACAAACAAAGGGAAGCAGTTTCATTAATGAAGCTACAGCACACTGCTCCCTACTTAGAGAAAGGATGGTGATAGGATTCACCTGAAATTGGACACCTTTATGTTGCCAAAGGGGGGGACATTAGATTAGTAAACAGGGTAATTGCATTTGCATATCAAATCACCAACAACTATCCTTCTGCTACTCTGTCCATGCCAGGGGTTTGATTCAGCTTCAGTTCCTCCTCGTACTCCGATGGCTAAAAGGCTCTTCAGTCAAACAAAGTGTCATATATTATTGTAACTATAATTAATTGATTATATATTATAAGGCATTAATATAGAGTTGCTCTTGGCTTCTTTCACTCGCATAAAAATGGACATATTTCAGTGTCTATTTCATTAAAACCACATGTTCAGCAGTCAGTTCATGGCCACAGTTTCCAAGATTTCCATTGATTGCTACTTATAAAATCCAGCTGAACTCTGCTGTCCCCAGTGTGAACATTTAACAGCCTTATTCATTGAGTTATCAAGCTGCAGTATCTCAGCAAAAAAAAAAAAAAAAAAAAAAAAAAAAATACATAGAAACCTTGTAAATGTCCAACAGGGATCCAAGCCACTAAACATGACAATAAAGTAATGGATTGTTAATTTACATGCCAGGCTGGGGACTTCACTGGTGCAAATCATGCAGATGATGTTAGCAATATGACAGCTAGAGCAGTCGGGGTTTAAAGTGTTGAAAAAGAAAAAAGACAGGCTGTTGAAGTGCAAAACAGTTTGAGAAACATCAAGGCAAAGAAAGAAAAAGGAATCAAAAGTTATGTCTAACTTTGACACATTTTTGTCTTTCATTATGTTCCGCAGGCTCTGTCTCCTTCCCTTGATTTGGCCACAGATGACAGGGGACGCTGGCATGTGTTTCATATTGTGCATACTCATATCCCCAAGTCCCTCTAGTAATTATTATTCAGTAGATGCACTATTTGGCACAAGGACAAAAGTTTGCATAATTTATGCAAGGCCGTCATCAATTTTTGAAAAATGGCCCCGGCCTTTTCTTGTGCTTTTAACTAAATAGATGTGCTTCCGCCTGGACATAAAACGAGCACAAGGAACAGAGAAAACTTTATTTATATCTTTACCTAAACTTTGAACCAATGTAGACTTCAGAGAGTATATTACACTTGTTATGTCCAGCACAGAAACTCAGATATCTTAGTTCTCCTGAGTGTGCTATGCTCTCCCATTGGGATAACGCTACTACGGTATATGAAAAATGTAAAAGTGATACTTTGTAAGGCATCTTCTCTGCCTCCTGAAGAAGTCAGCTCCTCAGATGAAGTATTTGGAGGTGAGCCGGGTATGATAGCATGCTGCACACTTCCTCTGGATGTGTCCCTGAGGGCTCTCACCTGAGGACTTGGAGTTATTTCTAGCATAGTTCTCACAGGAGGAGGTCCTCTGAGACAAAAGACAAGGGACTTTGTTATTCCATATCCCAAGAGAAAGTGCTCTATATTTACTTTAATGAAGGGGGCGATGTAAATAAACTCCCTTTATTGTGAGCCTCTTCTCTGCCTCTTGTCCATACATCCCACTTTCCATCCCTTATTCCCTAATCCTGGTTGTAAATGTTTTTTCCACTGCATTGTCCGCTGGTTTGGATTTCACTAGTCTATGGCTTGGGCATTGTAATCCATCTGTGTTGCCAGACCGGGGAAGGGATGTGTTTTTTCTGGCTCTTTTGTTTGATGTCCTATAAAGACGGAAAACTGGCACATGTCCCTTAATTTCTAAATACTGTAGGCTATGTTTAGTGGACTGGAGACCATTATCCAGAATTCTGGAGGTAAATTGCAAGATTGAATAATAAGCTTTTTGGCTCCTCTGCTTGTTCTTTCAGTCTCCTGGTGAGTGAGTATGAAAGGGAGCATAAAACAGTGTGTTTCTGTTTTATTCCTAAATCTGCTATGTGGAATTCTAAGGTACTTACTAAAAGACATTTTTAATCTCTCCCAATGTGATTATGTTATTATATTTCCCTTATATGGACACATTTGAGGTAGCTCTGTGAATCTATTTAAAAAAATAATTGTTATATAAGCTGTATTTGGATAAATCACGTCTTAAAAGGGACATTATTTCTCATCATATTTGACATTTAATCAATCTTTCTGGCTAAACTGTTACTGCAACAACCTACCCACTACTAATTTTTATTTATAGGGGCTAAAAATTCATGATGTAGTGTATGTTGTTGCCACACAGTCGTTACAGTAATGATTTCAAGACGCGCTAAACGAGCTGTGTTTCCATGCAGACCGAGCTCATCAAATCACATTACTTTTCCCTCCATGCAAACTTAGCATTTCCATTTAAACCTGCTGTTTGCATCTGTGGAACCAATCAATAACCCAGCAGAGTGTGTTATTTGCGTTGTAACTGCCATGGAGATGACAAAAAAAAAAGTACAGCTATTGGAAGGATTCTCGTGCAGCTGAGTCTGAAAGGTTGCTTGACAGCAGTTTGGCCTTTGACCTTTAAAAAGATATGTTTGGGAATTCAGCAACTTTGACTGTGCTTAATAACCACTTGACTCTGCACAGAAAAATCAAGGGCAATGATGCGGGGATATTTTGAAAATGGCTCACTAGTAGTGTTTTTTTTTCCCCCAATCTCTTTTTTTTTCCCGAAGGAAAACAGATCGATGTGCTTCAATTTGTTAGGGGACTCTTGGAATATATTACTTGTCCGTGACAAGACGCCACAACCATTTTTGCCCAGATTTGAGGATGCCAGACAGATATGTCAGATGTGTCTCACTTCATAGCATGACCTCCAGAGCTGTGTGAATTTGAATACATACATAATAACAAAGACTAATGTTTGGACATGGACGGACTTGTCTGATATCCCACTTACTCTGTGCCATCTATCGTGTTGTCAGATTTGTTCTTGACCATTTATTACAGCTCATAAGAACTTGTGTGGGGACAGTGATGGAGGACGCTGAATACTCAACTATATTTCTTAGTGAGTCTTTCTTCAAGATAAACAACAACATCAGCCATATATATTCTCACACAGCGTACGAAGCGGGGATGAGCAAGTGTTTGTTACCTCTGCTGAGGTCTGTAGGAGGAAGAAACTTTAAGATACTGAAAACAATAGCTTGGGGACACTTTTCTTAAGAGTATTTCCTTTTTTTTCAGCTACCAGAGACAGCTTGAGTTTATCCTTTTGTCCATCAGTTTCCACACAGCCCTGCTGAAAGTGGATGTGAAGCCATATGGCACTGTGAACCCTCAAACTACAGTCGTCTGAGTGCTAAGTGCTTCATTTTTCACACTTGCATGAGGTCCGTTGTATTTATAATTCATTTAGCGGAAGGGCAAGCTTCACGCGGTAAACGGCACATTATATGCATATTTAGGCAATTTAACACACACAAACTGCGAGGCCTTGTTTCTGCTAATACATAACAACGTTCTCATTTTTTTCCCTAGTTGTTTGAAGATGTGACCCAGGATATGTTGCCCTATTAGAAAGCAATAACGGATAAATTGCTTTGCAGAAGTATTATAAAGGAGTGCTGTGAAAGACTGCAGGCGCTAAGTAATTTCATTTTCAATCGTTCAAATATGACACATTATTAAAATTTAAAAGCCAGCGTTTTCTTCTTCTTCTTCTTGTTTTCTTGACCTGCAGGGTGTTTCTGTGTTTATTTATTGGGAAATAAATACAAGTCTGACTCATTGCTCAGACTTTATCTGTCAATACTTTTGCACTGAGTTGGGGTATGTGCTTAACACTTGTTTCCTGTCATGCACAGGCTGCATATGAACACAGATGTGCATTCATGCTCCTCACACTCAATTTAGCATGAAACATGAGCCGACTCTCAGAGCTCAGGCTAATGACTGCTGCTCTGGTGTTTTAATGTGCAGGTCCCACTGTTGATGTGGTGTGATGTGCATGTGCTACATGTGAATGAAGACTTACTTTGACTTTGGCATGTATGGCTTGTGTGTTTTCATTACAGCTGCAAAGTGCTGCTGACATAACTCTGTAGGAGTTAGTTGATGATCCATGTGGTGCTGCGCAATATATAGTTTTTTATTGTCGTGGTGGTGTTAACTTGCGCAGTAAACAAATCACGACAGACTGTGATATTGCACCTTTTTTTTTTTTTGCACTTTAAAATGTAAATATCATATTTCTTGATGAGGGGCTCAAACCCCGAGATGAGGGAGCACCTCTCTGCAGAGTTTGCATGTTATCCCCATGTCAGCGTGGGTTTTCTCCGGGTACTCCAGCTTCCTCCCACAGTCCAAACACATGCAGGTTAATTGGTGACTCTAAATTGTCCGTAGGTGTGAATGTGAGTGCGAATGGTTGTCTGTCTCTATGTGTCAGCCCTGTGATAGTCTGGCAACCTGTCCAGGGTGTACCCCACCTCTCGCCCAATATCAGCTGGGATAGGCTCCAGCCCCCCTGCCACCCCTAACAGGATGAGCAGTTACGAAAAGTGAATGAATGCATGAATATCTTATATTAGTGCCTTTTGTGTACAGTTTATTGTTCAATTTGCTCAACTAAAGAATGCTGGAAATAATTTCCGTTCATTTTTTTTTTTTTAATTCAAGAAATTTGCTCTGTTTTAGCAGTATACTGAAAAAAGCAGGAAACATATCTGTCTATTTATTGCAAGAGGTATTGTTAGGGCATTATTAGTGTCGTCACAATGCTGGGATATCTAACTCCGATACCATACCTGGAAAAAAAAATTATATTAGATACCTATATGAAATTGACATCGAGGACATAAAATTAATTTTTTTTTATTAAAAAAGGCTACAACATGACAGCAACAGCATTTCTTTTCTTGACTAAGAGAACAGCAGAGCGACTGTAGTACAAACAACAGAGTGAGAAAGTGCAGCTGGTACCAGAGTATTGATACTGCGGAAAATAATAACTGTTTCAAATATTCAGAATCAATATGTATCGATACACTGATATTTCAGACAATACTGCGCAATATTCAACAAAGTTATCACATATCTTCCTCATATTGTGCACCACTATGGAATCAATAGGGTCAAAAGTATCGTAGCTGTGCATTACCATATCTGAATGTGTAAACACACTTGGTACGATTACATTACATTCATTGTGTTAAAATGTTTAAATGAAATGTTTAGATGTGCTAAAAACATCTGAACACATTCATTTCATTTTTGAATCCGTAAGGAGAACTGTAGCTATGTATGACATTTTTGACTAAATGAAAAAAAGATTTTTGAATACACATTAAAAGCATTTGAAATCATTTGATCAGGACATTTTTACATATCACAGATTTGAATATATTCATACAAAATGTTTTCACACATTCAATATGATCATTCAATAACATTTGACTCATAGCCTGTAAAGCCATAAGCTAAAGTTGCTAATTAATGACGTTCTAACATGCTAGTCACCCGGGCATGTTAATGCTGCAACTTACCATTAAACTTCAATTAATAGCCCAGGCTGTTATTTTCTTAAATCACTGAAATCAATGGGCCTATATTTGGGACAGGCCTTTAATTCCTTTCACAGAAAAACTGTTGGTCAATCAAGATCGGGAAAGATAATCAAATTGTTTATTTAAACCAGTGTGAATATTAATTGTATAAAAAGTAGGCTAAAGAAGTATGAATAACTTACAGGGTTATTGCGGAATGGACACATTATTTGAGGTAGCCAACAACTCCTTTTTATACATCCTAAGAACTTCTATTAAAAAAATGAACTGCTTGACAACCAGACCAGGCGTCTAATTGAGACAGCTGTATTTGTCAAAATGTGTAGCCACACTGGACTAGTAAAAGAGACCGGGCGTTAAATTGGGACTAGGCTTTTAATTGAAGTTTTATGGTATAATCGATAAACACACCATTTCATCTGTTCCTTATGCTTTTATGTTTTTGGTTTTGGAAGGGCTAGAAAAAAGAACCCACCCTCTGCACTTTTTAAATTCCAAGTATCACTCTTGCTCCATCTGTATGTAGGCCTTCACAGCTTTATCATGTTCTGAAATCCATAGCTGTGATTAGTTCCAGTTGCTAAAGCTACGATGGGATGACTGCTGTTAAGAGGAGGGGTGTTGTTTAGGATGACTTAGAGCTTGTTGACTGTGTGCAGTGATTCAGGTGTATGCAGTGTGTATATCACTGACATGATAAGATATATTTGCATAATACTCAAAACAAGACATATCACACAGAGCGTCATAGCTGTGACAAAATACCTGAACCAGCAGCATAACAGTTAAGCAAATTTTAATAAAACCTGTCATAAAATTATAATCACTTTAGTCCACTAAATCTGAACGAATGCTTACTGTGCACTTTTGTGCATGAACTGTCTTCAGCTCACCTCCTCCCCGAGCTCGCACACACCGCCTCGTCTCACGCAAGTCATTTGAATTTTTAAGGGATCGTCAAAGAAACTGTCAGCCTCAGCTTGTACGGGGGAAATCGCTCAAATGTACTGAGTTATTGGGGCCATTTGCGGCGGGCATTAGTGCATGGATACAGGCTTGGATCGCTGAGGTGTGCTTCAATCTGAATAATGATTTGCAGAGTCAGACTGAACAGAGGACATTTCTCCGTGTCACTCCACTTAACATGTGCCCTTTCCATCGTGGTGACAGGTCCCCGCGTCTGACAGAATGTCTCCCGGGGAAGCTGTGGGAATATGTTGTGTGCTGTTGTCCTTACCAAAATGTTATTAAAGCTGTGTGGTATTTAAATGCAGTGCTGACAAAATACTGTAAGGAAAGAATAAAAAAGGAAATACCACTGGCTTAGTTTGTAACACATCAGTGGGAAAGGGCAATGAAAACAAGATTTTGAATAAACCCAAGTGTTAATGTGGTCTGAATCAGGCTCTCGCAGTCAACTGTACATGGCACTTGACATTGTCCGCTAACATTAAATCTACTTTACTGTGTTGTTTTTATCTGAAAGTTGTTAAAATATCTTCACCCTATCGTAGAATTGCATTAGCCTTTGTGAACCTTGTTTTCCGTTATAATGATTCAGACAAATTCTTGTAATGTTCGCATTACGACCAAAGCACAGTGGCTGTGTACTGTGGGAATAGACACACACTGGGAATGTGTTTTGGCTGATGACTGAATCAGCTCTGGGCAGTATGCGAGGTCAAAGCAGATGCCGCCTATATGCAGATAAGGCTGCGGCGACTGGAGCAGAAGCGATTGCGATTCACGCTCGTGGGCTTTTCCTTTACACATTTTAGACAACAGAAAACAGGAGCACAGCGGTACATGTTGCCATCATCCATCACCTCGGAGACTCGGCCGCTGTGATGTGTCAAAAAGGATGAAAGGCATGATTCTCAATGATAGGGCTGTTAAAGATTCAGGCTCCAGAGTAGATGGCATCAGGGTATGTTGTTGAAGGAGTTGCCAGAGCTGAACCGGTGGGGAAACTCATCTCACATGTTTACATACACACAGGAAGGCAGGTTATTAAGGGAAACCAGGCATGGAGAACATTTTTACTATAGATGATAACATACACACGGTCAGCAAACAGATTTTTCTCAAACACAGTATCATGTATTTAAACCAAAGCAGGCAAAATGTCATTGTTAATAAGATTAGTGATACCTCAGAGGAGGCTTCTTTTTAAGCAATTGGACTGAGAGCACAGTGACTGTGAATGTGTCTGACTTTTACAAATAATCTGGTGTTACTTTTAGTTTAGTAAGATCTTTACTAAATCTTTTCTGTTCTGCTTTTCTTTAGTGTTTCTTGAATTACAGTATATGTGTGGTGGTAGCTGCCTGGGGTTGGGGGTTTGATGTAATGCACAAATTTTCCTTGGTCAAAATGCAGTGACGAATTTTCATATTGGCAACATTGGCACCCCTCCCACAAGTTGTTTATTTGTGTTGATTTGTAATTAACTCTGTTTTGATTTTTTTTTTAAATAAATACAATGAATATAAAGACGATATTAGTAACAGCAACAACGACAACAGTAATATGGAGAGCGGGGCTTGCCTAGGGTTTCAAACATGCTAGGTCTGGCACTGCCAATGCGATTGAATGTGCATCAGCAGGTCCGAGTTCTATACGTCTAGTGTATGAAATGTCTGTATTGCCACTGTGCTGCATTTACTCTAATAACTATTATAACTTAAGTTATAGCTATAACTATAATAAACTCGTCACACCTCCAACCTGCGCCCAGGTGCAGGCTGACTTCCTCTTTCTCTACTTGCTGTTCTCGGGTAATACAACTGAAGTTACGTCTAGTACCCACCATTACTACTGCCAGAATGTTTGCACCTTTAGTATAGAGGATTGTAATGTTTATTACAACTGAAGCAATATCTGTTACCTTAGATGCAACTCTCAGGGAATGGACACACAATTTGAGGTAGTCAGCAACCCAGTTTTATACATACGAAGAACTTCTATTTAAAAGAATAAACTGCTTTACAACCAGACCAGGCATCTGATTGAAACATGCGTATATTTGTCAAAATGTGTAGCCACACCGTGCTAGTAAAAGGGACTGGGCGTTTAATTTGGACTAGGCTTTTAATCGAAGTTTTACGGTATGTTCGACAAACATGCGATTTCATCTGTTCCTTATGGTTTTTGTGTTTTTGGATTTGGAAGGTGGTTTGGTTTCCGTGTCATATACATCTAGTGTATGAATAGTCTGTAGTTTCACTGTGCTGCACTTTCATGAACTAGAATAAACTTGTCACATCTCCCAGCTGCGCCCAGGTGCCGTCTAACTTTCTCTTCTGTACTTGCTGTTCTCGTATTCATATAGCTGAAGTTACATACACTACCCACAATTACTAACGGCAGAATTTTTACAATTTCAGTGTCGAGGATTGCTGTGTTTATTACAACTTAAGCATTGCTCGCCCCGGCTCCAGTTTTGTATTTGTCTTTAACTGTCTATGGAAAAGCAGCTCTCAGTGTTAATAGGCTATTACTCATGACGCGAAACCAATCTGATAGTGCTGTGTGCAGGACATTGAGCAAATGACGAATTTTAAGTAGTAAAAAGAATAAGAAAAGTAAATCAATATATAGCAGGCAATGTTGATTCTGTGGCAGACTGCCACAAGATTCACTATATGGGAAACACTGTCTTTTGTTTACCTGTGTACTCAAGACAAAGGAATTCAGCTTGTTAAAAACATGTTGCCGTGCGAACAAGGTTTCTCTTAATCCCTTACACAGGTGAAGAAAAACAGGTTTCCTTTTCATAGTACATGATGTCTAAGATACTAGGTTACAGCAGAAAGCCAACAATAACCAGGTCTCTTAAAAGATAAGGCTAGCATTATATATGCAAGTCTTATTCTCAACACATCCCATGAAGAGATCACAAAAAAAGAGGTCTATTAGTCTGTATTTCAGTACCTTACAACTTTTCTACCCCGTTTGTGGCAGCCTATTCGTTCCTATTTTCAGGTGTACATCTTGAAAAATAATTCACAAATATATTGTCAGAATTTTGAGGAAAAAAATTAAGTACTTCCCTAAAACAGCTGGGCACTGTAGTTTTAAGCACATGTTACTCAAGCAGGAGTAAATGATGTATTTACTGGGGACTTTTTTTCGTCTGTGGATTAATACACATCTGGTGCTGTCATAAGTATTGACAACAGCAGGATGGTGTATGTAAGGCAGATCAAAATAAACTATGATGCCCATGTTCATCCTAATAAAGGAACATGTCACTGTGTGCAATGGTTTGACTGAATGTGTTTTCAATAGTACAGAGGAAGCAGAGGAATAAGCTCAGAGCACAGAGGAATACACTGTAGAAAACACTTGTTAGTAGGATCAAAACATTATTGATTTTGGTCTTTTGCATGGGATATTTTTTTTTTAATATCTTCAGACTTGTTCTTTAAGTTCATGTAAATGCACTGACTGTAATAAAGCACAGACACAATCTAACAAAAATGGTAACTACAGCCTGGCATTACCAGTTTTCCTGGCTCTTAATGACCGTCAATAGGAATGCTTGCAGTGAGTTACACAAAACTGCACTGAAGGAACAGGCCTGCTGATATATAGTCTCAAAGAAAGCTATACTGTTTGAATATTTAAACTGTGAGTCAGGTCTACCATTAACGTGAAATTAGCTCTCCCCATTGGCTGTATCACATTACTCATTTTTCAATCTCATTTTGCAAGTATCCATCAAATTTGATGAAGCCTCTCAAACTCAAGATGGTAGCAGATTTTAAGAAGCAAGGCAGCCCCTGTACTGGGAGTCCTAAGTCATCTGTTAATCAGAGACAACCATAATTATGCTAGTTGTGAGACATTTTCCTCATTTCTCAATTTGTATGCCAAGAGTTGCCTAACTATATCCATTCTGAAATGACATGAGCATTGTGGTGTTGGCTGCTGTTGCAATATTTCCACCCCTCCCGATGGACATATTGGGTAATAAATATGAGATCCACCAGTACTCTCTCACACAGATGATGTTATTAGACTTGCCAGCCTGAGGCATCAGCTGTGTGTATTGGACGTCTGTCAGAACAGAGATCTCCCCTCCCCCCACTTCAGACTCCCCCCTGTGCCGAAACCAACTGGTCCAGGAATTGCATGCCAGACTCGTGGAGGGTCCCAGAGACCCCTCTTTGCTCCATGTCCAAGTCAAAAGAAAGAGTCTGGCATTGAAATAGACTTCCCTGCACTCAAGATATAGAAGTTTAAAAAAATCTCCTTTGCCTTGGCGTGCTTCGTTGGGGAATCAGGGTGGGGGTGGATTGCATGGGGTAGTGGGTAGGATAGAGTTTCAGAGTTTGCTTTGAAGGTGGTCCCCACTACACTCGTGATGGCCTGTTGTGAAGGTCAAATAACATTCCAACCTTGTATTGGTACAAAAATGAAATGAGGAAAATGAAAAGAGAAGGGATGGAGGGGTGGAAATTCTCCTTCAGTGGAGCACGGGAGTATGGGATCGAGGTGGCTGACAGGACTCCCCAGAAATGTAGTCAATATAGTTCTGTGAGAGGGTGTGAGGTTCTGGATCAAAGAGGATCATCAGTGATGCAAAGAGAGCCACTGAAAGATTGGCATCAGTGTCAAAATGATTTGACACTGATGCCATGCCTCAGTGCACAGCCCTAAGATTTTCTAAATTTACAAGAAATGGAAACGCAGATGGGCATTATGGCGTCACTTTTGGAAATGGAGGGTTGTCACTCTGGGCTAAACAAGTCTAAGAGTCAACTTCCATGTTACAGCAGCAGCTGTGAAGCTCTACTTAGGCATAGTGGTGCTTAGAGCAAAGTGATCACATGCTAACCTGCCCATATTTTAATAATGCTAGCATGTTGATGTTTAGCGATTGTTATATTTACCACATTCACCATTTTAGTTCAGTGTGTTAGGCAAAGTGCTGCTTGGATATAAATGCTAACATCAGCATGCTAACATGGCTTTATTGTAATAATGAGGCTAGCATGCTAATGTTTAGTAACCTTATATTTACCACGTTCAGTGCTTCAGTATAAATGCTACCATCAATGTGCTAACATGGCTATATTGTAATGATGAGGCTAGCATGCTAATGTTTAGCAATCTTATATTTACCACGTTCAGTGCTTCAGTATAAATGCTACCATCAATGTGCTAACATGGCTATATTGTAATGATGAGGCTAGCATGCCAATGTTTAGCAAGGGTTACCATGTTCACCATCTTTGTTCAGTGTGTTAGCATGCTATCATTTGCCCGTTTGTACTACACACAGAGTACAGCTGAGGTTGATGGGAATGTCATTCCCTTTCAGATATTTGGTCACAAATTCAAACTGTTGATGAAATTGAACATTTTGATTGAGATTCCTCTCTTTGAATTATGAATGTCTGTACAAAATGTCATTGTAACCCATGCTACAGTTGTTGAGATATTTTAGCCTGGACTAAATTGGTAAACCACACAACAGACTGACATTGCCATCCCCAGAGCTGCGCCACTAGATCACAATAGAGAAATGAATCCATTAATCTAATCTGTCTACAAAGACACTATAATGATTGTTAATTGGGTTAGAAAAAAATCCAAGGCTTTGGCATGAATAAACTATAGCTGGATGACTTTACTTTAAAACCTTATGGGCCAATCTTCTTGGCCAAATTAAATACGGGTTGCTCCCAGAGACCTCACAGCATCGATACGCTCAATATTGATTGGGAAAAGGCCAATGCCATCAAGCGAGAGTCTTTAGTTATCCCGTCGGCATAAACAGGAGGCAATCTCATTAAAAAGACTCTGCTCCAAGTGGGTCTGCAAAATTTCCACATATGTGGGGCGCTGTACTCTGGAAAGTCAAAAGCAATTACTGACTTCCTCGCTTTCATCCTCTCTGTGGAGAGGGCAGAATGGTGTTTGTGGCTCTGGCATAAGTGGACGAAGAACATTACACCAGAGTGCAATTAGGACTTGGACCTGGGTCACAAGTCGTGATGATTCTACGCTTTGTCAATTAAAGTGTGTTTTAGAGCAACGGAGAAAGAGGAAGAAAGTATAAGGGGTTGGGGATGTGAGATTTTGAGGGAGAAACTGTGTAAGAGTATTGTCATAGAATAAGGGTATGCACTTGCTCCGTCTTCCGCAGTTTATCCCAGCTGCCAAGAAACAACAATATTACATTTTCTACAGAGGATCTGGGTGCAAACCCTGTTATTATGCTTTCCAGTCCAATCATACCACAATTGTTAGGCCTTCCAGGTCCAAATATCCAAACCTTTTTTTTTGTATCCGTATTGTGAATTTTTAATTCTTGGACTAAAGGCTGTTTCTCTAACAGCCTGCCCAATGCACCAGTCTGTAGCAGTCCAATGTGTGTACATGTGTGTAAGCCCCAATCACAGCACTGTAAAAGCCATGGTTTACAGTCTGTTCCTGTACTTTGACATTCGCTAACTATCCCCCAACCGTTATGTGGCTGCCTCACCCCGGGAGACCTCCGCTTTTAGATTTAGAAAGGTTGCCTGCTGAGTCCAACCCAAACACATTCTACTGCTCAGCCAAGAGACACAGGGCAAGGTCAGTGGATTGTGTGTGTGTTTTCATGCCACTACCCGAAGTGTGTGTGAGTGCATGAAAACACAAAGGCGCACACAGGTCACAGAGTGTCCTCTCCTCCCACTGTGTACTGCAGGTACTCTCCGTTCATGCTCTGATTTGACATGTGCAACATCTAACTAATTCACCCTCCCCCTCCCCCTTCTCACACTCACACACAAAGCGGATAGAACAACCATCGATAGCATCAACATGGTGTCAATGTGATTCTCGCTTTGTGGTCCCCAATTCACTTCATTAAATCCCCTGTGTTTGCAGATTTGTACTTCAAAGTAAGTCTTTAATGACTTAATTAGAATTAGTCAGCATCTAGTGAAATTAAACCAGTACATCCTAAATGGCTTTTTTTTCTAAATAGCTCAGCATGAGCATCCTTGCCGCTGAGTCTATTACACAAGGACTACATTAGATGGAGTTTTTGCAATGCTGCTGTAAAATTCATGCCTCACTTTTTCGGCCAGCTTCCTAGTACAAAGTCTGTGTAAGGTCCCATTGAGCCCATGTGTGAATAGAGCAGGTAATCGTCCAGACAATTTACCGTTTACCGCAAGTGGGTATATGGATGACGTTTCTGTCATGCAGCTTGCGGAAAACTGGAAGAAAGAAAACGCCCGCAGGTAAGAAGAAGGGCCATCTAAACAAAGATGGCAAAGAACTCTAACTGCAGAGATGACAAGATTTGAAAACTTTTGTTGGTTAGGGCTGGTGCCAAAATTGTCAGACAAATTCAAGTAACTGCAACAGATTCTGTTTTTTATGACCAAATTCCAACCTGGCTACGTGACTGCGGTGTTATCTGTTTCATGTCCTACCTCCTACACACTGTGTTTAAGCACCACCCCATGCCTAAATCAAACAGAGTATTTCCAAGGACACGAGCAGTTTCCTGTTGTATGCTACATTTGTAAAATGAAACTCGAGACACTTTCGGGACCTGATTTTACAGACATTGCCCAGAGTTCACATAAAAATAGAGTTTTACACTGAATAAAATGTATTTAGTAGGCTGTAGGAAAAAAAAGTATATCACGAAGAAGAAAGAAGTAAAATCTTGCTTGGTACTCAGTGGACATTTAGATTGAGTTTGATAAACCCAGGGGGCCCCAGCTATCTCATCAGGTTTAAGAACTCGGGGTAAGACCAGGCACCTCGAGACCGGCCATGATTTGTTAGACCTGAGAGCATTTACCTCGACAAGAGAGGAGAGTATTGCTCTCTTTGTCCAGAAACATACCCCACGAGGATGTTTGCCCAGACCAATCAAATGTTCATCAAACTCCATTCTATACCAGTCTGAGTGAAGGCCGAGGGACCCCAAAGCCCGTAAACTCTCTGCACTTCTTCCATACATTACTCCACAGGCACTTCTTCCCTGTGGCTTGGAAAAACAAAACACCCAATTATAGATGATTATCTCTGAGCATTCTGTGATAAGTTGGACCTGGGGAAGACAGGAGGAAGAAGTGTTGGCAACGAGGAGGGCTTCTCGGGGTGACCTGAACCATAATGATTCGGAAATGGTTCACAGAATCTAGGCTGGGCTGGCAGCTGTTGCCAGCGGACTCTAGGGTTGTTTCTTTTCACTGCTGTCAGTGAAGGGTGCAAATTACCAACCGACTACGCAACAAAAACAGTTTTAAATAAAGACAGTTTTACTTTCATTTCTCTGAATACCTTGTGGTACTATCAACCTACTTCCTCTACTTTTGAACTTTTCAAGTCCTGGAGTGTTCCATCACGCATTCACGAGTCTATTCTTGCTCGCTAATCGATCACTCCAAAGCCCGGTCACCGAGGTCTTGACGAGACAAGCTCTCTCACATTTCAGCCAGCATTTTCTAAAAGCTGCTCGACAACACACAAGGAGCCTACAAAGCAGTTCACCTCAGTGACCTTTGACCCTCGTGTCAACGATGTTTGGATGATTTACCTTTAAACACCAGGTGAATAAGAACACCCAATGCATCAAGAAGACGGACTATTGTTGAGCTCAAAGAACAAATCTGGAGTGGTTGGAGTGTTTACACTGGTTTTCCCCAACATTTTTCATCCTTAAAATGTTATGTTTGACTCTTTAATATAGATGTGCTACATTTAAAGACTATTGTTAGTCAGTTTTTCCAGTCAGGTTGATTTACTCTGATTCAGGTCAAAGCATTGTCGAAAATACCTCTGTGAATGTAGACAAACACTTCAAATAATAATAGTAATGTTTTGAAGAGTTGTAAAAAAAAAAAGAAAAAAAAAGAAAAAGTATGATATTATTTACTTTAAAGGATATGGAGCAAGGTTTAACTGGTGGTACAACTTTTTTATTTATATGCAAGACAATCCTGTAAAAACCCATATCTATTCATATATTGTATTTATTGACTTTATTTTGAAGTGCTTTTGGTTTCAAGAGGTAAAAAGCTGGACAAAGAAATGACCACAAAAGAACGCATTTCAGCATTAGCGCCAGTAAATCGATAATGTCTCGCAACAAAACACAATATATTGCTGCATCGATTATTTGTTCACACTTTCACATTGATGTTTGCACAGTAACAGGCAGAGCAGGTTCCAACAATAGATGTTTTGACTGAAATGTCAACAGGTAAGCATGAATAAAAAGGGCTTATGGAGCTCTTGATGTGTAGCAGTGCATCTTTTTTCCCCTGCTGTGTTCACAAGTTATACCGTCACTGTGTTCCTTAAGGGGAGTAACTCATCATGTTAAGATAGTTTTGGAAATATATTTTAAAACGTTGTAATGTGAGGGTGAAATGATCTCAATGCAACTTATCATGCAACTTATGTGGTCAGAAAAACTAAAAATTCCTGCAACTTAAAGCAAGATATGTATTTTATAAAGAGGAAATATTCCACTCACCGTGATAGGAATAAAAGTTTAACTCATAAGCAATAAAAAAACTCAATTTTCTGAACATATTGAGGGGTTCTGCTGCAACAGCCTGACTAAGCGACAGGTAATTTATGATGGCTAATGTTAGAAAACTTGTTTGCACAACAATTTATCTGCAATAATTGATTGAACTTCCTGGTGAGCAAAGAATGACGCAGTAGTGACTGATCTAAATTGCCACATTAGTTTTCTGAGTTTGACTTCCCTTCCTGCTATTCCCCAGTAAATTTCGTTGTTATTTATTTCCAGTTTTTCATTTATATGTATGAATTGGACATTAAGTGGACGTTGATGAATACATAAGTATATACACACACATCTGCCTTCTGTTCAAACCACTAGATCTTTCAGTTTCTCTCGTTCTCTCCCCCCTCCTCTTCCTCTCCCGCACCGCCTCTAATTGAGACGTGAGTGGAGTCCAGGTGGGACCCATTTGAATTCCCTGTGGTCGTGACCGCTGTGGTTGCTCGTGACACAGTTGCAACTCTCATTTCCAGACCATTTACAACATATTCTTGCCATCGGTAACACTCATGCTACAATCATTATGTCGCCTCAACACACCATAGCGATTTGTGGTCAAAAACACTAACACAGACATGCAGGACCAGATGGAAGGGAGAATTAACATTGTAATCAAGTCTGTACTGAGTGCGTGCAGCATGATACATAATGTACTTGTTGGAAATGTGCATCACATTTGCCTAGCCAGGGATGCTCTGCAATTCATGTTTTAAGATTTCATTATATTCTGTGCACTTGGCTCAGCATCAGATAATGATATTGAAATGCATGCGCCATTGGGATCAGTGTTATTGACATTGGAATTTGCTGTATCCCTGATTCAGAGGCTGAGCTGAAATTGCTGTTGTTGTTTGTGTGTGTGTGTGTGTGTGTGTGTGTGTGTGTGTGTGTGTGTGTGTGTATGTGTGAGCGTGTGTTTTTTTTCTCCCTTCTCAAATCTGGCAAGGAATGAAGTGTCTATTGGAAAATTATGCAAATGCCGTTAGAGGGAATACAAAATGCAGGGGAAATTGAGACCTGAAAAAGTCAAATACAAATAAAAAAGAAAACAAATTGAGGCGGTTTATGAGCAGATGCCCTCCGAACATGGCTCAGCTGAGTTCAGGCTGTGCTGAAAAATGATAGCAGTAATTAGAAAAATGGCCTGGTTGGGCTTTGTTTCACGTGTGAAAAGGGTGTGGCTTGTATTGTGTTTCTTTGCATGCTTCAGAACTTGAGGCTACAGTGCTTCATGTGGTTTGCAACTGTGCTCTGGCCATATGTCGTCCATTCAGAAAACAGTAAAGTTATTAGCAGCTCATATATATATATATATATATATATATATATATATATATATATATATATATATATATATTTACAGCTTCAACAGACACAGTAACCACCTCGGTAGCTGTTCTGTAAGGCTATACTTACTGCAGGCACAGCAGTGTTGTGAGCTAAATGGTAACATCAGCATGTTGACATGCTTACAATGATGGTGGTTATTATAAGCAGGTATAATATTTACCTTGTCTACCAATTGGTTACCAATGTGTGTTCCCGATTTCATGGCAATCCATCCAGTAATTGATAGACATTTCACTCAAAACCAGATTGTATACAGGTCTTTAAAAGGTCTTAATTTCAATTTTTATAAATATTAGGCCTTAAAAGTAATTAAAAAGTCTTAAATTTGAATTTGTGAAGGCTTAATTGACACAAACATTTTATCCAATTCAAAGGTCTAGTGTGTAGGATTTAGCTGCATCTAGCAGTGATGTTGTAGGACAATACTTTTCCTGTGTGCCAAGCGTGTAGAAGAACTGTGGTGGTCGAAGTGAAAACATGAACAATATGGTGGACTCCTTGGAAGAGGACCATCTGTATGTAGACAGAAATTAGTCATTCCAATGTAACAAAAGTCCATCCATCCGTCCATCCATCCATCCATCCATCCATCCATCCATCTTCATCCAGACAGGCCGAGCAAAGCACCTCAGACGTCCCTGTCCACCTCAACGCCTTCCAGTTCCTTCTGGCGTTCCCAGGCCAGATGAGATATGTAATCCCTTCAGCGTGTTCTGGGTCTGCCCCGAGGCCTCCTACCAGTGGGATGTGCCCAAAACACCTCCAGTGGGAGGCGCCCAGGAGGCGTCTGCACAGTACCTCTGCACAGGACCATGTTCCCTTTATACTTTTTCTGCAATGCCTGAATAAGAAACAGAAGATTTGTCCAAAAATAAGTTTGAAATTTGATTAAAATTGATGTTGAAAAGGTCTTAAGCATTAAATTTATTGGTCCGATACCTGTAGATACCTGAAAATCACAAATATCAGCCTCATGGTGGCGCTAGATGTAAAGTCAGGGGATCATTATCATTATCAAAGTCAATAGGATACACTGTCATGGAACCATGACGGTCTGCACAAAAATTTGGGGCAATCTACTCAGTAGATGTTGCAATATTTCAATGGATAAGTGAAAACTTTGCATGTGGAGCAAGATGAAAAGTAATGGGATCACATCATCACACATAATCAGGGAGCACCATAGATGAGGTCATTTTTCCCCACCACGTATCTATCCCATAACCCTGCCAATACTGCCAACTTGTATCTTCGAAAATTGCTCTTGTCAGCAAATACACTAGCAATATATTGATGACGCTGTCTGAACAGAAATCCATACAATGCATGGGCTTTACGTCTGAGGTCACCGCGTTTTAAATCTATATACCATATCTCTTTGTTAGTGATATCACCATGGTGATTGGGAGTAGTTTTTGCCACGAGGAACGAATGATGCAGTTTAGGCACCTGCAGTCATGTAATGTGCCGCCTTTTAGCTCACATCCAAAATCAAGCCTGGCCACATAATGACTCGCAGTGTTTGTGGGCACAGCATGCCAATTGCTCCTGGTAGGTGATTAATGGCCAACAGGTAAGGTTGTCATGGTTACCTGCCCACCTGAGCCACAGAAGCAACAGCAGCTGAAGTGAAGGCTGTAAGTTGGATTCGCTCACTGCAATTCATGACCTTGAAAGTGCAGCTAACATTTCCCTTTGCATCTTCTGTCTTTTGTTTTCTGTTTTTTATCAATCTATGAATTTACTTTGTCAAACTCTCCCATTTATCTCGCTGATTTCCCTTCCTCTCACCCTGTCCTCCCACCTTCTTATCGTCCATCCCTCAATCTTTCATATTCCTCCCTTTCCGAATTCTTGATAGTCCATCCTTCTATCTTTCCTGTCCTGCCTATTACCCCGCCTCTTCCTCTCTTTCTTCCTTTGTCTGGGATCCATTTGTGCTGCATTAGGCAAGATATGCTGAGAGAGAAAGAGAGGGAGGATAGAAAGAAGGAAGACGTGCAGAATGGATAGTGTCTGAGCTTTGCATTATAATGGAGAACTGTCTCAAGGCAGATTTGCCCTGCCTTTAAACGATGCATCCATCTGCATTTATTCACCCAACTGTACGTCCGCTCAGGCCTGTGTGCTTTTATTTCCCTCCCTTGTGGGAATGTATCCCATGCCCATTGTATGCTTCTTTACTGTTGAATATTTGTAATGGTAATTTGTTTTATTTGTTTTGCAGCTGGGTTTTCTTTTTATTGCATGTGCAAGTAATTTCCTCTAATGGATTGTGTTTCCATTGTCTTGTAGTTGGGAAGTGTTTCGTGTGTCAGGAGGGGTTGCAATGCCTTTGTGCGCATGGGAGGGAGGAGGGACAGTCCCATTATTTAACCCAAGCCATCAGTCACACTCAACAAGCCTATCATATAGGACCATTCACACACTGTGCAGGCTAAAGTTAGCGCTATTATCTGCCTGTCACTGGTAGCCGTGTTGAGGTCCCTCGTGGAAAACCAATTGTATGAGTGAATGCCTTGCTGCTCACGTTGTCAAGCTCCAGAGATGCGCACAGTGCCTTAAAAGAGCACTCTCCATTTACCTTCAGTTTTTCACACCTTTCAACTCACATTAGACAGCATGACTTTGACATTTCTGCTGTATTTAGTATCATAACATTGACCGCTCAATTTTAAACCTTCAGCAAGGTTTGGAAGCGCGACCAAGCGCGAAAAATAATCTTTAACTCTAGAAAGCAAGGATCATCTCGATTTTAATCATCTCAGCTCATCTCCTAAGATTTTCGAGCGAGTGCTCATCAATCAAACTGTATGCAGACAGTTTGCTTGATTAATATTCATTTCATATGAGACACTTCATTTGCATGAACACACTGTCTCATAAAAATTACCAAGCCCTCCCCGCTGGTGTGATAAGCATCTGGACATGAAACAGTTGAAAATCTGAGACATGGTACTTAACCCGGCAACACGATCCCACTTCATTACATAGTGTTACGTGGGAGGGCTTCAAGCAGGCGTGACTAGTAACATCATGCTTAGTATGTCCCCATCAGATAACACAGAGGATCAAGTTTCACTTTGTTGCAGAAGCATTGTATAGAATGTGTCTGGATTAATGAAAATCATCTTTGGTTTCTTCGGGTCAGGAAGTGACAGATGGGGAAATGCCCTGAGGTGGTGAGGTGCATCAGTGTGATGGCTATCTCACCGTTTATGTTGGGGTGGCTGAAAGTTCTGCACGTGAAGGAATCCATATCTGTCATTAACTCAACTTTATTTATATAGCACCTTTCATATAAAGCCCAAAGTGCTTCACGTGGCAAAATTGGAATTACACAGACACAAGACAATAAAATATTAACAAAGCAAACCAACCAAAACAGAACAAACTAACAAAACAAAGGTGACTAAAACTTCATAGAATAAAAGGAGTGTAAATAAATAAATAATAAAATAGAATAAAAATGAACAGGAGAGATAAAAGAACGTTAAAAAAACCTGTGGTTGAAACTTAACGTAAAAACCAAGACTGTAATGTTACTCCATGTTAAAAGCCAGATTAAAAAGATAGGTCTTTAATTTACGTTGAAAATACAGAGAGAAATATAGTTACAGTTAACCTGAGAGTAAAGTTAGGAATCATCCGAAGAGATTTTTCAGATATGGCCAGATATATTTACCACTTCAAAAAACCCACAGGCTTGAAATCAAATCCTCTTTATGATGATCATATCAGACAAATGCAACCAGAGGTATTATATAGAGCATTTCCACATAAAAATATGCAAGAACAACTCGAGCTATGTTACATATTTTGTTTAGTTACTATTCCAAAGAAATCTGTAATTTTAACATTAGGTAACTGTGCATTTCATTTGGTTGTATGTCCAGGGAAGCACCAAATGATATGTTGATGATACATTATAAATTATACAATATTACAGAATTATACTTAATTGTATGGTTATACAGTATTTTGTTGCCATACAGCACTTTTTTTTCGTTTGCATTCATTCATTCATTTCATTGCATGCCATTGTTCAACACAGTAATCCAGTACAGACCCCATTAGATATGTATCAGTATCGGTCCAGCTTACTATGATGTGCTACTATAGCAAGTGGCTCATGCCAGCCGCCAAGCTAATACATACATTCATTCATTAATTTTCTGTAACTGTTTATCCTGTTGAGGGTCGCGGGGGGGCTGGAGCCTATCCCAGCTGACATTGGGCGAGAGGCAGGGTACACCCTGGACAGGTCACCAGACTATCACAGGGCTGACACATAGAGACAGACAACCATTCACACTCACATTCACACCAATGGGCAATTTAGAGTCACCAATTAACCTGCATGTCTTTGGACTGTGGGAGGAAGCCGGAGTACCCAGAGAAAACCCACACTGACACAGAAGAACATGCTGCCTAATGATTACAGTAATGTTATAAAATTATAACACCCTATCCTAAGATTGAATTCAACACACAACGTTAGCTACAGTAGCTATATGGGTAGTCGACTTACCTAATTCTACGCTAGCAACTAACGTTGCGTTACTTGCATCTATTTCATTAGAATGAAATGACCCAATGTGAATAAATGTAAATAAAGACAACAACTCCCATGATCCCACACTATTTCACAACATCATGAAAATCTGTCTTTTGTTACTCTTTTGATTGAGAGACCTCCACCAGCAGAAATTGCACTGTGCATTGAACTGATTAGGCAATTATCAAAAATACAATCAAGTATTTAAAGCAACTTTTTCAGAAATTAATTGCTTAAGTTTTTAATCAAAAGACCTTACCTTGTTCCAACTGTTCTTTGTCGTAAGTGACTGTAAATTAAGGATTCATGGTTTTGGACTGTTGGGCAGAGAAAAAGGCAATGACATTTTGGGAAATTGCAATGGGCTTTTGCTAATGTCTTCCATGGACATAGAAAATGAGTAAGGGAATAATCTCTTTCTCTTTGCTGTCCTGGGTGTTATCTTAAAGTTATAATTAGTCTGTTTTTGGGTGAATTTTTAAATGTGAAATAACACATTTGTATTGCAGCTTGTTAAATAGCTACTGGTGTGGTCTTCAGTTTATCTGCTCCTGTGTTGTCTGTGGCTGTATTGTGGGCAATGACACAAATCACTCAGCAGAACTGCTTGAAGATAATATTGGATTCCCGGGGTTTTTGCATCAGTGTGTTGGAATATCTTAATTTTGCAGGTAACATACATTTCCATGAGCTTATTGCGTTATATTGTGATTTACATTTATAGACAATGTAAAATTACGATAGCATGGTGAAATAGTTTATCCATATCGCCCACTCCTGGGAACAATACTCAGTCTGTCTGTACCACTAGCATCTGTTTTACTGTAAATTGCAGGACACGATCACACGATGCTCTGCCTCTCCATTACATGAGGAAATGATAAAAGCATTTGGATTCATGCATTGTAGTTGACATTTTGCTGAAACTGTTAAGAAATATCACACTCAATAATCATTTTTTGTGGCTCCCTTGTTCTTTTAGAAGATCTTAATATCTTTTCTTTTTCTTCAGCGATGCTGCTCAGCAATCACAGTGGACAGACAGTGACTCATATGTAAACTGGTAGTTGTGTATTTAAATATGTAAAGTATATGTAAAAAACATGTAAAACAACTTGCATACTATACTTTGCTCCTGGCGAACCCTCTCGCACCCAGGAGTCCGAGAGAGAACGAAAAGAAAGCCAGGCCTATGTAAAATATATGAAATGGCCCCCGACATTTTTCCATGAGGGAAATTAAATTACAGTGGTGACAAGTAACGCACCAAATGCCAAGACACACAGGTACATTATGATTTCCCTCATTTGTTTTTGAATAGAATTTATTTTGGTTTCCAGCTTGCCTTCCCGAGAGATGTTTATTTCAGGTGTTGTGTCATTGATAAAGCACAGTCACACATCATGCCTAATTACAACATAACACATTTGACTCTCACCCAATTCAAGGAGCACAGGGGCGCTATCAATGTCAAGATGGCAGGAGGTGTTTGGTAGTAAATCAGCCAAGCCAAACGTCTTCTCTTGTCGCTTTTAACACTGAAATCTTGTATGAACACATTTGCAGATAGGTGTTTTTGTCATTGCTGTATTCCCAGACATGAATACTAAATGTGTATTTTGAATTTACACATGAAAATTTGTGCGCATTTTCGTTAACATTCCTAGTCTCAGTAACTCCCAAGCCCCTTCAATGCAGCCTTAATTTAGGATCCAGCTTAAATCAAGCTAATAGGTTCCATTTCCCTTAACACTCCTCACCTCCCATTTGTCTTTTTCTCCGCATCGCATGATTGCTGCGAGACATACTTTCTCCCCATCAACTATTGCTGTTACTATATCACCGGGCTCCGTTTTGCTTTAACTAGATGGAAAAGTCAATTAATTAAATCTGTCAGGTTTCATCCGGGCCCCTTTGGCACACGCACGGTTACTAAAATAACAAAAACAGCAGCATCGCTGATTAGTAAGAAAGTCGTTGTGCAGGAAACAGCGAGACAGTAATGAAGGAGTCTCCTTGATGTGGCTGAGAACAGAAGCTGCGGCCGCTGCTAGGCCCGCTAAATGTTGGCCAACTTATCTAAGGGAGTTATCTTAAATCCCCCTCAGAGTAAGTACCCTTGAAACGTCAGCACCATAATGTATCATAAGGCTCCTTCTGGAATACAAGACGAGTTGGCAATGCCGGACTGCCGCTCTGTCTCTCCTTTTTTTTTTTTTTTTTTTTTTTTTTTACTCCTCTTCTTCCTCTTTTTTTTTCATTGAACTGGGTCCAAGCCCGTCTCATGAATATGTATTTTATGATGTGTTCTTTTGGCGGTTGATAGCAGTTCCTGTACCTAAGCCCACACATTTTTTTTGAGAGCAAATTAACGACTGTGATAGTGAAGTGTTTTTCATTTTATGTGATAATTTCTAAGTAACACCTGTGCAAGTAGTCGCTGCTTTATCGGTTCTGCTGTGAGATATGGCGCATTGAGTCTCACACACACTCGGATGCATGCACGTGGCGATACGCAGGGAGCTACAAATTCTCATTGTCTTCCATCATAAAAACAGCCTCTATCTCCTGCTACTTGCTCCCTGCATGGTTTTTGACACCTTGGGTGCAAACCTGCAAAAAAAACCTCCATATGCCAACAATCATACCATGTGAGTGATGGTAAGCTCTTACAGTCAAAGATGCTGCAGAGATAATACTATACTGCGGCAAAGCTGAATGCCATGAATTCAGAAATGTGCTTTTTTTTGTTGGAGGTACATGTGACAAAAGGGGTCTTGCTTGCACATATGGTCTTGTTTTAAACTTACCCCCTTCTGTAAGGAAGTGTGCTCTGTTCTGTCATCAAGCTTGGAAATCAATCTAATACCCACTCTGCGCTTCTGTCTGCTTGGCTATTTTAATGTTGGTGATTGCCATGAAAGGGAAATCTGTTATTTTGCATTTATTGCTGCAAAAAATGTAATGCTTCCGGCTGCAGCACTGTCTCAGTTACACTCCACTTGAGTACTCGTATTACAAAATGAAAGGACAGCTGGGCATTAGGGATGTTCCTGGCGATTAATTTCCCTGTTGACTAAATGAAAATTTAAATAAAGACTAGCTGACTAGTCTAAAAACAGGAAAACACTTAGAAAACAGTCAAAATTTAGCACAATTTATTGTGAAGTGTTTGAAACATTGTCCCAAAAAATACTGTGTGCATTAAGAGCCCTTTGAAGCCTTTAATCACTTCAACAACCATGTCAGATTTGGGTTAGGGTTAGGTGTTTTTTTGCGCCGTGCGGTATGAACGTGAACAAGACGGCAAGTCAGTCAAAAGTTAGCCACTAAAATAACATCTGAAATAAATAAATTGCCTCTGAAATGTGGGGCACATTGAACCTTGCAGATTATCTGACAAAAATGATAGCAGTTCACTTGAAAGTTAATAAAACAACATCTAAATTATAATTAACTTTCAGAAGAATTAATTGCTGCTGAATTCATTTTCGAGATCAGACTACTGCCAAACTGAGCTGGTTTTGCAGGAGGAAGTCTCTCCAATTTCCCACCATGCTGTCCTAAAACTCCAAGTCGACTTGAGCATTACCGCGGGGAGGGGGGCTGCTGTCTGACGGCTCTGTAGCCCCCACTAGTGGCGGGCGGCTGCATGACAGTTAAGCGGCCTTGTACGTCCATAAAACACTAATTGGTTTAACCGACTAATATTTCTGGTGCAGACTAGCGAGGGGGCAGACGTTTAATTGTTTAAACATCTAATCGTGTGCATCCCTACTGGGTGTACATTGCAAACTATGGAAACCTTATGTAAACGCTATTGACGACCTTTGAATAACTGCTGATGAGGTCATCTGCCATTACTGAGGCATTGTATACAATGACCTCTTGGTGTTTTGGGAAGACTTACCTTGGGAGTGATCCCATACCATGTATTGTTTGTGGAGTGTCCCCACTGATTGCAAATGTATGCTCGTTCTTATGGTATTATTTTTATGCGTAGCTGTACCCCTCACATTGTTTCGTTCGTCCTGTTTGTCTTGCACTGTCCATCCAAGGGTATCCAAGATATGTATGAGAAGCATACACACAGCACTGATTCTCACTCCGTGGGGGTTAGTCTGGGAGGAGGCTCGACCCTCTCAGTGACCCAGCCCCACCTCTGTCAGAGAGAACACATTTGCAGATCCAGTGGAGAAGGGTAGAAATGCACTGCATCGTCCTGTATAATGTCTCTCTTGGCTGTTGTGCCTGTGCCTTCTATTTAGTCTGTGTCTCCAATTAAGAAATAGTCCTACTGTATAAGCTTCAGGTCCAATTTGCCGCATGGACAGTGTATTTGAATGAGATTACTCCTGCAATAATGTATTTTTTTGTCAGGGGAGTCACAGCATCTGATTTGATGTCATATTTAATTCGGCTCCTCTGCAGCTGTCAGAGCATTTTATTAAAAGCGCTGTTTACTCACAAGGATGTAACTTTGATCAAATGTACTCTCTCACATTGCTTTTAAATGTCTTAAAATACCTGCCAACATACTTGTGTGTACATATATATACACACAAACACACACGCAGTAAATGTGGTTCAGCCGAGTTGTTCAAGCTCTAGTTTTGTTCACTTGTGGCCTTCTGCCAAGACTTAGCTGATGAGCACACTGCCTTTTAACCTCTTAATATTGCCCAAATGGTCTGTTTATGCAGAGATTCATGATAGGCTCCCGGCCCTTCTCTTAAACCCATTAATATCTGCTCCACAAAAAAAAAATCTGATTGCTCTAATCTAGGATTTTTGAATGGGTATTAAGGGCTAGATTTTGAGATGGGGGGAATGTCACTTTGACACGGGGAGCACAACTCCACGCAGGGATGCACGTGGAGAGTCTGATGAAAGGATAGAGGTGTATTCAAAATGTACTGTCGGTATAATTTGAGATTTTGATGTCACTCAGCTTCCCCAGTGCCTTGTCCTTTGATGCGTCGCTCCCGCTTTGACCTTTTGTAACCAGATTTCCTGGCATCCCACAATGGAATTAACTCCCCGCGATATTAAATGCAGTATGGAATGCCTAATGTGAAAAGGATAATGCTTGCGTAGAGGATGGCGGCATTTGTGCACTCTTGGGCTTGTATCGTTTTGCTGAGATTATATTTCTGCAGCAGATCATGGGTGATAGTAGTGGATAATAGAGGGGTTTGGATTGCCTAATCATTAAAGCTGACTTAACCTTAATATCATGATATGGGTTTGATGGGGATAATCCTGAATATCTCATCAGAGTATAGATGAAACAATCTTTTTATCCTCATCTAACAGTGTTTTCTAAATTCATACTTGACTTATGGGATGTGGAGTTGCAAATTTTCACGCACCATTTTGTGAATAGCGACACATCCTAAGTGTTGATCTCACAGCAGTTGCAAGCCAACACCACGTAAATTTCCACTTGATGTTATTCATTGTATGTTAACTAGCAATAGCTTAGCGATGACTTCATCCAGTGTCAGGAGTTCACTGCTGATGGCACTCCCATGAGCTTTAGAGGAAGCCAAGGGCAGCTCTGGCTCATTCAGCCCATCAGAGTGGATCTGGTTAGCCATTCTGTCGACTGGAATTTTGGAGTGAAGCCTGCGAGCACAGTAGTCGTTTCTTAGACCGTGCAAACACATCCACAGGTGCAACAACTCAAGCTGTGAAGTTATGGCTCGTGCCCACAGGAAAGGGGAAACACTGCCGCGTTTCTTATGTCAATTACCAACGGGCCTTGCAAGAATACACACGGGGTCTGGAGCCCATATGCACATGTGAAGACGTATACTCCATACACCGCCAAAGCCCAAAGCAGCGTGTGCCTCATCGCTCACTCCTCATCTCTCTGTGGGAGTGATTTGCTGGTAAGGTGGGGGAGTTAACACATTGATGAGCAAACAACAACATAATATCTGAAAATACATTTTTGCGGTTCGCGCTGCCTTTAGTGTTTGCTTGATCACACCCGGTATGACTTCAGCTGACTGGAGATTGAGCAACTTGCACTGTGATGACAACTTGAAACCCACGATGCCATAAGGACCGCGCACAAAAATGATAAAGCCACGGTGCATCCATCTGTTGTGTTTCTTACTGGAAAAGACAAATTGTCCCTGGAAATGAACAAAGAAGACAATCATGTAAAGGCTTCTGTTCGTCTAACATGTATGTTTCTTATTTTCTATGACAGATTATTAACAGCATCTGGCACCAGAACAACAGGACTTGTGGTCTTGTGGGAAGAGCGGCGCAGTGGAGGGAGCCGTGCCATAAAGGAAGCACCCAATTCGGGCATTTGCCAGCAAAAGACTGAACTCAACTGGGACCTTCGGCAGCGGGCGGTAAGAGGAGGAGGCCATGTGGACCGCACGCCTGCTAGTCCTCGCCAGCCTCTTTGCACCAGCCGCTCTGGGTGAGTTTGGCTCATTAGGGCTTGTGTGTGTTTGTGTGTGTTTGTGTCTACGTGGAGCAGATGCGGGCATAAAAACATACCTCTTGCATTTTGTGAGTGGCATGGTTTGAAGCTGTATCAGAATTCCATCCTTTTGCTACTCAAGCGCCAGATTCTGTCAGCCAACTGCGATAAAAGCCTTTGACTTTATGTCTGTCTGGTTTTCTGTCTATCTAGCGCCTCTTGCTAATTAGCAGTTTTTTTCCTCCTTAAACTCCCTGAAACTTCTTTTTCTACACTTTTCTTATGTGCACTGTCTTGTCTGTTCCTTGTCTCTGATTTTTTTACATCTGTTTTTAGATCTGTCCCTCTTCCTCCCGTCTCAGTCTCAGTCTTGCTCTCCTGGCAATAGGAAATGAACTGAAATTACTTTCAAAGAATCATTAACACCGCTTTGGCTTTGTGGCGCATGTTTAGTATAGCGAGAATTGCAAGAGGAGTAAAGAAAAAAAAAAAAACGACTTCTTTTATCATTTCACGCATTAAGATCTTAAGATTAAGTTGCAAGGACTCTCTTTTCCCGCATCTCAGTAAATGGAAACCACCGTAGTTTTGCAGTGTTTCCCTTTGGCCTTCTGTGAATTGTTTCAGAGGCAAACTAAATTAAGTCATTTAAATTCAGATTAAAAGAAATCAGTGGTGGTGGTCGGGTGGTTTGTGGGTGTGTGTGGAAGTGTGTGTGTCGCGGATGGGGTGCTTGGTCACAATCAACTAGGGTTTAGATGTAGGGAGTGTTGGGAGTGGGGCAGTAGCCCATAACAATGTTAATTTGATATGGCTAAAACCATTAATGGGAGATTTGAAGCTAATTGAATTGTTTTTGTGCTGTGATATCTACACAGGGTGGAGGCAACTGGGCTCATCATCCAGTGCTAATGAAAGCAGGCTACCCGGCTTCGTTAGCTTTGCCTTAATGCTCAATAGGAAGAGGTCAGGGGACAGCAATATGTCATGCGTCTCTCTATAGAGAGCTCTATCGACCAGAGGTTGAGATATTATGGAGCAGCTGATTTAGTGCAGCTCAGCCAATGACAGACCATCATGACCACAGGCTGCAGAATTAATTTTCAATAAGAAATGCCATATATCCAGGTGCTTGTTTTTTAACACATGTACATATGTTATCAGTTTTTAATTACGTGAAAGAGAACAAGTATTTACTTTTTGCAGGCACCAGGTTAGTGTTCTCCAGAGGTGTGAGTTTTTGGTTTTAACTAACTGGGTACAAAGCAGTTAACATGGATGGATGGATGGATGGATAGATGGATGGATAGATAGATAGATAGATAGATAGATAGATAGATAGATAGATAGATAGATAGATAGAAAATTGTCCAGGACTGAAATACTCAAAAAAGCCATGAGGCTTATTTCCGTAGTCCTCTGTTCCAGTACAAGATGGCAGAATAAATATTCAAAAACACATGCAGACAATAAAAAATTAGGCATTTATATACCTACATATTATTTAACAATAGATTTGAGCACTCCCAACATTGCGTCGTACCAACATCCATGATAGTATGCTTAAGTTTAAATAACTATTGCTACATTTATGCCTAGTGTCCACACTACTCCGGCTTCTGGAACCTAGGGGTGGGTGATATGGCCCTAAAATAATTTAATGATATTTCAGATTATTTTTTTGATAACGATATTCTTGATAATATGAAAAATCAAAAATAGTGTTTTTAATTTAAGAAAACAGTATTGCAGCCAAACAAGTAATAAGTTTTACATGTTAACCTAACAGTTTGCCTTCAAATATTCAGTAAAAACTAAACAAAAATTATCTCTCTTTTCTTTACTAACAACAGTTACTCAGAGTGAGATTCAGATTCTGTATACAATATTAATAGTTCAACAAAATAAAATATACCACTAATTACACATTTAAACAGTTCACAGATACAAAAAAAAGTACTCTGGAGCCATATGTTTATATAGATCACATGATTTCCTTCTCTTTTAGCAAAATCCTAAATCATAGAGTTGTTTTTTTTTCACCTGGACCTTTATGCTCTGCCACTTCTCCTCTAATCATCACGCTGTAACCTGTGACAGGCTGTTATGACACCAGAACTATTGCATATTCACATTTATGTATTTTTTTGTCAAGCCCCAAGCGTCACATAGGTTTACATTACTCAAGGTTTAGTCATTTGATGACACCGACTCCTATGTGCACGTGGCAAGACAGTAGGGGAAGAGACGCTGTGCTGCTGCCAGAGGAGCCGCTGAATGAGTTCCCTCTGCAGGAAGGGTAACCCGCCATACCTCACTAAAAGAGTCTGAGAAGTCCGGGGCTGTTGATAAAACATTCAGGATGCCACAGTTTATTCCACATTACTGAAGTTAGTCCTCTTTTTGGAACCACTGCAGAGTCTAATAATTTTGCTGTCAGCCATGCTTGTTGTTGCCATGCGTAACTGTATGATGTCAATATGTCAACAAGTCGAAATATCGTGAGTATCACAATATAAATTTTTCCTGATATCAAAATATATACTGTTATTATCGACATGATATGGCACACCTATTGGAACCTCTGCTGAAACACTGCTAACTCTGCTCCTGTAGTGATGTGCGGGTCATCCCACAACCCTCAGGCAGTTTTGGTAAGCTTGAAAGTATGACCAGTTTCAGACAGGCGGGTCATTATGACTAAGCAGCGTTTTGAGTATATTAGTAATAATTTACAGAAACATTATGCAACTGTCCACCTCCTACCTTCTCTTCCCCTTTTGCTGTCTTCCTCTCTGTGTGTCTCACACAGCTATCAGCTTTATCATCAGCGCTGCTGTGCTCAGGCCATCAAGTTTGTTCATATATGTCAGCTGGGTTATTGATGAACACATACGCTTGCAGGTCGGGCATGGCAGCTTGCCTTTCATAACAGGCGGGGTTGGTGCGGGTTTTAAAACACCCTAACTCGTGCAACACTTGACCTTGCATTTGATTAACATTGACTCAGAAACGCTTCCTACAACAGATGTGTCAATCACACAGTGTGTAAGCATCTCTTGACCCATCTGTGTGAGTCTTCTGTATGTATGCTGCATTTTAGCTGCACTTGGTGACTTTTTTATTTTATTTCAGGAAGTGTACATTGTTTTCTCACTAGAAATCTATTGTCCACAAACACCATTGGAAGAAAAAGCATTTAAGCTTGTCTTGGGATTAAAGAGATGCATATCGATGGCCCATTGGCTGGATGAACACTAACTGTAGGACAGCCAGCATCGGCCAATTAGAAAGTGTCACGGGCGATGGATGTGAGGCGGTTTAAAGAAGATGGACGTCTGAGAAATGCAGCTGAAACGTGTCCACCGCAGACACCCAGTGACAGCCAGTTTATTTAAAGGAAGTAAGATGTGTTTTTGCACGTTTTAGCCCATTTACCACGACTCTAATGTGCTTCACATTAGTGCGGTGTTACTTTTTCCAAGAATACCGTCGTTTTCTGGATTGCTGGCAACATTTTCCTACCCTCCAGGCCGCCATTGCTTCTAGCGTATGTCCGTGTGGTGTGAAAGGGTCGGAAAAGGCATTCATCAATCTTAAAAGCTGTTTGAACCATTTGGAAAAATGGTCGGCAGCAATGCATGCATGATTTATCATAAATGGGCTGAAACATGCAAAAACACCTGCGCAGTCCTTCAAATCAATCATTCTGCTTTGTTCATACCACAGCAATCAATCACCCACTGATCCCACAGGAATAGATGACAAACCATTTATTAACTATGGTTTTTGGTGCTGTTACATATGCCCTAAAGGAACCACACTTGAGCAACACCAGATTAAGTAGTTGACATCCCACGTAAATAATTTGGCAGTTTTACGAAGACTAAAAAAAAAATCATTTAGCAGCCAACCTCGATGCTATAAGCAGAGCCGGCCAGATGTTGCCAGTGAATTGTTCTGCAGCTGGGGAAGCTTGAGTGGGAATATTCACCACGATGTCATTGTGCATGTTTCTCCCTGAGAGTGTTGGAAATGTGTACTCCAGGGGATGCTGGCCTACTTTGGGAACTACAGTCCCTTTTGTCTATACACAGACAGGCACAGGCATGCACACACACGTGCGCTGATGAAGAGCACTTTTTCTGACACACATGTCAAGTTTCACGTATAATAATCACAACATGCTTGCAGAAAAATGCACACACACACATGTTTTGTGTTATCAAGGAGCCTGTAATTGAAGCGGCGCAGCGTCCTGTCCTTTCTTGTCTTTATTTGTATGTCAACATGCATCCGACTGTCTGACACTTTACACTTGTCTGAGGAAAATGAGGAATATTTCTGGACAAGCATGATAAAATAAAGTCAATGATAGAACGCAGCTTAAGGAGCGGTGGGGATTTGTGGCTATGTGTGGGTGGAGTTGTGCGTCTGCGCTTGTGTATGTGATCCCTGTGTGTGTGTGTGGCTACAAAGTCTTGCAAGATTAATAAAAAAAGTTCTATCACAGATGCTGTCACTGGGTTGAAAAATAAGTAAAACGCACCCTTGTCATTGTTTTGGTAACAGTGAATAACAATGAAAAAACAATGTCCCAAACACTCTGGCCACGCCTGAGTAGCACATTAATCATGCGTTTCTGTGCATGTAAAATGCTCCAGGAAGGATTTTGTATTCATTCCACTTAATACCACCCCATGGAATCGGAGACATAGCGGCTATAATGGATGATGGGCTCGTGGACCAATCCAAGAGACGAAAGCGTGAAGTCTGACACATATTTTTCATGGTCAGATACTAGTGCATACATCAAGCCTGGAAGCAGATATCATCCTACCGGGGGGAATAGGTACGTAATGAAGGATGGATGAGACAGCGGGGCAGATGTATGCCTGACGCATCTGTTCGGCATATGTGTGTTTGCAGGTTTTTGTAGCTTTAAAACAATGTCAGTTAAGTGGCATTTCTGCAAAAACGGCAAAGAAAGACCCCTTCTTTCATCCATACGACTCCTTGCAGAGTACACAAAGTTGAATCCAAGCTAACATGCACCTTCCAAACACCCTCTGTTGCTCACGTTGAGGTATCAGCACCAATACGCCAAGGATAGCTGCATCTAACCAAACAAGGGCATTAAACCCTAACGTCGGTCTCACTGTTCCCGTATGGATCCACTTAATTAATCTCCTTGTGCCAGGGCAGCGACTCCATCCGCCAAGGCATCCCTGGATTTGCCTAATTTGCTTAATTAATTAAACAAATGATTTATTTGAGCTCCTATTTCAAAGCAGTAGAAAGTTCTTTGTAGAGCCCACTGAGGCATGTACTGTTTTGTTGCAACTGAGATGCCTCTTGAAGCACTGAAAATAAGTGGGCTTTGGAGTGGGCGGGTGTCAATCATTCATTTGCGGCGGCATAATGTACAGACAGATACAGTGCCTCAGCGCTGGGGTAAATTATATATGCGTTTGAATGTGACATTAGATTAAGAAAATAACTTTCAACACTGTCTGTGTTTTATGAAGGTGAAGGAAGGGACGATTACAGTTACATTGTTTCACTCTGGTGAAAGTAAACAGAAAAAAATACAGTTTAATGACTGTTGGAAGTTTGCAGCCAAATTCTCAATAAGAAAACAGGCTAATGTATTTTGAGGTGTCATATGAGTGGGTGGTGGAAGGCTACATAAGTTCCAGAAGTGAGCCGAGAGAATTGACTTTGTGCAGTGCCCTGCATTGTGTTCAGATCGCAACTACCAGCTGATTCCAAATGACTAGAGACACTTAGTGCCAAATTGGTCCAAATTATGGTTCTTAGTGTTGGCAGGTGTTAGATTAAATTTATGTTTTTAGCCCAGCCACATAACAAACCTTTAAGTCAGTGTTCAGTATGCACCATGTATATCTATTTTACAAATGAGAACACAAAGTTTGTCTTTTGATTTGCATCGTTATCTCCACTAAATTGCTTAGATTTTACTCACATTTTGCATGGCATGGGGCGATATGAAAATTTTGAGTCACAATTATTCCTTCCAACATAATTGTGATTCATGATATTATTGCATTAGTCATTAAAGTATGCTTCATGGCACTAAAACATACTGAAATTACTTAACTTTACATTATGTTAAGAAACAAATCCCGGGCAGGAGAGACATCTTTTTTCTTAGTGAAAATCAAACCAGGCAATGGCATCATATCTTTCAATATGAAATATTCCATTGCTTGATCAAGTGAGGTTGATGTGTGTGCAGCCTGTTTTTTGCAGAATCTTCTTTATTGTTGGTTTTCCAGCCGTCTATTTGGGTGCTAATCTCGATATTCACAATTAACTCGATAATGGAATTCACAGATCATTTTAGTTTTTATTTATTTATTTATTTATTTTTAATGGCAGTCCGTGATAAAATCACATATCGTCCCATTCCTGGAGCCAAATATTGTGCTCATACAACATGTACTAGAGCAGGGGGATATAATGATGATAATAATAATGATGATGATAATCACGATCATCTTTATAAAGCGCTTTTCAAAACAGAGTTACAAAGTGCTTTACATGTCAATAATTAAAACAGACAACACATGAAAACAACAACTTTTTAAAGAACTGATAAAAAAATTGTGTATAAAAACAGGGAAAAAAAGACAGTTTAATGTACTTACGTATATGAACTTACAGATAAGGAGAAAACTAAACTAAATGCCTCAATGTTGATATTTCGATGAAATTGTGGATATAATTTCTAAGTGGGTAAACGCAAATAAAAAAACAGCTGCAACAGTATGGTAAGTTCGGAACATCACTTTGCTGTAACGTCGCCTTTAAAACCAGGAAGAGACAACACTTAAGATACTACAGTATCCTAAATCTAAGACAATATCAGTACGAGCTAACAAGGACAGTGAATGTCATATACAGTACAGAGGAAACAAATTGATGCTGTATCATATCTGTGTGACGGTGGCCTTAAATCATGTCAGACAAAATGCAAAAAAACAAATACAAAATGGTTCATATACCAAATGTATAGCTGTAGATTTTTTGACAGCCGCACTAGAAGCTCTGTGAACCGAGGGGACATTAATGCCTGAACCAAATTTCATGGTAATCCATCCAATAGCTGTCACAATATTTCACTCAAAACCACAAATGTAAACCTCATGTTGAAGTTAGAGGGAAAGTCAGGGGTTCCAAAGTCATTACGGTTCATCCTCTGGGGCCCATGAATCTCTGTAAAGAGGCAGTCTATCCAACAGTTGTTGAGATATTTCAGTCTTGACCAAAGTGGTGGACTGACACTGCCGTTCCCAAACTCTTGTTTCCAGCCTCGTTTGTATGTTTATTTAGTTAGAGCCCAGTGCCAGTTATGCAAGATACTATGCCTCATTCACTTTGGATAAGGCCCTGAGAATGCAGCATCCCTCAGACTGGAGCTTGGAATGTGGACTGTACTGCACATACTGGGGCAATAAATGTCAAGGCAAGGCCACAAAAGCACTAAACTGGCGCTAGCAGGAAAACATCAGCTCGTGCCCGCTGACATTAGTACGTCCCTGATGCACAGTCACTGCACTTGATCTATGCTGGCATGATAAAACGGCACCATCCGTGATAATAAACTTAAATCAGTTTAGTCTTAAGTGTGGGCATGATTAGACAATAGAGATACAGTTTAAACTTCTGAGTAGGAGAGATCTGACTCAAGATCCAGATATTTTAATCTCACAATAGAGCTATTCATCGTTGGTAATATGCATAGTTTAAATAATTTTCTTCCTTGACTTTCACATAAAAGTTTGATCGCTTTGAAAACGGTTTTGATGAGATTCTTAAAAATGCCTTAGGTTTAATGCTTTAACAGATTTTTTATTTGCAGCTCCTTTTTCCTGAAAATGGATTATGCCTTTCCCATAAGCCACACAAGGCTTCCTGAAAATACATAATAGTGTTGCAGTTAGGGAAAAAAATTACTTCGTTTTTATACCTGCCCTAAGGGTGGCCTGCACAGCTGTCATTTGGATGCCAGCTTATTTCATAGCTTCTTTCTGAATGCTATTTTTTTTTTTTTTTTTAGTTTTTGCTTTTGTATAGCAGTTTTAGTGGGTCTCGCTTTGTCAGGACATGCGGCCTTATTTCAATAGGACTGCTAGATTTGTATTTAAAGTTAATATACTGGGTTTAAAATCCACTTTTCTTTGTATTCAGCTTCGATTCTCACTTCCATGTTATCCCCAGTAACATTTTGTGTGGCATTTGGCATCGCGCACAGAAATCCCCTTCTCTTTTTATGCTCTTCTATAATGAGTGAAAAATCAATACCTGCTTGATATGGGGAATAAAAGAATGGCCTTTGCTGCCCATGGCACAAGTAGTGACTGCTTGACATTGCCAAATTGCTGTCAGAACTTGCAACCCAAGAGGAATGAATGACAGCAACATTAAGAATGGCAGGGTGGGGTTAAATACCCCTGCATGTTTTATAGGTGTCCGTGCTAGGACCTGTGTATATCTTCCAAATAAATGAATTAGACTCCCCATTCATTCAGGTCGGTTGCACAGGCATAATTTGGTAAGCGCTGAATGATGCCATTTAAAGTGGACTTGCAGCTGGCTGAATGGTGTTTAATGAGGACAGATATTGACAGCAAGGTCAAGTGGCAGTGGATGTTAGTTTACATTAGGCTGCATAATGTGCGCGTGCGTGCAGTGCACGTATGTGTTTGTGGTCTCTGGCGGAGAGGAGAGAGAATCGCTTAGTAACCCCGCAGACCAGCTCACAGGGCAAAATTGGTGGGCGTGCAATACCACAGGGTTTCCCACACTGCATAACAGCAGGGGTCAGGCAGTAATTTGGGGTGTGGGCGGAATGTGAGGAGCAGGAAGGGCAAACAGAAACCACGCGGAGAGACAATGCAGCGACCTATGCTTTACTCAATTTATGAAATTAATTACTTTTTTCCTTCCTACTGTGAAATGTATACCAGCAACATATGCTTCTCATCCCTCGCCTGTGAAGCAATCCAAAGCGTCCACATACATGTTTGCATATGTGACATCTTTGCATTTTGACAACATGCTCGGTGCTGTGAAAACTGGGCAGATGATTACATGTTGGAATGTTAGGCACTACAGTGCTATATATGCAAATGTATCAGCTTTGTAGGATTGCCACCCCCTACCCCCCCAAGCTCTGTTTCAGCCATAAGGCTTTCACAATCATGGGTGAGGTTATGACAGTGTGTGAGTGAAGCATGTAGAGGCTGTCGCGCCTCCCCACCCACCCACATGATGAATTATTGCTGCAGCAGTACATGATTATAATACATGCCTGGAGGCTATACTATATGCATATTTGCTAATTATTTAGATTACAATCTCCCCTTTTTAAACCACATGTTGCTAATAACATGCCCTGGTATTTAGATTTTTTAATGTGTTTGTGTATGTGGTGAGGAAAGACATCTATTAAGGATGTTTATCTCGGCCTGTCAGAAGATTCAGCATGTATCTGGGTAGAGCTGCCCCCCTGATAGTCCAACCAAATGTTCCTTGTCCAGAAAGGTCATTAGTCTGCAAGATTTCATTGGTCACTTAGTTGCAGAAAAAAACAAAAACAAACAAAAAAAAAACACGTGGAACTCTGTTAGGAGCTGCGACTTGTCAATATAAATCAAAACCTATATGACTGGACCATGTGGGAATTTAATTTGAAATGACAGACAGGAAGTGTCCACGCTCAGCAGTCAGACAAGAGTCACGTTAATTTCGAGGGCTGGTACCTGCAGTTATTCCACAGGCTAGTTAATAACATTAAAATATTTTCTTCTTGATTATACCAATGTGACTAAAATAAATCAAATATTTCCTTAATTTTTATTCAAATATTAAACCAGAAATGAGATAAAAAAAATTATAACAAGTGGTTTCCCCCTTTCTCCAGTCTTTGTGCTAAGCTAAGCTAACTGGCTACTGGTGGTAGCTTCACATTGAACAGATTATGTATAGATTTTCTGATGTAATTTCCTCCAAAATGCGAATGAATGTAGTTCCAAAGATGTCAGACTATCCCTTTAAGATACAACTGCACATTGTGGAGACAGTTGATGCAATGTAAATACTTCCACTGTACATGGTGTTGAAAGCAGGTATGTGATGAGGGAAAGCAGCTAGGTAGCAGGAGAGCAGCAAGTCATACACATTATCTCTCTCTCTCTCTCTCTCTCTCTCTCTCTGTCTCTCTCTCTCACACACTCACACACACACACACACACACACGCATATATAGGAGTGCAGAGGGAGAAGAGAGTTACTTGGAAAGATGACCTTATCAACATATTTTTTTCCTGAATGTCACACAGACTTCAGGTCGGAGCTGGTTGTGTATTGATGTTGCTGAATCTCTCTCTCTTGTATTGTTTTTTTTTTTTTAGAGACAGTTCATGTTTCCACCTCTACAATCTAACTAGCTAGCTAGCTCTAGCTTTGTTTGTCCTTCTTTCACATTTGACTGTTGATCAAGTTGTCGTGTTTTTGGCACTGTTCGGTGACATTGAGACACACGGATCTTATTTCAAGGGAAACTGCCCACTTCAGCTTATGTAACATGTTGTTTAATGGCCACACAACAGCACACAGTGAAATGCTTTTCCTGTTGTCCCAGATGAAATACACTGGTAAGGTGGCCGACAAGGGTCCAAAACATTGCCCTGAGGAGAGATGTGCTGCAGTTTCAGAGACAATGCCAATTCAAAAATACATATGAATATCCAAAATAAATACAGCAATGGAAATATGCTGCTAATGAAAATAATGTGCTGCAGAAAGCCTTTTCAAAAACATTAACAGCAAACACGCTGCAAATACAGAAACACTGCAAAGTCTAAAACACGCTAACCCTGAAAACAAATGCAACAGAAAAATGCTGCATATCCATTCAACGCAGAGAAAGTTCTCTAGGCCTCTAGGGGGAGCACTGCTTAATTTTTTGACTTAACAGAGAGACAAAATGAGAGCATGGATAAGTAAGGTGACCTGGATACAGCATTGAAGGCGAGGCCACATTCATTCCTGTGAAGGTTGCTCAGTGGCGCATAAAACATAACCTGGATGATCAGCAGTGTTTCTGCACTGTGCAGCCCACGGAGCAGGTGCACTAGACACTTACAGTTGCTGAGCATGGCCAAGTGTGACCGAACTGCTACCTTCCGCTGGCTACTTCTGGGCTAGTGCTGCATTACCTTGAATGGGGATAAAATGATTCAATGGTATGGCTCTTGTAGACTTTCCAAATGTTATTGGGCCAAATTGATGGTGAAACTCATTTTGTGGGGGTTGTGTAACTATCAAATATATTCATCCACTGATTTACAGACGTCTCTTTCACACTGTAGTCTATGGGAAAAAGTCTTTTTGGGTCACAGGATATCAGGTGTAATTACACTGTTTGGCCACTACAAAAATTGCCATCAAAGCCTGCCGCACTTCCTGGGGACCTGGATGAGAAAGTGTTTTTGTGTGTGTGTGTGTGTGTGTGTGTGTGTGTGTGTGTGTGAGTGAGACGACATAAGAGGTACGCATTCTTTTTAAAATTTGGCCTTCTTCTTTTACAATAGTCCAACAGGGCAACAGATTTACATAGCTCCCCCTAGAAGCCTGAAGGACTTCTTATGTGTTGATTTGATTTCCAGCAATTTTCTGTCGCATTTGTTTTTTGGAGTTTGTGTGTTTCTGACTGTGCATCATCATCATGTTTGCTGTTAATATATTTCCTCTGTCTCTCTGCAGCACATTTTTTTCATTTGCAGCATGTTTCTGCTGTTGCATTTTTTTGGATTTGCCATCATTTTATTGTCTGGACACGTTTTGGACTGTTGTTGCGCACTTGCCCTCGTTGACCACCGTGCCCTGGCGCTGATGACAGAGTCAGCTTAATTGCACCCTGTCACTAGAACTAGATAGCAGGCGAAGCAAATGAAGGGCATATTGTTTTTAAAAAACTGTGTTTAACAGTACAGTAACAGCACCTGAACAACAGTCTCTCTGCATTCATTTGCACATTGTTGATAAATCTCTGTTGTTGTAAATCTTATAGACTTGTATTTTTCGATGCATAAGGCATTGTTGTTGTTGTTGTTGTTGGGAGCAATTGAGGGCATTAGAGAACTGCAGAGGGAAATACAGGTGCCTTCCTTAATACGATTCAGGGGACGGAGTGAAGCGATACCACCTTTATTCGACCAACAAAGAGAATAATTGAAAAGTAAAAGGGGTAAAGGATTAATTAGTAATTGTTCCCTTTGATCTCTCTTTCTTATGCAGCACTCGAGCTATCAGGGTGAATTTTAATGTATTCATACACAAACAAAGAATACTAAAGATCTAATGCCATTTGCTTCAAACTAAAGTTCACCACAGATGCAGCAAAAACCAATTACGGGCAAGATGGTGTGTGACCCTGCTCTTTCTTCCCTCAGCTCGGTCATTGAATAAACCAAGCATGCACAGTTACTGGTGATTTTGTCTCAGCGAATCAATATGAAGTATTGTAAAGTCTGCATTTGGAGCAAAGGGGTGGGTGGGATCAAATGATACTGTGGCACAGATTAGCCCATGAGACCTTGGGGATAAGAGAGAAGAAGGAGTGAGCGATAGAGAGGTTGTGGATGCGGTGGTGTGGGGGAGGTGGGGCGATACTGGAGATGGCCTTCAATATGGCCCAGTGGCCTTGTAGGGGAATTCAATACAGCCATTGACAAAAGAAGGCTTCCATTGTGGAGGATCCAGCCTCCTTTGGGAAGCTGTTCCATTTCCTTACTAATTGTGCTCTCATTAAAATAAAAGGAAGGAGAGAGGGGAATGGATAGCGCGGGGGAAATGGTAGCTCCTTGTTTGGAGGGACACCAGGGTCAAGTAGTTTACAGTTCCAGCTTTACACTGGATGGAAAAAACACTGCAGTTTATGTATTTTATGTACTGGCATGCACAGCACACACAGATATACGCACATACTACCCCCGTTATCTTCCTTCTTTCCAGCCCTCCCACACAATAAAACACAAATCTTCTGTACTGGCTCCCATCGCTTCCTCTGCAGATGTACTGTATCAATACTCTTGGGGTCACTGCTCGGCCTCAGTCTCGCACCACAGCTGTCAGACATGGGAGGAGTCGTAAGTTTAGGCCATGGATCACTGATACCCTGCTTTAACATACTCCCTAAAGTATACTCCCTTGACCCCATGCTTAAAGGATAAGTCTGGTTTATTATGACTTGGGTCATATTTTTGTAGTTTTTGCCATTATTTCTATCGGTTATGATGATGATGTTGAACTCAACAAAGTAATTGCTGAGATCACGGAGACCAGTCAGACCGGCAAGAAAACATGAGCAGTCAGAAAAACTTTGTATGGAAGGTTTAAGTTCAACCGAGAAGTCTGTTTGTCCAAAACCTGTATGATCCTCTAACTTTTCATGAGTTTTTGAAAGTAGGGCTGCAACTAATGATTATTTTCATTGTTCATTATTCTGTTATTTTTTTCTCAATTAATTGTTTTGTCTGTGAAATGTCAGAAAATGGTACAAAAAATGTCGATTCGTGCTTCCAAGAGCCTGAGATGACATCTTGAAATGTCTTCTTTTGTCCAAACTCCCCCAAATTGTCAGTTTACTGTCGTAGATGAGTTAAGAAACCAAAAAATATTCACATTTACGAAGATGGCATCACAAACTTTCCTAGAAAATTACTCAAACTGATTAATACAAAAGCCAAGAAAAGTACAAATATGAACAAATGTAAGTGATCACTGTGACCTTGATTAATGCTCCTCATAACCCTATGTTTCTTTTTTTTTTTTTTTTTTTTTACTGCTGTCTTTTTTTTCCCCTCTCCCATATGGATCTGTAGCTTGTTACAAGCTTTGTTTACATCTGATAGCTCTAAAGTGGTAAGATACTGTATGTGTGTGTATTGCTTCTGTTTAGCCAAACTGTTGGGTCATCTGTTGAATATGCACCCTCGCCCCTCCCCAATTTTTACATCGTCCAAACTACGATGGAAAATACTGTAGTGAAGATGTCTTTTCTTTGGGAGCAGCGGGGTTGAGGAGCAGGAGCCATAACTTCCACAGACATCCCCCTGTGCCTGAGACCCTACAAAAGACCAACTGTGTCAAATGAGAAAAATTGCAGGTGCACATTCCCCAGTGGTGCACTCCCTCTTGCCTCCCACTCTCCACACACATGTTACACATGCAAGCACACACACACACACTGCCTCCGTGATCACTGCCCCTCATTTGGAGGCAGGAGGAGGGGAGGAGGAGGTTGGGGTTAGAAGGAGATCCTTTTTCACAGTGATAATGCTCTCCTTTCTCTGCCACGAGATGGACTGAGGAAAGGGTTGAAACTGGAGAGGCAGAGTGAGCGATGTCATTCCACAGCAAGCAACGGCATCGAACAAAACGGCATGCCATTTTTATAGGCCCACTGCAGATGTTCCTCAGCTGCATGTTGGCCCTGTGCATAATACAATGATGGGTATTTTGTGTTGGGGTCACAGCGAAGATCATGGGGGCCTCAGTTTAACTGGGGGGTCTGGGTTTAACCCCTAGCACCCATTTGACACATTTTCCATTTCATAAATGAGTAAAATGGAGTGGAGTTGGGGGTTAAAATTTTCCAACCAGCCAACTTCAGCCCAACAACCAGTGATTGTCAGTATAGGAATCAAGTTCCTCTCTTTCATCGAACTGAAGCTAGCTTAATTGCCTTGTTAGCACATTGTAAAATGTTTTATTGAAACTCAACAGAAACAAATATAATTGACCAAAACCATCTTAGTTAGTCTCTCCAGTGCTCCAACAATCACTAACTTTGGTCGATATAAACCCTTAATTCATTGAGTACAATGTGAATACGTGCTGGCTTTACATGCTGTTTCTCCCTGCTGTCTCCCTCCCCAGTGTCTCTCTCTGCCTGCTGAGCAGCAGCTCTCACTTGTTCTTCTGAGGCAGACCATTAAATTAGTAAAATAAATGACAAAAATCGCCCAAAAAAATCACCCAAAAGTAACCCCTGGGATGTTCTGAACCAGCTGCCCAACCCTAAAATGGATTGCAAGTACATTTATGCGTGATGCAACTTGTAAAATCAGGTTAAAGATATAAGGTGCTCCTCATTAACTTTAAGTTGATAATTATGTTTGTGTTTCCATGGTTACAGTTAGGGCTGCCACCTAATAGTCGACCAAATGTTCGTCAACCAGAAAGGTAATTAGATTTCATTGGTTACTTAAAAAAAAACAAAAACGTGAAACTCTGTTAGGAGCTGTGCCTTGTCAAAATAAGTCAAAACTTATATGACTTGACCATGTGGGAATTTAATTTGAAAGGACAGACACAGGAAGAGGCCACGCTCAGCAGCCACGTTAATTTCCAGGACTGGTACCTGCGGTACAGGCTAGTTAATAACATATCGGACAGGAAATCCAAAGTGTGGGATCATTTTGAGAAGGTGAAGGACGAACCCAAGGTGATATGTAAACTCATCTTCATTGGTCGACTACAAACATGACGTATCATCTGAAACATGTCAATAGCTACATGCCCATTAGCCACTTAGCACAATCATTAGTCATTAACAGGCGGCTCGCTCAGTGTGTGACGTGCACTTGTAGATATAATATAGGCCTATATTAATGAAGGTTCATTAGTACGGTTTTGTATTTCTCTGTAATGTAGCACAGTGTTAACAATGTTACTGATACTATTCTTTCTCACACCTTCAACTCAAGCCATTGTGTTGCCCCGCCCAAAATATTTAATTTAATAATTGAAATAATATAAACATGCGGGCAACTAGTTGACTAATGGCCCTAAATGACGGCTATTGGTTCGTAGAGATGCACTGATCCAGCTTTTTCAGTTTCGATACCGATCCCGATGCTGTGGCTTGGAGTATCAGCCGATACCAGATACCGATCCAATACCATCCTTGACCTAAAAAGCTATATACCTTTACATGTAGAACAGAAAAGACTAGAGGCATCAGGCATTGATGACTACACAGTTCTTTCCTAAGATAAAATGACACAAGATGAAACAGATTAATGCAATGATGAACTATTTATTTTTAACAAAAATAAGCAATTGTGCAACAGCAGTTGAAATAGTGTGAAATACCTCCACACAGTAGATTCTATCCTGCGCTCCATGACGTATGACGTAGCTCACGTCACAATAGATTTAAAGGGAAAGGATCGCCTCAGGTATAGGTTGCATTTTCAGATACCCGATCCATCTAATTTGATGATATCGGGGCCGATATTCGATCCAGATATCGGATCGGTGCATCCCTAATTGGTCGACTAGGAAAATTCTTAGTCCCGGGCAGCCCTGGTTACAGTACATACAAGAACTACCATTACGAAATGTAGAATGACTTTTTGTGACACTGATTAGACAAAATACCCACAGCTAATTTCCTGACAACAATACACTTCCTGTTTATATAACCTGAAGCAGTGGTTTTCCAACCTTTTAAACCACGTGACCCTTTAAAATGAAGCAGTGCGACCCCTTGTAAAACGCTGCACATGTCAAGGACTTATGAGCTGTCCACGAAGGAGTGACTTCCCCTTCTGAGATTGTTTAATTTGAATATTCTGGGTGGCCTAAGGAGGTAAAACGACTCAAGATTTTACCCTCCAAAAAATAAAAGGTATACATTTTCCATAGCTGACCTGAAAATCTCACATACTCCCAAATGTATCTTGCAACCCTATGGAGGTAGGGCTGGGCAAAATATCTACAATGTATCGATATTGTGATATAACACTAGATATCATCTTAGATTTTGGATATTGTAATATTGTCAGTGTTGTCTTTTTGTAGTTTTAAAGGTTACCTTACAGTAAATTGATGTAATTTTCTGAAATCACCAGACTGATCCTGCAGTTCTTGATCATTATATCAGCATTACTAATGATTATTTATCAAAAATCTCCCATGTAAATATTTTGCTTAAGCTCCACTTGTCAACCCTACAGTGTCACTGCAGGAATTTGATTTTCTCTGTATCATCCAGCTGCACTTGAAGGGCTCCCTCACCTTGCTCTTGGCAATCACTGGCATAAAGCATGCTGGGAAATGCAGTGCCACTCTTAAAAATGATATTTTAAGCCATGCCTAATGATTGCATGTTTTTACTGTTCCATCATCCAGTGAATAAAGGGAGGGAAAACCAAGCTGAGTAAGAACCCTTTTGCTGTACCCGAAAGCAGCATTTTGAGCAACTCCATAGATGACCATTTGAATCAGAACTTTTCGACACGTTTAAGAAGAGCTGGCAATGCTTTGCAGCCGTCTTACACTAATATATGCAACCACTGAAGCTTCTCAGTTACAGGTTTGCCAGATAAATGAGTTGTTTTTTTTGAGGTGCAAGCCTGCCTCAATGTGATATTGTATCACACTTTACAGCTCTGCACCTGCTTGTGTGAAACCATGTGTGGCATGTTTTGCCTAAAATCTGGCATTCCCTTCTATTTCATGCCTCTTATGCTTGTTGTCGGATTCCAATATGCCACATGTTAAGAGCTGCGGCCAGATGATTTGATGCGTGAGCGCCACGTACATGTTGCTTCATACATATTCAGTGCTCATTATCTCCGCACGCTAACCCCATGTCTGATACCTGTCATTTTGAATACAGAAGAAAAGACGATCAAAGGAGATCCTCATAGCTGTGTGTCTCAGATGTAGCGTAGCCACCCAGGCTAATTTCAGCAGCACTGCCTTGATTGCATACATGTGGAATGAGATTACTTCTCACTCTGTGGGTGGTTGAGGAATCTCTTTTTTTCCCACATTTACCTCTATATCCAAAACTAGGCTTTTGTCTCCATCACCATTTTTTCACCTGCTTTCTTCTCCTTACAACCTTTTTATCTCACTTTTCCCCTGTTACTTTCCCTTCACAAATCCACCTTTACAACAGTGTCACCCACACACTCCTTTCACTTTTTCCTGTTTCTTTTGCTTCAGCTGCTTGAGTGGCAGGATGCCAATGCTAACAATTTAGCTGTTCTACAGCGACAAATATTACTGTCATTAGTAAGCTGTCGTGTGCAGACCTTTTAAGCTAGCACAAAGGTAGCAAGGGTTTCCTACACATTCATTTATTTTTGGTGACCCACTACAATTAAAACATCTGCTGCCACGTTTTGAGTTTCTATTTTTGGAATACTGTTCAGCTGTTCATTGCACCACACTCTTGCAGCGCAGACACGAATGGAACAGCAGAACTTACCTGTTCATTGCGCTGGGTCAGGAAGTATGCCTCTGCAGCAGCTGCTCCTCTCATCCATCGATCTGATCTGATCCACTCTGATCAGATCGACTGATCAATTATCCATCCCGCAACTCAAACTTCACTAACTACTGCTGAGGAAAGAATGAAGTCATGAAGAGTTCCACCTGTGCTGTGTTCATGAACCCACAAAAACCTCTTGAGGTCTCACCTCAAGATGTCTGAATGAAAATGGGTTTTATGGGTACCCACAAGTCTCTCCTAAACTTAAGAGGGCTTGTTCCCAGTAAATGTGTTGTTCCTTACATTCAACGTGCTCCTTCAAATTAAAGCTTTATATTCGTCTTTTTCAGGAAAAGGACAACCAGCCTATTTGAAGAACAATGAATTGTCTAACATGTATAGATAAACAACACATTAAAACAGGATTGTTGTGGAACCCAAAATGTTAACTGTGACGGTATGAAATAAGAAACCAAAGTGATTCCTTAACTCTCATATTGACATAGCTCGTATACTACGATAGAATAAGTGCCGCCCCGTGATTTTCAGTGGCCCCACCTGGCCCCACCCATGAGAAATTTCTGGGGCACCACTGGATGTATAGTATGTGACCACTGAAATTGCCCATGGGGTGTCTTGTGCTGTCCCATTGGACAGGCTGTGGTGTTGGGAGAGGATTGACATAAGATTAAATAAGAGGTCCACCTTGCCAGTGATGTTATAGCTCAGGTAGGAGGAAAATGAAACAGAGCAAGCATGGGGCCTGATTTGAAAATTGTCATCCTTGAATGGTGTTGTGCGTAGGTGTATACGCCAGATAGCAATATACCCGAGGGAGACATCCCCCACACCCAATGCATAATGTATTAAAGTGGGCAGATGCACATACAAACACACATGTGAGAATGAACAAACCACAGGGGAGGCAACAAAAGAAGCAGCATGCAGTTAAGTACATATACAGACAGCCCTTAATCTACTGATGCCACCCGGCACATCAGGATGTGCCACCCTTTTGGTTCGTACAGTATATAGGGCAAACTCCTGCACCCAACCCCCAACTGCTTCCAGACTTCATTCCACTGCTATCTATACTCATTCAAATACCTTTGAATTATACCTTTCAGGGATTTTATGTGTGTGTGTGTGTACACCTTGAAGTAGTTTTATTATCCATTAGGTGTGTGAAAATATCCTCAATAACATTCAAGTAAGAGTCTATATGTGTAGTCGGTGTATAAGTGTGAAAATGATGTTTTTAGCCAGTGCTAGATGTTGTGACTGTGCCTCCACTGGCACCGAATGCTTTGAGAATATGAAGTAATGTCTTTGTTAACCTAAAAAACATAACAGATGCATATGCATGAAATCACATTTTAATTTTGTCATTTAAATAATTTCTTGTTCTTCATTATGTAAGTAAACATTACAGCACTGAGCTGTAAATGGTATTAATTCATGCTTTTTGCCCCTCGGATATTACACTGCAGTAAAAATTCCACTAGCAGAAGTGTGGGAAGGAGGTTCATTTCCAGACGTGCTCTGCCGCAGAAAACAAATCACTACAATGTCATTCTTAGAGTTTGGTCCTTGTGCTGAGATACTTTTGATAAATAGAATGCAAACAAGGACTCTGCGAAAGAGAGCTTCAATTTCCTGTTTCCTGAGAAATTGAAAAATGCTCATCCTTACTTCCCACAACCCCAAATTCCAAACAATGCTTCATACAGCCTTCCCAAAAAAACAGAAAAGCAAATTTCATCTCAAGATTTCATCAACAACCAATATGCTGCTTTATGTAAATGATGTTGCTATCTTTCCCCCACTCCCGTGCTTGTTTCAAATTGAAAAATGTGTGTTTTTATCAGCTTCCAGTAAATGACTGGCTATGTACAGTTGATGTGGGGTGGAGTGTGGTGTTGTTGACTGGTTGGGGTCATCTCAGATTGCCATGATATCGAAAGTTATTATCAGTTTGGTTGTAATGGTGGTAACCTGGTGACTAGTATGTTAGCGCTGGAGTTCAGCTCTATTTGCGCTCACTGTTGCACTATTAATACAACAATAATGAGTAGAGCCCCTAGGATCCATTTAGACGGCAATATTGCTTGGTTTCCTATTCATTACGGAGAACACATTTTCAAGGTGTTCTCTCATCGCAGTTTGTGCTGTATCTCATGTGAAAGGAGCTCACAGAGCTTATACAATACTGTGGGTTGCTATGGCAATAAATGAAGTGCAGTCAAGTGTTCATATAAGTGGTGCTTCCTGAAGTGAAGAAAGAGATAAAGAGGTATACTTCACACCAGACAGTGGACATGTTTGTTGACCTGCTCGACAAGGACGTACTGAAGTAGATCACATTTTTAAAAAGTGGTCATGAAAACAAATTCTGACATTAAAAATGAAGCAAAGGTAGAGCTCTCTTAGATTTCCCAGTGGTTATAAATACACGCTGCCTTGAACTTGAGGAACAAGACTTTGGATATGTTTTTGTCGACCATGGGTACAGGCCAACTTGTCAAATAATACTTTCAGCAGTTTTACAAAAACATGGTTGTCACAAAATACTTAACAGAGTTAATTTAAAAAAAAAAAAAAAATAAAATGCTATCAATGATACCAACAGAAACTTTACATTTGTATGGTATTATATAGTGGATATGTGGAAATTTTGTGTTTCAACAATACTGTGGATAACAAGTAGTAAGGTTTTGGCACAAAAGCCATTTTGTTGTGGTGAGGAAAAGATCATGATTCGGCTTAAAATCCACAGTTTTAGGAACAAAATCCTGGCACGAAAAGTAGGGATGTCATGGTGGACAAACAAGCCCATTTCGTGCTATTAGGGTTAGGGTTAGGGGCCGATGGAAAAACATGGACAGTTCGTTACAGCACCCCAAGGTTGAAGCCTGTTTTCACAACCGGGTTTGTTGTTTGTTGGTCTTCAACAGTGGTCTGCAGTTAAGCAGGAGTCTTGCCTAGGTGAAACGCCGTCCACCATCTCTTCCACCTCCTGATGACACTCAGCTTATATATTACATCACCTTAGAAACACTGATATGTCTGGCGTATCGTTAGTATTAAGAGTGAACAGTCAGAGTAGGGAAGTTGGTCGAGGTGGTGGACAGGTTAAATACAGGACTGTTACCTAGGATCCTGTAGGTTTGGAAATCCCAAGGATTCAGGAATTCACATACCTAGTGAAATTGGTGGGGGCCAAGTGGTCACCTTTGTCAAATATGATTTTGAGTTACCATATCTTTAATGTATGTTCATGCTGAGATGGGCAGTGTGAAAAAACAACCCAATAATACAAATGCAAAACTCACTGGAACATAGTTTTATATATAGAAACAAAGAATATCAACCATCTCACATGTTGGATTTCTAAAGGTGAATCTTCAGTTGGGGGTGTTAAAGAACAGGACCTTAAGAAAAATTCACCCAAGTCCCACATGGAAATATCCAACTGTGGAATCTGAAAGAAGTACCACCAATTTGCTAACACCAAGATAGCTTCCTCAGGATGCTTTAGAAAGTGTGCATGTTTTTTTCATATTGATTGCCTGGCCCCTGTACTCCAGCATGTTCCCTGTCTGAACGCTGCACATCCTCCGTTTCCTGAGAGGTTCAGATTAGCGAGGTTGCGCCGCAGTTCACAATGCTAAACTTAGCCAAGCTCTTGCCTCCAGTGTGCTATTAGGCAATTCCGTCTGATGATGTGTGGTAAAGAAAAAGTGAGGAAAAGATCTCTTTCCCCTCACACAAGACGAAAATCAGTCTGTTGTTTCTTTTCTTTGACCTCAATTACTATCAGGGCATGTGTTACTATAGGGCCATGTTGAGTCATGCCTGCTCTGGGAGTTGTGTGTGTGTGTGTGTGTGTGTGTGAGAGAGTCTCCTGCGTGTATGTGTGACAGGGATTGTGTTCATTTTAGCCTAGGAGGCACCGTACAGTAGGTGGGGGCCAAGGTGCATTAGTCTTGGCTGAGATGTTCCCTTGAGTGATGCCGCCTCATGTGGGTGGGTTACAGGAAGGAGGGGAGAAGAAGCGGGAGGAGGGCGAAGGCAATGAAAGGAGAGGAAATAGCAAAACGATGTCAGACATGACGGGAGCTGAACAAAGCCCAGCTCGCTGTCAGGAGCTGCTGCCACGGCAGCTGCCAGCGCCACAGACTCACCTCCGGCTTTGACCATCTGACAAAACGGCACTTCACTGATGGGAAGCAGGACACACTTCCCTGCTCTGTTTACATTTAGGGGTGAAACGACCAAAATTTGTTCAGAATTAGCACTTAAAGAAGCTAACTGAAGGAAGTATTTTTTAAACAAAAAGTCATCTTCAGTCTAATTTATTTCTAAATAATTCAGCATAGACTATATTTATCAAAGGTGGAGGTGGCTGAGGAGTGACTTTTTTTATTTTTTTTTTTTAATGTCTCCGTGCCGGTGATAGCCATGGCTGGAGGCATTATGTTTATAGGTTGTCTGTCCATCGGTCCATCCGGCCCCTTCTCGTGAACGTGATATCTCAAGAACGCCTTACATTAATTTCTTCAAATTTGGCACAAATGTCCCCTTGGATGTAATGATGAACTGATTAGATTTTGGTGGTCATAGCACAAAGGTCAAGGTCACTGTGACCTTGTCTGTCCCATTCTCATGAACTGGATATCTCAAGAGCACCTTGAGGGACTTTTTTTTTTTTTTTTCCAAATTTGGCACTTGGACTTAACGATGAACTGATTAGATTTTGAGTGATCAAAGGCTAAGGTCACCATGACCTTGCATCTGTCTCATCAGGGCTCCAGACTAACTTTTTTAGTAGGAGCAGTGTAGCCCCTGACTGAAAAATTTTAGGAGCACAAGCAGAAAATTTAGAGGCACACCTTAAAACGTCCTGCAACGCAGTTATTCACATTTTTGGCCATTTAAACTGTATCATAAACTGTATATTAACATTGGACTGTGTCAATTATGGAAGTATTTAGCATCACAGAGACTTGTGGTCAGTGGCAGGTGAGCACTCTAAAATAACATCTGTACAGATTTGAAGCCCTGACTATATTTGACTGATCTTTAATGAAAGCTGTTGTCTTGTTTTTTTTTCTCTGAAAATAATAACCTTATAGTCAGACACAATTCATGTAGTCTCTGTAGTTGAGGAGACAGGTCTGCTCTGCTGCTCTCCAGCAGCAAACTGATATGATGCAGATTTACATGAGATTTCATGTAAAATGGAGGTTGAACCATGAAAATAAGTTAAAGAAAGCATGTAAAGCACTTTAATAACTCAATCTATCATAATTAAAACAATTGGAGACTGAGAACAAACTGAAATGAGTCTGATAATAATTTAATAAATCATTTTCATATCGTGCTTCTGTGACTTCCTGTATGGACTAAAGTCTGCTGGAAACAGTCGGGAAACTGTTCGGCTGAATGAATAGGCACTGTTCATTAACTTATATGACATATATATGAATATGACCCTAGTAGTAGTTGAACGTTTCCACGACAACGAGTAACAGTCAAGGTCTGTCTATCAGCCGCCTACAGTCTCTGCCCTCGCAGACTTTAGGTGATGACAGTAAATATGTTACACTACGTACAACTGAAGTCTGTGAAGGCTCAGTCTTCAGGTCCAGAGGGGGGGATATTTGAATTCAGCCTTCAACTTGATGGCAGCTTGTTGTCACCGCCTCCTGCTGCAGCCACCTGCTCTCATCCACTTTACAGGCGAGGCGCAGTTCATCTTTGACGAGCCTACTGATGAGTGTAGATGATGTGATCCTTTAACTAATTGGTTAACTAATCACTGACTCTCGGACTTTCCTCCTCTCACACACATTGGCCTACAATGGTGGAGTCGCTCCCTCGCTTTACAACCTGAAAAAAACCCAACAAAAAAAAACGCCCGAGTCCCACACGAGCAAGTAGTTGTAATAAATACTTGCACAGGCTCCAAAAATGGTTGCAAAATGTGACCATTTGGTTGCAGTCTGGAGCCCTGCTCATTCTTTTGAAAAATGATATCTCAAGAACATTGCCATTGAGTATTATGACCACATCTGTTGCATTCTTGTGAAAACAGTATCTCAAGAACACCTTGAGGAATTCCCTTTGAATATAGCACAAACATCTACTTGGGCTCAAGGATGAACTGATTAGAATTGGGTGGTCAAAGGTCAAGGTCACTGTGACCTTGTGTCTGTCTCATTCTCATTAACACGATATCTTAAGAAGGCCTTGAGGGAAGGTTCCTTAAATTTGGCACAAATGTCCATGTGGACTCAAGATGGAACTGATTAGAATTTGGTGGTTGAGGGTCAAAGGTCAAGGTCACTGTGACCCCACAATTCTAGGTTTGCTCCTCCAAGGAGCTGCAGATATTTCTCCTTGAACCTCCCTGAGTGACTGGGGGAAAATCCATGATCCTCTCTCCATCATAAATAACCATATTTTTGTATTGTCACACCAAATGTAGGTATGAAGCCAGTGCAACAAGCAAACAGCATGAAGGGAGTTATCACCAAAACAAACAGCTAATTTTTTAAGCAAAATACAAGTCCTCCTTTAAAATCGCATCACATCACAAAACTGTGTGTGCACTTTAGTAGAATATGGGTGCATGACAGCCACACACAAAACCGACAATCTTTATACGGTAACATATGCAACAGCTACAGCAGCAGCCAGAATATCAGCACTTTGGCACAGAGGTTGTTATCAGATTTAAAAAATACGTACACTTTGATGTTTGAAGTTAAAAGTTGAAAACAAACAAAGGGTTTCTTTTCTTTGCTTGACATTTAAATTAGACCCATAGGATCAAGTGATTTGAAGAAATATCGCTATTGTAAGCTTAGAGTTGACAACATTTCTGGAAGTATTGTACACGCTGTGTTCAAGGACCATTGGAAGTTTTAAAATCCAATGATAATTTCTAATATGATGAAGAGTGTGATTTTGGCAATAAAAAAAGAAACAAAAAAAAAAAACAAAAAACATGCCTATAAAACCAAACTGCTGGTTCTGGGGTTATGAGGGTATTTAAAATAAATACAAAATACAACCATTTAAAGTTGAATATCACTCCCCTAAGCCAAATAATAAAACATAACTCCTTCCCCAGTGCTTGAAAAATGAAAAAGTGCCTCCCCCATTTTGCACCACGTACAGCACAGTCTCTAAATCTAAAAAGGAAAAGAACAAAAAAAAAAAAAACAAAAGAGAGAGAAAAGAGAGAAAAATATAAACTACTTAACAACGCTGATTTCCTCTAAGCTGAAGTGGATTTGACCTAAGAAACTAATGTTGTAATTTGCACACCAAAGTGGTTTTGAACATAAGACCTTGATGGGAGACTTGCCTCCTATTTCCTTTTTTTTTTTTTTTTTCTTGCCACGGCTTTGCACTTAATGAATTGAAGTAGTGATTAATTAAATGAAAGTGCTTACTGGATGGAAAGACACTTCACCCCTATGTTCTGAGTATGTGAATCAAGCCTTTATGGAGTGATGGCAAGGTACTTGTATTTGTTCCTTGTGTGTACGCAAACATGAGGTTACTGTCTGGTGGAAGTATATCACAAGGGGGAAGGGAAGTTGCTGTGCTCGGCAGATTTCCCTCCATCTAGCGACTAATTTATTAACTTTCACAGTTATTAACTTTCACCGTGTCAGTACATTGTTACAGTAGGAGAGGAAAAAAGCAATACACTGCTACACTGTAATGACTTCTATCTGTTTGATTCCATCACGGTGATGGTTGCATGCAGCTTCTCATGAAATAACCGATCAAATATCCAACATGTGAGGCTGATCCAGTGTGGTGCAGTGGTTTATTATGACTGCACTGTATCTGGTCCTCCCTCTGAGCTAATTTGTTAACACTGAGGAGCTAATTTCCCTCCAGGCATCATGGGCAGTTTGACTGACGCTTTGAAACTCGCATTTGCACGTCGGTGCCCTGCAAAAAAGCACCATCGGTCTTTCCCCTCTGCTGGAATTTGCGAGTGCGTGGTGTGTTGCCAATTAATGTGTTCAAATGTGTGTCAGCGAACGTGAGCCGAACCAAAACAAATGGCTCGCTCATTCGGCATGTTGAATGGATATCTGGGTCCTGTCATAATGAGTAATGCTAATTGTGCTTAGCAGCATCATTGGTCAAAGTGTCAGAAGCCATCAAGTCGATTTGAGGAGTCAGTCATGATCGCACCCGCGGTCAGATCATGAATTCAGCATTACAGAGGTGCTGTCTGTCAGCCAGCCAGCTGCACGTTCCAACAAAATGGCTTATTCAGTCTCATTTTTAAAGCTGTGGAACTTTTTTTTCAGAAGTTGTCTGACCACCTCTGCAATGCAAGCAAGAGCGATTGCACCAAATCCGAGGCCTGGAATACTTCTCATGAAGCTCAAGCATTGTTATATTGATGCTGTTCTCTTAAATGCTCTATCTGCAGAGTTCTTTGACAGTTCAGTTCCTGGATAATTTTGCATTCCGTGTAAAAGCCTTTGAGATTTTGCTTGCCTTAGGCCATATGTAAACGTAATTTACTTGGGAGAACAATTTGCCTGAACTGTTTCTCACTTCAAGATAAATAATCCCTCATGCATTATTGAAAATGCTTTACTTTTTTTTCTGAGTTGCAATTCAAAGTAGTCTTGCAAATGACTTCTTTTTTTTTTCCTCCCCAGAAAATGTCATTTGTTGCAAACTAGGAAGTGGGTGTGACAGGCTGCCATTGGTCTAATCAAATAACGGTATCCAGAGTCATGCGCTAATTAATCACCAGCTCTGGGGGTCGGACCCATCCAGCGATTCTCGGTAGAAAAAGAGACATTTGATCTGTTGAATCAGCTCCCTCGCCATCCCCTCCTCTCTCTTCCATCTATCTTGCATTAATTCAATGAAGTCAGAGTTCATTTGAATGCAACCCCCCTCGCGCACACACACAAAGTTTTCAGTTTGTTTCATCTGCTGCAGAAACTGAGACTCCTTTTTCAGGAATAAAATATTACATCCTCACATTTTAATAGCCTAAACAATTTTTTTCCCTCCTTTACTGGGAACATATTCGGCATTTTGCCAGGCGGCTGCCTAATTGTAGGGAGCAATATTGTTTATTGGAAAATTATCCGCTGTGTGTGAGCTTACACACTTCAGCTGACGGCTGAAAGTGTTCTAAAAGCATGTTACAGTTATTGAGAGCTGTCAAATGCATCCGACATCTGTTTATCCGAGCGGCGGATGCTCATTTAGACGGGCTCATTGTAATAATGTGTGGTGGCTGACCTTAACTCCTTCTCCCTGACACGTTTTCTTGGGAGACGAAATGAAAATACAAGCCCCCGAAGGCCCCTGTTTTGTTACTAATGATGACTTTTAAATGTCATTGTTACTCAATTCGATGCCCGGTGGTTCGGAGAAGGTAATGTGTCAGTGACCCAAGAATAAGCTCTGCTCTTTAACAGCAAAAATTTCTCCCTTCTTGCTTACTATCACTATTAACAAACCCACAATCAGAACTCCAAAGCGTTTCCCCCTCGGAGTGATTTTTAAAAGCTCTGCGAGGGAGCGACATTTTCCAAATGGCCATTTTTCTCTCTGACCTTTCTGTTGCCCTTTTTGGTGAGTAATTGCAATTTTTTTTTTTTTTGGGAAATATTCATTTGTGAGTTATGTCATTTGCAAGCATCATGATTAAAAACAGTGCTCCGTGGTATGAAAGTAATGGAAGTATCCAGCCTGACCCTTACAGTTTGCTTTGCCCAAACTACTTCCCCTCCACATTCTGCAGTGTGCTTGTCAGAGAAATTATCTAGGGAGAATCTGCAGTGGAGAAAAAAGACATACGCTCTGCATATGAATACTACTCTAAAGTATTAGCTGCAGAAGAGGGGAAGAGAGATAAAGTGAATAGAACATAGACCCAAGATAAGAGGATGGACTTTCAATAAGACTATTTCGATTTTCGATAGCCCTGTCAATGCTGTGTACAGGTAGGCAGCGATACGTGCGAGTGGGGCAGGATGCTGGCTCTGGCACCCGAGGAATATGAGCCCTATCAATCACCGCCTCCGGGCACAAATGTAATTACACTACAGTTGTTGACTAGGCGGGTAATCCGAGACACCACTGGCATGCATTTACTTGCTTACATTAGGGGATTGCTGGTGCCCATGTTGACGGCATCTTCTCTGCTCCTCTCTGATGTTTTTTTAATGCTTCTTTTAGGGACGCTGGCATGAATTGCCTTTACAAGGTTACAAGGCGTGGACGAATTATTCATAGAGAAAAATCATAGAGCTCAAATTAATCAAGATTCATAATACAAGGTTGTATAATAGAAACTATTTAAAAGGGCTTTTTCTGCACGTTGGATGGCAGCTTTCAATAAAAGAAGAAACCACATACAAAAGAGTGAAGATCAATAAACAAAGCCAGATTTTCTTTTCCATTCAGAATCAATTACTCTTTTGTCATTCATCTAAATGCACCTGCCTCAGTCAACCTATATTCCTCCCTTTTTTTCTCTCTGTGGTTGTCAGTTTTGAAGAAGTTTGGTGTGATCCGGACCAGTACTTTTCAGGGGGCGGAATAAATCTTCCCATTAAGAGGAAGATAATTGATGGCTTTCATCACCAGAATGAATACAATTATTCCAATTTGTGATGTTTCCATGGCATTGCGCTTTACCGTGTTGGGGTCTTGAATGGTTTCGGAGACAAAATGAAGTGACATGATAATGAGGGGCTTCTTTTGTTGTTTCACCTCACTGTGTGTCTTTGTGTTTTCTCCTCGTATGTTTGCGGTTTATTTTTAGGGTAAGATTAGAAGTGGTACCTAATGACATTTGAAGATGGGAAAATGGCAGACACGACGGAACTGTAAATTTGTGGGCTGTAAAACCAAAACAATGAGCTGAAAGGTGCTAAAATTCTCTGTCAGTCAGAGGAGATTTGATTGGTAATGAAAAAATATTTACAGAGAGCAGCTTTAAAGGGACATAAATACACACTTTTCCTCTTACCTGAAAAGCTGTTTATCAGACTAGATTGTTTTAGTATGAGTTGCAGGGTGTTGGAGATATCAGCTGACTTCTTCAGAATATAATGGAACTAGATGGCTATCGGGTTTTGGTGCTCAAAGCCCCAGAAGATAATTGGGACTATTTTCTTTCTACCAAATTACACCCCCCAACTGTATCACAGCACAGAAGGAAGCGTGCATCTACTCATCAATGATAGGCCCGTGCTCATGACGGCACAGGATGTTAACATTCATGGCGTCCTCCTCAAGTGAGCTGTAATTTTAGCTAGCTCAGTGGTGCTAGGTGAGCTAGCAGTAGATGCACACTTTCTTCTGCACGATGATGTGGTTGATGGGTGTGGTTCGGTTGAAAAAAAGCAATTCCTAAACAAAACTGCGAACAAGACACACTTATATACAGTGATGACTTTAAGGGCATTGTAAAGGATGTTGTTGTTTTATTGTAGATTTTTGCATTACATGTTGTATTTGTTGCATTTTTTAATGTGTAAGGCTGCTACCTTAGCCAGGTCTCTCTTGGAAAGAGACATTACTGTGGAGTTTTTTCAAATGTATTTTTTGTGGCTCTTTGAGCACCACAAGCTGAGTGCCATCTAGTTCGATCATATTCAAGAGAAGGCAGACATCTCTACGGATGGTATCTCCAACACTCAGCAACTCACACCAAAACAATCTAGACTTATAAATAGCACTCAGCAGGCTACAAATATGTATTTTTTATTTTGGGGTGAGCTGTCCCTTTAAGCCATGACCATATGTTTGGTAAATTGCTTCAGACACGCTGTCATTTTTAGCATACCCCTTTTAATGCTCCTACAAGTATAACAAGCAGTGTTTCCCAGTGTTTGCCGGCATTCTTTGTGTGCTTTTTATTCCAAATAGAGTAAGTCATGTCGACACTGTTGCACTTAGCTGTTTAAAGATATATAATTAACTGTGGCTAACATGGATAATATTTAAATGCCACATGAGTCAACACGATGCTGAAAGAAAGTTAAATGTAACTTCTGTCGGAAAATAGTCATTATGACAGCTTCCAGAGGAAACGAGGGATTTTTACCAACACCTGAATCATAACCATGTCTTATATTATAATGGTAGCTGAGAAGTAAGAGCTTCATGCTATGCCAAGACACAGACTGGGCAGTTTATCACTTAGGCAATTGCCTTTTCAAACTCTAAAACAAGCAGAATGAGATGATTGATGCCATAAGTGTGCTTTTCGAATGTATTCTCAATATGTGGACACAATCATTTTAACTTAAGGGCCACTTAGTAATTTTTTTTTTTTCAGTCTAATGACAAATGATCATTGGATTAAGTTGCAGTTGAAAGCTAAAAAAAAGCTAGTAAGTGGACCTTAAGTTTAGATAATGTTGTCAAACACTATGAATTGATGAGACCAAGAGAATCTTGTGCTCTTGCTTAAAAAAAAAAAAAAAAAATCTATTCTGGCAAAATTTATTGTTGTCGAGGTAAATGTGACAGTTCATCATGATATTGATTTTCAGGTGATATTGCCAAGCCCCATTTTCACATGTGGAAACACTCTCTCTGTCCGTCTCTGCTCCCTGATGAATGTCCGCGATGCACGTCATCTGGCGGTGGCTCTCGCAGCTCAGACGCTTGGTCTCAAAGGATGTTTATAGAAAAAAAAAAAAAATCTATAACTGCCACAGTCCTCCTACAGTCACTCAGGCCAATGTTTATGTTTCTCGCTCATTTTTTATTCTCGCTGTAAACACAGAACTCCTCCAGTCTGTTGTGCACATGCCCGCTCGCGCGCGAGTGTGAGCCTCTACAGACGTGTGTGGGCGTGCATGCGTGCGCCTGTGTCAAGGAAAAGGAAAACAGCAAACTCCGAACCGCTGCCGCGCGGCCCTGCTGGCCCTGCTGGCCCTGCTGGCCCTCCTGGCCATCTTGGCCATCTTGGCTCTGCGGTAAACAGCAGATTTTTGGCCAAACAGCTCAGCTTTGGTTTGAGGCAACGGGCACCTTTTGACCCTCTGCCTCCTGCCCCTGTGTGCTTAAATGAAGTGCACTGTATCACCTTAAAAGACAAAGAATGAAGCAGCCTCTGTGATTTATAGATTCAAGTCTGGAGGGAAATTGCAACAATTTACATGAGGCACGCTCTGCTCTGGTTTCTTTGTCTCTGTGTCTCTGTCTGTCTCTAATTTCTCACTTGAATGCCCATGTAATGAATGTTTATTTTCTCACAGCCAAACGCAAACACCGTGTCTATTTCCTTATGTTTGATCTGTGTCAATCTCGCACTCTCTCTTTCCACAACTCCTGGCCTCCCAAGGGCCCCTGTGGTATTGCTCATCCTCCCACTCCAAACAACCAGCGTCCCGTCTGCCCACACTCTCTAGACCAGGGTGGACAACCTCTTCTCATATGTCTCAGTGTCAGACCTTTTGATTGCAGGTCCGCCCATCTGTTTTCCTGCAGGAATATACTGATTTTTTTATTCAGGTCTCACCCAGCCCAACTCTAGGATGAAATTGTTTTCTCACTTAAGTGCAGGAATCATTTAAGCAAAGTGGAAAAGGAATCAGGAAAACTTATACTTATATGCTGTTTGTTTGTTTTTGTCTTGTCCCCTCTGCAGCCTTCAGTCGAGCACCCATCCCCATGGCGGTGGTGAGGAGGGAGCTGTCGTGCGAGAGCTATCCCATCGAGCTGCGCTGCCCGGGCACGGACGTCATCATGATTGAGAGCGCCAACTACGGCCGCACTGATGACAAGATCTGCGACGCAGACCCAGCACAGATGGAGAATACGCGGTGTTACCTTCCAGATGCATACAAAATCATGTCGCAAAGGTAAAGTCACATTTTGATAGATTTTTATGAAAACTGGCAAATGGCCTTAAAGGGACAGTTCAGTGTCTCTTTCCAGAAATCACACAGACCTTGTTGTGAGCAGTTTGATGTAGGAACTGTTTTATTTTGACCAAACTACACCTGCTAGCATGCATCTACATAAACTACATAACCATAGGCTTGTTCAGTGGTGCTAGGTGAACTAGCAAAAGATGGTTCTTCTTTCCACGGGATGATGTGGTTTAGGGGTGTAGTTCGGTAGAAGGAAAATAGTGCCTAAAAAAGACAAACAAACAAAAAACCTTTATAGTTAAAATTTTGAATGAGCGCCCATAGGCTACAGGGCTATGGCGTGCTCCAGAGGTTGATAGCACATCTTGTGTCCAAAGGTACATCCAAGAATGGTTTTGTCAGGGTCTCTGCGAAAGTTTCATAAAATGTCCTAAAAGGTTCTAAGTTTGAGACGATCATTCCACGGGCATCCACTGTGTTGTATATAAATATAAAACCAGTTGCTTTTCTGTCCAAGAACCAAGTCCAGTTTCTTTTCTTAAGTTTGGCCCAGTTGCTCAGACCACCACGTTCTCTTGTAACTCTCCCTTAAGGTATCAGGGTTTAGGAAGTAAAAACATGTACAAACGATGCTAAACTACAGACAACCCCAAGGATGTCTAGGGAAGATTTTTTTTTTCTTTTTCTTTTTATAAAAAATCTCTGTTTGGTATTAGCTGGAATCTGGACAGTACATCATTCTCTATATTTCCTTACACGAGTGAGGGGAATACAAATTTCACTTTGACTTTGATTTATATCTGGGGTTTAAACACGACATGATTTACAATGTATTTTCTTTTATACTGTCGGTGTTTCACATTTCAAAGCTCTTTCATATTAAGTCATTTTAAAGCTCCGTAGATGACGACAACAAATGACAGTAATAAAAAGTGGGCTGCTTGTAGCCCCTTTCAGGATAATGAAACATGAATATTTGCATGTTTGAATACATACACACACAAAGGCACACTCCCAAGCAAAATTTGCTTTACGCTGTTAAGTAATTGACTCGAGTAGATGTGTTTGTTGAAAAAATCTGGAAAACATAATAAGCTAATCTTCAGTTAATGAGAAATGCTGTAACTCACACCACCTGAGGTCTGCTGAAATTAAACGCAGCTCCTCGAGATGTATTTTTCTTCATGGAACAACTGCATTTATCGATCTTGCTCACTTCAGAGACTATGGAAATGTCATGGCTTTGTGGGAAAATTGAGCTTAGATTTTAAAATATAGAGCACATAGTATCTTTATGAATTGTATGATAAATGTGAGGACTGGTTGATGAGATTAGCAAAAAATATAAAACACAGGGCGGTGGTTACACAGTGAAGTCACTGGAGTTTTGGGAATATGAATACAAAAATTTGTCTTTGGGTGGTTTGGTAATATGTCCCTGTTATGGATTAATCCATATCAGTCATAATTTTGCTCTGTCACAAATCAATGTTAATTTACCATAACATGATTACATTATTAGTTATTTGTCAAAATAGGAATGCGCTCGATTAGCTTTGCCGCCACTTGTGAGTCTTGCTTTCAGAGTTATGACCTTGTTGTGCACAAACCGGGACCTGGAGACCTATTTGTCAGGGCAGACACAGTGTAGTCTTACCCTGCTTTAGTTTTTGCGGTATAATGGATTGGGAACATTAAGGTAATATATACACAAGTTTCGGGGGTTTTAACCAAGTAGTCTGGATTCAAGAAAATGTAGAGCTCGAGGCGGGTGTGGAGGGAAAACATGTATAGTCCATTGCAGCTCTTTTGTTGACTTATTGCAGCACTTAGAAGGGATGGACTTTATCTAAATTGCTACTCTGTGTTAACGTTTGTCTACCTCTTTTTATTTCCAAAGCTTTAGTTTCACATTGGACGGACCCCTTTGAGAATTCTAATGGACCTTTGGGCTTTATCAAACAATTGCTCTTGGCTTTTTAGTTTGGTACCATAGAGTTCAGATAATCAGCTGTGTGAAAAGCAGCTGATGGTAAAAAGAGGTAGTTTGAAACATGTTGTCAGATAATTGATGCACCCTGCGGCTCCCTTGTTCTCCAGCCGCCCACTCAGACTAAAAATCCCTGCAGGAATGAATCAACGGGTCCTGCTACTGTCAAGAACACAAAACTAACATAAAGTACCAGGGAAAAAGCAAATCTTTTTAGCATCTCGTTGCTACCGGGGGCATTTCAGTGATGGTAAAAGGTAACCACAACCCCGATTCAGAGCCAGAGCACTTTGTCTTGGGAGAGGAAGTTGCTAAGTGGATGAAAGGTGTGGGTGGTATGAATTGAGAATGGGTGGGGAGGGAGGGGTGCCAAAGCAGGGAAGGGGTGAGAGCATTCAGTGATATTTGTGGCTTTAGCGACACAGCTACACATTAGCATGCAGAGGTTAGCACAACAAACGAACGCCACCCCCGACTATTTCATTGTAGGGCTGTCAGAGCCGTTGCTAGGCACCTGCGGCTAAGCTCATTAGGGTTAAAAAGAAAACGAGAGCGAACCAGAAGCAAGCAATTTGAACAGAGGAAGTCTTCAAAGACTTGTGATCAGGCCGAGGTTGAAGCCAGGGCATAAAGATTTGACTTTTAGATGTATGGTGTAGCGATGATAATGTGATAATGTGATGCGTGAAAGAACGAGCCACAGCACGATGTCACATGTTGATATATATGTCTTAGGTCATTTACAGGGTTGCTTTTTTTTTTTTTTAATTATAACTAACGTGCTTTGATCAGACTTGGAAGCACGAGATTTTTGTAATTCTTCTCTTATTACCCCAGATCCTTTTTTTTTTTTCTTCAGTAGCTTGTCTACTTTATAATCTCCAATGAGTCGATATCAGCAGTGATGCAAGCGCTCTCTTTCATTAATATTTTAGCTGGATTTTCCTCCCCCGTCTTGCTCTTTCCTGTCTCCTTCCTCCCCCTCTATTGATCATGCAGTATGTTTACATGCACACTATTACCCAATCACTGGAAACAACCCAAACAATGTAATAGTGTGATTAAAGCATTTACATGCTTCGCAGTAACCTGATTTCCACAATAATGGTGGTTTCCATGAGTTGTTTGATTACTGGGCTGATGTCTGGAAGGACGTGTTGCAGACTGCAGAAAACAAAAGGGAGACAGAAAAGAGGTGGATTCATTGATGTTTTTTGTTCTTTGTCGGGCTGAATTTGCATAAATACAGCCAGCCGTGCCATAGTTTCTCTATAGATACTATAGCGCCGATCAATAGAATCAATGAGAGTTTAAAGAAATACAATAAGGATATATCTCCCAGTATCTATTTTTTTCATGTAAACACAGAACATAAACATGCATTTTTGATAAGGATCCCTTAAATATGTCTTTATAAAGAATTGTAGCGAGGGTACACACTGAAAAGAGTCTTTAAGGATGAAAAAGAAACTTCTTATGTCGTGTAGTACCAGCCTACGCAAAAGTGACACTGTTTCACAATTATACCATGCATAACCCTGGGATTTCTGTACTACATTTATTTCTTACTAATCAGCTTTATATACTGTACATAAAAATACATGTACATTTGATATTATTGATTAATATTATCAGCCAAGTTGATTTATCGGTCAGACTCTATCAGACATACTTATCCTCTTACACAGACACTATTGAAAGTTCATTAAGCCAGCGTGTTAGTGACGCAATCTGCAAGGCATCTGTAAATATTAAATATGTTTAATATGAATGGGACTCAAGTGGTGCTCAAGAGCAGCGGGACTCAACCTTCTCCCACAATGGCGGTGACAAGACCTGCAAGGAAAAGTTTTCTGATTATTTAACTTCAGGTGACAGTTTACTCCAAAAAACATAATACATATTTTCCTCTTATCTGTAGTGCTATTTGTCAATCTAGATTGTTTTGGTGCAGATAGCAGAGTGTCGGAGATATCAGCCATAGAGATGTCTGCCTTCTCTCTAGTATAATGTACCAGATGGCACCCAGCTTGTGGTGCTCAAAGCGCCAAAAAATACTTCAGTCAGGAACACTTTAGTCAAAGAAAACTTTGTTTCATTCATATTTTATTGGCAGTATGATATTTGGCAATATGGCTCTGTTCTGGGGTTTCTCTGCCTTTCCTAGGCCTACGCAGAAAGCGTAGGCCTATGTGGAAGGCCTTAAGGCAAAGAGAGCAAACTTCCCTGCCCTTCCATGTGCCTACATAGAAACCCAAAGGCACGCACAGCAGCGGCAAAGACCCCCCGGGAACAGAACAGAGCCAGCATCAATGACAAACAGAAATTACATTAATAAGTCAGACCCAGCATGAAAAGGAGGAGCTGGGGTGGAGGCGGGTTGCAGAGCAGCTTGCAGAGGAAGCAGCAACAGTAGGCAGGCCAGAGCAGTTTAAATAGGGCGCCCTGAATGAGATTTGCAAATTGGTTGTATAGAAAGGAATCATGTGATCTATCAGCTGACTCCCTTTCATCAACCAGCTGCTCCATCAGTTGATTGGGCTGTTTGAGATGAGCTGATGTAGTTGGGATGTGAGCTGAGCTTGACATCGTGTCCTGCCTGAACTAGCACTATGCTCAATATTTGAAAAAGTCACCAGAAACTCTTTCCAGAAATCATGACCTGCTTACTCGAAATCAATCCACAGACCTTGTTGTGAGCAGTTTAATATAGGAACAATTTTCTTTCTACAGAACACCTGCTAACTGTATCACACCACAGAAGGAAGCGTGCATCTACTCATGGGCGAGAGTCTCATGCGTGTGACAGCACAAGATGGAAACCTTAATGGCGTCCTACATTAGCTAGCTCAGTGGCGCTAGGTGAGCTTCCTTCTGCACAGTGATAAGGTCAGCGTGTGTAGTTCAGTAGAAAGTGAAACTGCTCACAAAAAGGTCTGTGGATTATTGTAATCAGGTCATGATTTCTGGAAAGAAACATTGCTGTTGAGTTTGTCAAATGTATTTTTTGGCTCTTTGAGCACCACAATCTGAGCGCCATCTACTTCCATTATGTTGGAGAGAAGGCACACAACACTCGGCAACTCACACCAAAACAGTCTCGTTTGATAAATAGCACTACAGGTGAGAGGAAAAATATGTATTTTCACACTGGAAAAGTGACAAAATTAAGTATATTCAAAGAAGCCAGTATGTACACCAAAAAGCACTTGATGTAGGTTCCCTCATTACAGTCCACAAAGAAGATGGAGGCACTACTCACAGCTGCACACAAATAAATAAATTGCTAACAAGGGTGAGAGCAGCTTCTGAAAGATCATAAAAAAAAACACATGCTAAATATTTACAAAACCCTTTTGCTCCCTTTTTGTGAAGTTTAATTGGTGTTTGAATTCTGAAGTTGCGATTTGATCGATGTCTGACGTATAATTTATTAATTTCCTGTTGGTATAAAATGGCAAAGCATGTTCTTGTATTCCACCTGCTGTAACTGTATATATTTAGTATGTGGTATGGAACTGGGACACTGCAGAGTGAGTAAAAAGATTGGCGACTAATCTAATCTGATTATGTTTAATTTAACAAAGATAAACAGGTTAAGGTGTAATAATCTCAGCATTACCTTAAAATCTAATCAGCATGCTTGTGAATGCACTGGTAGTATTTTCCCCTTGTGGGACTCTGCCCCCTTTTTTCCCCTCGCCTGTGTACCACCTGCCTCTCCTGCTGGCACCAGTTAAGTCGTGGTGACTGGCAAGCGTGGTAGTTAGCATTCACATCCCGTCTGAAGATGAGCCACGCTGCTGCTGGCTTAGTCTGTGTGCCAGGCTCGCATCCATCACCGGCAAATGCCCAGCCATATCACCGGCTCTCTCAGCTGTCGATATACATTTAGGCAGCTCAATCCTCCTCGCTTCCCCAGCCACTAAGAGTGCTCCATTGATATTCAGCTATCAAACCCGAGCGCTACCTTTTCTAGTTTAGCCCACTCGTAAAAGGTGTACACTGGGCCACTTCGGCAAGGCGTTTGGTCTTTTAAGTGAGAGCTAATAGCAGCCTGTATCTGAGTGATAGCACGCCACTGAGCTTGTGAGTGCTGTAATGCATCCCAAAATGAAGGTTGTCTCGCACCATGCTGTGACAGGATGAAATGAATGGCTCTCTTTCATTAGCCATTCCTCCCTTTGTGCTGTGAGCATCATGGCTGTGCAGACTCCACAGCCCCTGGATAAACATGTCACCTATAGGTGGTGCCGTGATGCAGGCGAGATGGGGGCTAATGATGCTGTAATTGAAACGCACTACTAAGGATTAATTCAGCGCAATTTGAGGCCATTTGCATAGTTTGTACACACATGCTGCAGCCTGTGCTTTTTGCAATCACTGCCATTCCCTCGTGGGCTATTTTTGGAGCTTATTGTTTGGGAGCTAAGGCGTCTGTTGAATCTGTCTCCCTCCAAAGCATGTATAGATCTGATGCCATTTCCCACTGTGTGAAATCACTGGAGAGGCCGGGCGCTTGTGCTATCAAACAACAGTGACCCTTTTCTCATCAGAGCCCCAGTGTCTCTCTCCTCCCTCTTTTTGTGTTCCCCTTTTCCTTTCCCCAAGGCGGTGTGGCCTTCACGGCTAGTAATTACAGGCTATATCAAAGCTATATATCACCTTATATCTCAGTAGACCTCAGCAGGCACCTTAAGGGACAGCTGATAGCATTGTGGCAGGCTTGTGCATGACCCCTGAAGGAGAAAAGCAGGTCAGGAAGGTGCAAATCCACCAAACACATACATCCAAACACACACACATTCTTGTTCCTATCTGCCCAGACTCTCCTTTTGTCTTTTGTATCTCTTTCATTTTTCCCCCCACTGGGATTCTTCCCACTGCTGTGTCATCACACTTGTCATTTCAAGGAACAAAGAAGAACAATACATATTTTTGTCTACTAGCATTTTGTGTTTGTGCACATGACACTAATGATGAAGGTTAATAGATACCACAGCTTGATGAGGCTCTCGAGGACGATAAAACTAAATGAGCGGCAACCTGTGATTTGAACCTGCTGGCCTTGTGACAGTCGACATTTGACAACCTTCCTGTTAATGATGTTTATGTGGAAAATAAATGCTTCCAGGCCATTATTTACTTCACCATGCTAAGGCTGGAATGCATGTGACAAATGACTGGGCTCCCGTCGGATGAAAACATGTGCTGACAGAGGGACAGGAATGATTGAGGGATAAGGAGGGGAAAGCAGATGGGAGGATCCTTTCTCCTTTGCTGGTGATCTTTCCCATACGTTCCAGCTCTCATTATCCTTGGCTTCTGACCTTATTTCAGAGTTGAAGGATTTGATGAGATATTTGCTTGAGCAGGAGAGTAGGATTAAACTGAAGAATCCCCATCGGTTCTTTTGCCCATCTTCATTTAAATCCTCTCATTTTCAGCTGGCTGTTATGGGGGCAGGTTTTCTGGAGTAGAAAAAAGGAAAATTCTGATGTCCATGCCTTGCCCGCTTGCCAAAAATACTCAAATATTGAAATCAAGGTGACACTTTTTTGAAAGCCTGTAGTGAAAGCTACAATTCCTATTAACTAAAAATGTATGTTATTTATGATTAGAAACTGCACAAGAAGCATTATGCTTGAAGCAGCAAAGGAAAAATACTCAAAACTAGTCAACATGATAGTTTTATTCCGTACAGCTTAAAAGCATAAGCACATGCATACCTGTCCTCACTTGCCCTCAGCTCTGAGGGTGGCTAGGCAGATATGAGAGGGTGACCATCTGCTTCATATCCTCCCACATATCCCTTGTCCTGGTTTGGTTTTTAGCATTTGATTGTAATATACAGACGGGATCTCACAGTGTTTTATCAGAAATGAAGTTATTACTTCATAGTGTGTCACCATAACCATGGTTGTTGTTTACATGTATATAAATAAAGCAATGGTTGCTTTTAATGAGAAGTCTTTGTTATTAAGACAAAAAAGATAGCATCATGTAGTAAATGGAGATGCACTATAAGTCCAATTTAGTCATCACAAGGAGAACAACTGAGCTGTCCAGGAAAAAATAACCCTAATGACGTCATCAGGATTGTTTTTGTCCTGGATTTATTATCATTATGTTTAATTTACAGAAAACCTGTATTACAAACTGGAGATGTGGTGTTTGGAAAAAGTGAAGGCTGGGGGGATCTAATGAAAGATGCTATGAAGTTGCATTATGGGAAGTAATTGTATTTCTAATTGTAGCTATTTAAGTAGCCTAAGAAAATTCAATTGATATCTGCAAATATGAACTACTCTCATAGCCATAAACCAGAGTAGTCAGTCTCAAATTTGTGCTGTCATTAAGGATAAAGGCTGGAGAAGCTTCATAGACAATGAATGGGAGCCTGCTTTTATGGACCCATAGCATGTTTTTTCTTTTTCATCCCTAAATGAGCTCCATTATATTGTAGGGTTCTCAGTCCTGAAACAGAAAATGTACCCATATACTTAAAACACTCCTCTGGCTGCTATTAGTGTCATCTAGAACAGTGGTTCCCAACTGGGGGGTCCAAAAATGGGTCACAGGTCCATTCCGTATGGACCACAAGTGATGCACAAATGTGTCTAGTTTGTAAAAAAAAAGAAAAACACTTAATTTTGAAGTAGAGTGAGCGAATGATCTGTCTAACAGAGACAGCAAACTAGCTTGTCAACATGGCCAAACGCAAGTATGACGCTGAATTTATTACACTGCATGGACCTTGAACTAATGACTTCATACCCTGTAACAATTGTTCCTAAACTTTTAAGAGACCCCTTTTTTTATCATTGCGTAAACTGATGATCCCTGACTGTGACATATTTAATGGATACTTCATATCATATTCAATTCACAACAATAGCAGTATAGAACTGATTAACTGTATAATTAACCCAAATAGTGAATGGGATTTCTGCAGGTTTGTGTAAAATGAGCAATTTGGATGAATTTTGAGCAGATTATTTGCTGTACTGTAAATATTTCATCAGAGATGAGATTTCCTGGTATTTCCAAGAACTTTTTATAGAATTTCTTGTCAGCAACAACAACAACTTGATATTCCTCACAGAGATGAATGAAATGCTGAGATAAAGGGCCTACTGTATATTTACACCCATTACAACCAAGAAAGCCCTGTGACCCTCCGTGAAGCTCTGGTGACCCATAATGGGGTTGGGCCCCTCAGGTTGGGAACCGGTGCCCTATAACATCACAAATTTGAATTTTAGCACTCAGGTATTTGGATTTGGTAGAGAGTTGTTTATATTTACTAATATTTTGGGGGATGTCTTGGACCATAGTAAAAACATGTATGACTTTTAAAATGGCCATAGCTCTCTTATAATGTAGTAGGGGTGGGGGGAAATCCATACAGTATAGTATCGCAATATTTTTGTGTGGCAATATCGTATTGTCACACAGTGCCAAGTATCGATTTTTTTTATTTTATAGATTATTAATATTAATAAAAATTAAACTTTAGGTAGCCTGCTAGAATAATATAATCAGTTGCTTTTTGCAGTACACTAGATACATGTTGCTGCTGCTGCAACAATGGCTGAGGTGAGATGAACGGACTGAAACCTTTTTCTTATTAAATTAAACATGTTTTCCTTTCAGGACATAATTTACAGTTGAATGAGGGTAATTAATCGCAATATATCGCAATATAGTTTAGCACAATACTCAACATATCGCAGCGTATTTAAAATTGCAATGATATTGTATCGTGACTTAAGTATCGTGATAATATCATATCGTGGATCCTCTGGTGATTCCCGCCCCTATAATGTAGGGCTTGATATAAAAAATCAAATATATCTTTGACAAAAATACCTCAGTGTTGATATTGTGAGAAGGTTGGTGCTTTCACAAAATATTTACACAGGGAGAGTTTTGATATGTAATCATCAGTAATGTGCACATATTTACTAAGTGGGTAAAGACAAATAATAATATATCTGGAACATTCTGGTAAGTTCAGAAAATGACATCACTTTACTGTAATGCAGCCTTTACAATCAGTAAAGACAACACTCACAGTATTATGATATCCAAAATCGAAGACAATATCTAGTCTAAGATCCCGGTAGCGATATATTGCCCAGCCCTACCTGTAATGTATTCTTTTGTTTCTCAGTACATCAGAAAAAGCTGAAACACATTCATATTCATGCAGTGGCCTTAAATACTTAATATAGTCTTTAATATTTGCAAATAGACAGCTACCAGTGACATTAAGAGAGAGCTTATCATGCTGAGCAGACGTGAGCTTAATACCATCATTGCTCATGCATGACCCCCAAAGCTCTATCAGAAGTGGCCTCCCTTGTTTAAAGTAGAGGTTTGCATAAACATTTAACTCCCCAAACAATGGGATGTCAGATGAATTAATGCATGACTTCAGTGTTGGAAGTGCAAATATCACGCAGGTGCTGCTTTAAATTAAAGGTTCTGTTAGGCAGATTGTAATAAAAGGTGCTCTGTGGTACTTAATCATATAGAAAGATCCACAGCCACTTTTACTTTGATTCCCACTGGGCATCCCAAACTAGAAATACACTGCAAAGTATACATATAATTATGTACACTTTGTTTTAACCATGCGCGAAGCATATTTGATTATGTGGAGTGCATATTTTGCATCCATCACTCAGCAGAGTTTCTATGAGGTCTCGACTACACGCTTTTTCTACCAGCCTTCCTCTGTTTGTGCAGGAGTCGTTGGTTTGTCTTGCTTACTCTTCGTTGGAGGCTGTTTTTCCATGATACAATTATGTGTTGAGCACCTGACAATTACAGAACAAAAACATGACCGATGAGCGCAGCGGGGGACAACCGCCTGTTGTAATAGTACGAACAAATAGAGAATGGTGGGTGGTTTTGCAGCCAACATTAATATGCAAAAGGGTAATAATAAAAGCTCTGACAGAGAGAGACGATAAAAACTCCCTTTTGCTATAAAGCAAACATGATAAGTAATAAACAAATTTGGGAGTTGTTTGGATTACGGTAAGAATTTAAACCGTCTTTCCATCTGTGCATGTTTGCCTCTTGCGTAACCCTCTTTTCCTAAAGACTTTTTAAATCAAAGAGGTTTATTTCTTCCTCACTCTATTCTTTTCCAGCATTGGATGACATCACCTGACATTCATTATCCTGTCTCATTTTTCAGCCCCGTCCTGCCTCCAACCCTATTCCAATCCTCTTTGATAAGAGCCTGCCGCATTCAATTTTGGCCAATTAGTTACTGTAAATTTCAAGCCCGCAGCCCATCCAGTCAGCCCAGGTCTCCAGATGTGCCCCTACAAGACTCTGTGGTGATTAGGCGGAAAAGGAAGCCCGACATGGCAAATGGGGAATGTTTAAGGACATCTCCACATACAGTACGAAGCGGATTGGTATCTCTCAGGAGATTGAGTTGAGAGGAGCGGATTGACCAGTGGTTTGAATCGACCGTAACGGTGTCCATTTTTGGATTCGGAGCGGAATGCCCCATAGGCTTTATTATGCCCCTCCAAGCTGAGTGCTTTGCCAAAGAATCCAGAAGTTTGAGAGTTTTCAGAAGTACTAGGCACCCTTTCATATTACCCTCAGGATGCCTCAGCCTGGTCATACAGTAGTGTCAGATTAATAGCCGTCACAGTGGTGGCTCACTAAACATGGGGTTTTATAATGTGTTAAAAAACGGAAGCAGGAGGCCTCAGTCCATTTGTCAGCTAGGGGAGTGAGTTTCACTTGGATGAGTGCAAACAGTAAAGAAAGGGCTAATTCAGACTGGAGCAGGTGGTTAGTCAGAGTGCAGGGAGCCGACTACGCTTTTTCCCTCCCTCTATCTGATATTTGCCCTTCTCTGCACTCCATAGTCTTTCATCCTTGTTCTTCTAGTTTTCTGCTTCTTCTTTTTTTTCCTTTAATTGGCAGGTGGGAGTAGGCAACATACACATTTGATGTCTCTTCCTCCTGCCCTGAAGCGGTGGATCCATTTCTTTCCCCCCTCTGCAACATAGAAAGGGCATGCAACTTCTATAGACCTTTAATAACTTTCCTGGCTTTAACATCTTTCCTCTGATGACTTTCCTTCAGATTAACATTGTCTATTGTAAACTAACCTAAGTAAACGGTTGTGTTGATTTATGCCCTGTGTACATTACCTTATTGGAAGTATGTTCCTTTTCTTTCTAGCCCATGCATTGGTGCCCTTGGCAGCTAGCATGGCAATAAAGTGGAAGAAAAGATGCAATACAATTCAATTTCTATGCAAAGGTAGTGAGGTTTTAGTGTTTTGTAGAGGTGGATCCAAGTCATTATCTTCCAAGTATGTCTCAAGTCTCTGCACCAAGGGCCAGAGTCAAGTCCCAAGTCAAGACTGACGAGTCCAAAGTCAAATTCCAAGTCTTAAGTTTTGAATTGTGAGTCCTAAACAAGTCTTACTATGCTCTTCACCAAATGGAATGGCATTTAAACAACAGAGTGATGAAATATTGATTTACAAAAATCATAAATGCTTTTTTAAATCTGTATTCTTTTGTTAAAACATGTTTGTTGAAAGTTCAGCCGGCATGTTTTGCATACTGCCATTTTTTCTTTTTTAGTTGACCATCGAGTAGTTTTTGTACACAACCTGCATTACCTTTAGTATCAGTTTTGGCACTCAGTAACATACCTTTAGTTCTTCAAGGTTCTTTCCTGCAACTTTATTGATACTGTTGGATTGGTTCAGACAAAGTGGATCTAAAGATATTAACTGTAGACTTTTTGGGAATGAAAGAATATGTTAGTTGAACAGGAAACAATGGGAAATGAAGTGATTTGTGGTGAACTGTTTAAATAACATACATTTTAATCTTTGGGTTTGGGGTAAGGTGTCAGGTACTTCAAGTGAAGTCACCTGGCATTGGTGTTTAAGTCCAAGTAAAGTTGCAAGTTACCTCGCAAGGGGTCAGTTGAGGTGGTTCGGGCATCTGATCAGCATGCCTCCTGGGCGCCTCCAGTTAGAGGTGTTCTGGGCATATCCTCCTGGTAGGAGGCCATGGCCAGACCCAGAACACCCTGGAGGGATTACATATCTTGTCTGGCTTGGGGGACCCCTAGGCCCCCCAGGAGGAGCTGGAAAGCGTTGCTGGGAGAGGGACGTCTGTGGTGCTTAGCTTGGCCTGCTATCCCCACGACCCGGCCTCGGATAAGCGTATGAAAATGGACGGATGGTTGGAAGTTCTGAAGTCATCAAATTTGTGACTCAAGCCCAAGCCATGTGACTTGATTCCACACCTTTGGTATTTTTGTGAAATCACTTGATAATTTGGTGATTCTACCAGCAGGGGTTATGAAACATGATAAAAAATGCATTGCTGAATCTTGCTAACGGAATCGTAAATCAGAAGCTTCCCACAGGTAGTCACATTTATATAAACATTTATAACACATTTTTATGTGATTATTTCAAGAACTTCAGTCTTGGAAATATCTGACAACATTCAACACCAGACTGCCACAGAATAGCCACTCAGTAAACTTTCTGTGCACCTAAGCTGACTCTCCCAGTTTAAGCACTACAAACCATCATGTTTAGGAGATGATGACTTCCTAAGGGACACATTACTGGACATACAGCTGAAAGTAAAAACTCTCAAGACAGTTTAAAAGTTCTCTCTTTTCTCCACATCACTGAGCAATCTTGGGACTGTTTGTTCCCACCAGTCTTCTCTCTATATCCTCATCCAACAACCCTGGGTTGCCAAGGGCAACAGCTGCAGGAGTCATTACCTTACATTCAACTTTTCTAGCAAAACTAGCATTGCATTTGTAATTGCTGAATGACAGTATAATGTTACACAGCAGAACTGTGATTGTAATAGTTTTGATTGTATTTGATAGAGGTGAGCACACAATTCATCTCCTGAAAAAAAAAAAAAAAAAAAAAGCACAACCCTCCCTGGATAGCAATGTAAACAGGATTATTATGGGAAATTGTCTGTTTATGCAATCAAATAAACAGCTTAAACAAACTGCTTCACTCATAGTTCTGGCAGCAGCAGCGCTATCGCATATCTAATTGAACCAAACCTGATCAATCACCTACGTGAAAAAGACAAACATCGAAATAATGCAATAAATAATTCATTTCATGACAGAGTCAGTGGGCAATTGAGGATTTTTGTGTTGCCAGACTTTCTGTATCTCTGCAAACACAAAGGCATGTTACTTGCCTTTGGTGCTATGTATTTGCACATTGCTGCTCTGAACCTCCCAGAAAACAGAATTATTTTCCCACCGTGCTTTGCTCTCTGTTGGGGGAGCCATTTTCGTCAGTCACTGCTTGGGCGGAGCTGTTTAAAATGTATGAGACCAGTGATGTGACTGGCCGGGAGGATCGTGATTAATCCCCCTCCTCGTTGTTATCCACTTCATTCAGCCCTTTGGTGCATAGCTCAGTGTGCTTACAGTGTATTAATGACAATAAAAGCTACCTTTAGATATACCCTCACTGCACATCATCTCGTTCTGGTCGCCACGATTGCCGTCTTTGTTGTAAGAAAGGTCAGAACTCTCACACCAATGTATACATTGCATTAGTGATGCAACTGAACTGATTGGGTCAATTTGCGCAATTGGATTTTGCTTCGAGACCGTCCTCACGACCAGTGGATCGAAAGTCAAACACAACTTGGCTTTGGTAAAGAGGTGTGGATTGGAATTTACTTAAATGTCATTACTCCCCTACCAATATAGGTTCAGTGGACCTATGCCGTTTGTGCATCGCTAGTTTGAAAATATCAATTAGTTGTTTTTTTTAATGTAGTGACCTCCAGAAATGAATGGCATCTGAAATAATTTTGATGACTCATGTTTTCCTTCTGATTGGGTTTGTTTTTTTGTCCCTCTGAAAGGTCTTAATCACTGACACTGGGACACTGAGTCGTTTCTAAGCTCTCCGTACTGGCTTTTGTTATGTTTTCAAGAGTCTCACAATAAGAGGACACAGCTTTTTAGTTTTCCGTCGCTCTCATAGAACTCCCGACTCCCACATTTTTCATGGATATTTAAAATGTGTGATTACTCTGTGTGTTTTTGTATCTATGTGAAGGGTGATGTTTGTCATCTGGCTTGGTCGCCGTTGAACATTGCTTGAAAATGACTCATCTCTGAGAGTTTAGGCTGTGATGAGGTAGCCCTAGTCCTCCTGAAACGATGGATGGCTCAAAGGGCTTGGCAGGAAAAGCCTCCAGTTGTTGCTCAGCCCAGCATTACAAGGCACTTTCTACCTCTCTTAATCCTGCTATCTCCCCCCTCTCTCTGGCTCTCTCCCTGTCCTCTCAATTACCGTTCGACTATGAATCCCTTTCGCCCTCCTTAGCACTCCTCTTCCACTGTCTCAGTCTCTTTTATTTCACTTTAATGTTTCTCTTTTTCTTTGTGTCTTTGTCACATCACCCTTCTTATAATGAGCTTATGCTGGGCATGAATGAGTAGCTGCAATCCAAAGTCTCTAGGTGCTTTACTTGCAGGGAAAGTGGGATCTACATTCACGCCACATGCCCTCTAACCCTGATACGACGAAATCAAGGGAGCAAGGCAAGGAGCCGTTTCACCATGTTTCCTTCTGGAGTCTCTGATGACTCTACACAGTTAGCACCCCACAAAGGACCTGTTTTATTAACCAGGTCTCATTCATGCACATTCATCTGCGCCATCCATTTCATTTTGGCAAAAGTGGATAGATCTGTGATAAATGCGATGGTGGTGGTAATCTGGTGCACCAAGCTGGCACTTAAAATTTTGGAATCCTTTTTCCTCTTTATCTAATTAGAGCTCAAACTAAATTTTGTCTGAGTCTTGGTTGTTTTTTTTCCCCCTTTGAAACATGACTAACTTTAAACTCCTATCAAATAAAATGGTGCAATTAGCCCTCTGTTTGATCTCCAGCTGCTGGACCTACCTGCGTGGGTAATACGCAATGGGAAGCTCAAACATAATGCATCAATCTTTAAGATGAAAAACTGATGATACTCCTGGTAATGAATGTTTCATAGCAGTTTTGCATGATTCACTTTGATCTATCCCAAGCTAGAATATTCATACTGTGTACCACTTGAACTCTATACATATCCAGCAGTCCATATGGAAATACTCAGCAGTGAGGGACTGTGTTGGGTGTGCATGACTTCCAGTGCATTAAGATTTCATGACAATAGATGAGTTTAATTTGGCATCCCTTTTTCCTTAAGTGAGTGACATGGATTAAATTGTTCTGATAATCACCACCAGGCTAATTGGTGATTTATCACCAATGACATCCTCATTTGACAGCATTTAGAGACATTTTTTGACAATTGGCTCCCTAAATGTAGCCTTTGTCACTGTTGTGGAAGCTCTGGAGATTATTGTTTCGCTACCAGCATTTCTGTTTTTTTTTTTTTTTTTTTTTTTCTTTTACATATCTGAGTTCACGTCTGTGGCCTAATGAATGCATACTTGAGGGATGTGGCTCTGCAAGGCCCATCTGTCGTTGCCTCATTTGATGTTTTTATTGTTTATTACAGAGCTGTAGTCAAGACCAACTCAGTCCAGTCCAAGTCAAGTTCAAGGCCAGGTCCAGCTGAATCCAAAGGCAGCTGAAACCAAGCCAAGACCAGAGCAAATCAATCCCTCCAAAAGGAAATAATAGGCAATGGTGTGTTTCAAATATACTAATATGGGGATTAAGGAGTTAGGATGGACAGAAATATTATATAAATACACTATATAAACTCAATATAAATGTCAATAAAATAAATAATATTCCTGACACCTAAATGCTGAGTGAAGTTAAGAAAGATTGAAGAACTCAGACATCAGTCAGTATCAGCCATTCCTCCCATCCTCTGTCTTCCTCCCCCTGTTGCTGATGTGATTTACTGCCTGTGGGTCGCTGATAGAGGGAGGAGGTTTGTCTCAGCTAGAATCTCAGTTCACAAGAAATTGCCAAAGTTTAAGATATGTGGCGAACTAAGCGAAACCGTTAGATCATAGACATATACATAGACGCCGAGACCAAGACAAGTGCAAGACTTTGAAAAAGTCGTCATGAGACCGAGACTGGACTGGAGTACCACAGCCCTTTTTATTGAACTGACAAGGTTCAAACTTGAGTCTTGATTATTTCTGCTTTGCAATTTCAAGTTAAGTCAGGTCTTAAGGGAGCTAAGTTTCAAATAAGTCAGGCCCACAAGTTTTGCTGCTGAAGTCTGATTCAAGTCCAAGTGTCAAGTCTGCAGCTCTGCCCACTCCACTAAAATGAAAGGCTGAAAATAATTGTTTTTCCTGTTTTTGTTTTTGAAAATGTAGAAAAATTTCAGCAATATTTAAAGGCAGTGCTTGGCAGCGTTCTGTTTTTGCAGTCTCAAAATATGTTTTTCTCGAAGCCAGCAATTCTCGACCTTTTCTGGCCTCTGAGCTTGTTTTGATGTTTGAAAATGCTCAAGCAACTAAAGTTTTCTAAATTTGTTATGTGAATTTGACTGATCTTCTATATTTTCAAGTACAAGGAACAAGATCCAACAGCAATATGTATTAGGTTTAAATTGAAAGTCTAATTCAAGCTTTTGACAACACAGTCTCAGCTTGAGGTGCATTAAGCAGGTGTTCTGGAGCTTTTGATCATATCTTGTGATCTAGTTTATATCCAGCCTCATTACGTTTTATATTATAAATATATCAATACTATTTTTAAGAAACCCATCTGCATATCATGTGACCCATGTTGGCTTCTAGTACAGGTAGATATTCTGCAGTAAACTGTTCTGATGGACGACCTGTCTTTCACTGACCCGCATTGATTGTTCCTCCATCTCACCCAACCACTCCCTCCTTTTCGGTCCTGCTCATGTTTTTGTTGAGGGTTTTGTCTGTGTCTAGCATGGCGACTCCTGCTGGCCCCGTACTTGCTTGTGAAAGCTAATTATGCTGGGCTATTTTCTGACCAGGGAGCATGTCAATATTACACAGTGGGAGAGCTCTCACTCACCCCGCGCTGCATTCTTATTCATGAGCCTTAATTCCATCAATGGCCTCCTCAGCCACTGGACCGTGGTTGTTCCTTATTATGGTGTGATTTTAAGGAAAGTGCTTGTAGCTGCCACAGAGTAATGCCACACCATAAAGGAGTGTAGCTTGTGGCCTCATCCACTCACCATTTGCTTAGAGTATGTTCAAAAGTGATGCGTATAAAGCAGGAGAGGGGCTTTTGTGGGTGCTGACATGGACCTAATTTTCTCGTGTGCGTGCTCATTGAGGTGTGGTGTGCAGAGGGTGGGTGCTGAATGGCTCTGGTTGAGGTTGTGAGGCCCTTGCGAGGGATCTTGCAGTGGAATTGAAAGAGATGCTCAGCTTTTCTGTGCAATGTTATAGCGATGCTGTTTTGGATTCAGTCGTAATTTGGATTTTATAAGAACTGGTGTTGGCAAATCCCCAAAATAAATTACATCAATTCTAAAATCGAAGATGGGTTACTTTCCACTGCAAAATCTACCTCTACGTGATGTCAAACAAAACCATGTTTTTTCATAATTTTGGCATGTCCCCTTATGAAATGGAGGGTTAAAAGAAAAATATTTTAAATGAAAATAGATGAAACTCATCAATATGGTGACTCACCCAGTGAGTGGAAAAAGTGCAGAATAAAACCACCCTAGAGATGGTGGGTGTACCTACTTCATCTCATGTAATTTCTCATTTAATGCTCAGGTGTAGTTCAAATTTGCACTAATATCTGCCATGATATCTGCCCGAAATCTCAAAGCAATATTAATATTCATTCATTCATTCATTTTTCCTAACAGCTTATCCTGTAAGGGGTCGCGGGGGGCTGGAAACTATTCTGGCTGATATTGGGCGAGAGGCAGGGTACACCCTGGACAGATCACCAGACTATCACAGGGCTGACACATAGAGACAGACAACCATTCACACTCACATTCACACCTACGGTCAATTTGGAGACATCAATTAACCTGCATGTCTTTGGACTGTGGGAGGAAACCGGAGTATCCAGAGAAAACCCACATTGACGTGGGAAGGACATCCAGACTCTGCACAGAAGGGCTCCCCGACCATAGTTCGTACCAGGAACCCTTTTGCTGTGAGGCGACAAGGCTAACCACTGCACCACCATGCTGCCAACATACCTTGTTTTAATAATATGGAAGCTTTTGGACTGTAAAAAGTGGATGTGTCCAATACTCCTTTCTTAAAGAATGTAGGTAACATGTCCCCTGCCACCCCCACTTGTAAATTACGCCCCTGAACAACACGGATCAGGACAACTGTAGTTGCATAGAAGGCTTGATCACTACCTTCACTGCGGATTTTTAGTGAAGCTTGTATTAATGATCTCTTTATAATCAGGTAATTCCCAGTGATACTAAGATTATAATTTCAAGGGAAACCTGTGTAGATTGTTGTTTTTAGTTTTTATTTGATTTGATTACTCAGTAATTGTTTAATCCTCCTGACGAGTATTAAACACGGCTTAAATTTGTCTATTATATCATAGATGGAGGAAAACCAATTCACTAGTAAGCTGTCCATAATCTACCTTTTAAACACAAATGACTTCACAATAAAACAACTGTTTAACAATTGTTAAAGAGGGCGCACCATCAGGAGAGGCAGATCAGGCAAATGTTTGGGGCCCCTCGTATTGGCTAATTTTACAGTGACAACTATAAACTCCCTTAAACCTCTGCCACTGCCCCAAAAAATCCTGAGTGTTGCTGCTTCTAGCTACTGTATGGACAGCTAGATACCGTTAGTTAGGACAGTTGGCTAGCTACCAAACTGTCATACATACTTTGAGTATAACTGTCAGCAACATGAAAAGAACATACCTTGCTGGTAACCAGAAACAAAAGAAAAAACAAGAGGAGAGACATGACACCAGGGGGTGTTGGGGGGCCTCGATGGGCTTTTTTTTGTCTGGAACCCCCCCGGAGTCTAGGACCGCCACTGTGTGGTTGTAATCTGCATCTGATTTATAGGAACAAAGAAGTAGAAGGATACACAGAGAAAGTTTGGAAGTGAGACAGTGACTGTCTTTTCATAGTTTGAGAATGACAGAGAGGGACGCAGCAGAGATAAAAGATGGTTCATCTGAGACACCGCTGCACCCTTGTTCCTTTTTGTCTGCTGATACTGTCGCCACGCAATCATGTTCCTCATGTCACCTTGAGAAGATGATGGAATTTACTTAACGCCCACTGTTCCCTGATACTGTTGTTTACAATGCCGTCCTGTTGTAACTTGGGCATCTGTTGGTTTTTGATTACTTTCCAAGGATGTTGATTTGACATCACATTTTACAAAGCCGCCCCGTGGGCTACTGTTGCTGGTCACGGTCTTTGTATTTAAATGCATCATGTTAAAAGTTTCGATAATGCTCCCCGGAAACTTGTTATCTCAGAGCCATTTCAAGGAGGTACCCCAAACGTGTGCTTCACTGTCACATCTGAGGCCTTTCTCATGATGCAAGTTCACATGAAAGAGGTGAAGTTTGTGCATAAGGCATGTATATTTAATAAAAGATAAGATGGAGGTGTTGATTCCAGCTGGGAAATTAGGTTGCTGCAGCGGAATAAAATATTAAAAAGAGGACATAGAATACAAGTAATAAAAAGGTATGAAAAACAGGACAATATTTAAATAAAGACGTTATGTATGAAGTAGTTGCCAACAACACAACTCTTTTCTTATGAAGCCAGCAAGTTTAACAAAATACTGTTTATAAATACAAGCACTACCGAACCTTTTAACTTCAGTAAAATTGTTAGTGCTTCTAATACAGATGAGAGAAGAGGAATACTTCACATATTGGAAATCTGAATTCTTGAGTATTCTTCTATAATTGCTGCTCATTAAAGATTTTTTATTCAGGTCAGTGCATGTACTTCATAACTGCAGTGATAGAAATTTATATGCATTAAACTAGTCACCGTTAGGAACACTGTAGAATAGTTTAGCAGCTATTAGTGGTAACTAATGAATTAAATGTCTAACTGATAATAACTACCTGGTATTTCTTGGAAGGAAGGTAATCATAACTTATTGTCTCAGTGCCCAGACATCATTCTGATTCTGTATTTTTATGTGAATGCAGTATTTTTCTCTCCATTGGAAATGGTTATGCGTATTTATTCAGGAGCCTGGACAACAGTCCCTTGGAGGATTGATGTTCGGCGTTAGAATCCATGGCAACAGAGCTCGGTTTGAACTTGAGAAGTCTTTGTGAAAAGCAGTGAGGGTTAAGCCCGAAGTTAGCTCGCCTACCCACTAATCCCGCTCTGTGAGACAAGCCTCGGGTCATAATAGATAGCAAAAATGATGGAATTAGGTGAGGATAACACATATTTTGTTCTGTACAACAGCATAACAAAGTGCGCTCCAAAAAACTGTCATTTTTCAAAGTGTTTTGCAATAAATCTTCTGCTACAAACAGACGTTGACACCGAATACATACCGGAGTTGGGAAGCAAGCCGAGCAGAAACAAACAGACAGGATGACACACTCTAGACTTTGTTTTCCACCAGAATGCGACTCCCCTCCTCCTCAGGCTGTATCTCAGGAGACCTGTTGGTATGGAAGAGAAGTTAAAAGACAGCTAAATGTCTTGACTTCCCTTGACAAATTCAATGGGACAGTGGTGCTGCGTGGGGTGAAATACAAGGATCGCCTTGTCACCTCTGCCGGTACAGGAAAGGGCCAGAACTATATCAGTCTTTGTACTTCTCGTTCTCTCCTTGTTCACCTTGCTTGCACTCCTGGTCTGTCAAACGAAAGCTCTACATAAATCTGAAGCAGGCACACCGAGTGCTCACGATGTAGGGCTTCAGGATTAAAGCTACAGGGGAAGATGTAATTAAAGTAGAGAGCTTGTAATGTTTCCACACATTTTTAAAGCAGAAAATTGACTGTAGTGCTTTAGCAATGACTCAGTTAAGTGGTTAGTTGATCGATAGAAGATTACTAAGGTCTTAATAAAGCAAAATCTGTGTAGAAATCATAGAATAGACACACTCTTTGAAGGAGCTCTATGTGATATAAATATACCATTAATACTGTATAGCAGCTATGTATAGAAATAGTTGAGTAATGGTATCCTTCTGTGTGTGTTGCAGTTCAAGCTTCGCTATAGGTTGTTTGCAATCATGTGACTCTTATAATGCACAAAATCCAGATACAGGAAATAATGCATATACTGTGTAAATTGGATATAGAGGAAAGTGACTACAAAAAAGAACCTGGATGAACCTCTACCTCGTAACGTTACCAATGTGACACAGTGAGCCGATGAAAGCCTAAAAGAGTATAGTGAACCATATATATATAACTATATATGTAACTATTTTGTGTGCAGTTGTGTCCACGAATTAAACTACTGTCGTGTTGTGTTTGGCTGGGTGAATAAATGTGCTTGAGTGTAACTGTGTTTCGTTCTTCAACTCTGTACATGGATGTTCTGTCATCAGGCTAACGTTATTAGGTAACGTTAGCCAACTGTCTTCTGCCTACAAGGTCGTCCGTTCCCACAGGTCTGGTGAAAAATCTAGTTCGTGGCTAAAAACATGGAGAAGTTGTCACAGTATACATGAAATTACATCCAACTCGTGGCATGCTTAACACAACGCTATAAGGTTTACATTTGAAATTAGTTAAATCCACCCTAGGCTAAAGTTTTGATCTATTGGAACAGTCGTAAACAGCGCAGATCATAGGTGTTTGGGCAGTGCTGGTAGTCTTTACCTCCAGTTTTCCTGCCCTCCATCTTGACAGCACACCAGTGTATAATTTCTTATGCAAAGAAGCCATTCTTTGTTGTGGTATAGGTGGTCTAGCCGCGCGTGCATGTGATTGCATATGTGTATCCCACTGGCTAGCTAATCACCGCCGCTCCTTCCACATTGCTCATATGGTGGTTCCCGCTGACATCAGGATGGCGTCATTGCAGAAGTGCAGCACCCCGGTTAACACTATGAGCTCTAGCACTGTTCATGCTGTTAGCGATGTTAGCTGCTAGCACAATTAGTTGCTAGCTGTCAGCTCAGCCACCGCCATGTTGAGAGCCGTGTGGAGACAGCCTCTGAAGATACACTCTAAATATCATATAGAGCTCCTTTAAAACTCCTCAACTTGCCTGACAATCATGGCATTTTTACGTTTTCTTCAGTATTACATTGTTCCAGTGATAGTTGTCTGTACATCCATTGGTACACTGCAAAAAGCAATGTAATAACTAATTCAGCCTACTTTAGATGGTGGCAATTTGGCTCTACATGTAAACAAATACAGTGAAGTTCTCTCAGTTTTGTCTAAGGGGGGGACCACAGTGTCAAACTTTGAAAAGTCTTGTTATAGACTAAACAATTAATAGGAAACATTTTGACTGAATAATCGATAATGGAAATAATCATTAGTTGCAGCTCTAATCAACTTTGACATTCGCAGATAATGTTGTAATCATCCTCTGCAGATTTATAATTAATGTTTGCCTTTAAAAAAAGTCTTCTATCTTAATTAAGATCTTTCAAATGTAAAATATTGTATAATGATACTCAAGGTGTATTTTGCCACCGCTGCCATCCTGCCATCAATGTAATTGATACATCTTGTACTGAATTAGAGTCTTTGTGCCTTTATAGGCCAGTAAATTACTTTCCTCTCAGACTGAAGCTGTGACTGACAGTACCTTGGGCATATTGACACAGGGGACAGGAGAGTTCAGTCAAACCCAATCTTTTAATCCCAACCATGCTTCCTTCAGGACAATTCCTTAAGACCCGTGGTGATTTCCTGCATGCCAATGCAAGCCTGGACCCTTGCCGAGCGATCGACGCCTGACCCCTCCTGTATCGAACGCTAAGGTTACTCATAACCCCTGCTCGTCTTTCATTATTGAGATGTGAATGAGGAAGGTCGAGGGAGGGGGGGCTTTCGCATCGATCGGTCAACACAGGAATATTTGATTGTCGCTCAGGTGGCTCTGCCAAGACATCCTTCTTCATGGCAACAAGGGTGGCCATTTTGAATGTACAAAAAGGTTGAACATGTAAACATACGCTTTTGAAATGGCTGGTTAAAAACCTGCAAGGTCATGCTCTGTCTTTTTTATTCTGTTTTCTTCACTTGAAGGATTATGAAACAGCAGCTGTGAAGAGAGGTTTATTTATTGCTAAACCTTGTGGTTTGTATAGATAGAGTGGCTTGGTATTAGAGGCACCTATTTGTGCCTTTGTCATATGAGGTAATTAGCGGCTAAACGCCCTCCTAGAAGCGAAGCACTATGGGTGACCGTCAGTGAAGCAATGCGGGTTTAGGCTTTGAAAAAGGGCTTTGAAGAAGGAAAGTGCTGGAAGCACATACTGGCCCAAGTCGGACATTGGAAGTTACCATGGTGACAGCGACTGGAAATGAAAAATCTGTGCTTAAAGGCAGGCCTTGGTGTGTGTGTGTGTGTGTGTGTGCGCTTGAGAAAGTGAAAGAGGGAGAGCGATGGCGGAGGGGGATCAGTGATACAGTATGCTTATTGATTTGTGTGTAGATTATAAATACAGAGAATGGAGTGCTATTCTATTTGAGTGCTGCTGTGGGTATTTTTGTATTCTTTGTTCTGACAAACCTCAGAATTTCCTCCAATTTTCCAAAATAGAGATTGAATAATGGTCCAACGAAAGGATTAGAATCTTTTTTGTTGTCTCTGTGCAGTGCACGCAGCCACATAAGCTCCCCAAAGAACTCCTTTGACTCGAACCAGCAGCAGACGTCGCTCTTTGTGCGTAACAAACAGGACTTGATGCCTTGAAAAGTCAAAGCAGTGGCATTTCTGCCTCTCTGTTTTTATTCCCCATCCGTCAGTGTGAAGGCCAGCACAGCAGTGGCTCCACTGGGTATCTGGCTGAAGAATCTGACGCTTGCAGAGATGCTCTTGAGATGGGCTCAGAGTCTCAGCAGGAATGGTTCAAAAGGCTAACTCTGGTCAGCAATTCAATGGGGCCTGTCACTGGAATATTTCAGGATGGATTCCTTTATGTCGAAGGAAAGAGTATATTGAGTGTGTGAATGCATGTGCATGTTTGTGTGCGCTCCAGCCTGCCTGCAGAGATGCTAGTGCTCATACATACAGCACTTCAATTTAGCCACACATGTGCACGCAGCAACATGCCAATCAGAAATCTTACTTCACACGTGGCACATCAAATTATTGTTTTTCTTCAGTATGTGACACATTAATATTCATATGACTGCAGTTGTAAGAAAAACATGACCCAATCCTCACTTTTACACATTCCCACTGGAATGAGGCTTAGCCTAAAATGGGCCTACTGGCTGAAAGTCCCTGAGGGCCTTCGCTGGGAGATAAATCAAGCGTCACCAGGAAGATAGGGAGCAGCATCATTTGTTGGCAAGAATAGAAAAATTCATCCTAGAAATCGTAAATCATTAGACGGGCAGGCCCCAGTGAATAAGCCTCACCCACCAAACAAATCGATTCGTGAAGTTATTGCACATTTCAATCCTCCCTTCTGCCTCCATACAGGCACCTGGAGAGCCCCTGTGGGCGTTATGATTTACATACACATACCCAGAGATTAGGCGCTTCCTGTTTTTGACAGAAAGACAGATATTTAAATCACATGCTGGGCTTTATTTATTTGTTTACTTTTAATGGAGGAGATGTATTGAAAAATATGTTTTTAGGCTTGCGTAATGAATATCAGTGTCAGCAGGTTAGCTCGTCGGTGTGGGTGCCTGTAAGTGGAGTAGGAGTGAGAGCGCTTTTCCAATCAGTGCCTATTCTTCTCATAGCAACAGATTTCAAAACATGTCTTAATTAACTATTGTCCTGAAGCAGATGGAAATAACTTTTCTTTTTACCCATTTTGACTTAGTAATAATCCGTCTTAAAATAATAGGCCCACTGCTTCTAATGACTTCATGCATACAAATTACTCTCCAGGTTGAGACCTTTATTGAGGTTGTTTTGCTATTAGAAATGCCATCCATACGGTGCAATTGACATGTTACTTACTGATCATAAGTGAGGGAAACAGCCACCCCACAGGGAATGATATTGTATCTTATGAAGTGTCACAAATTGTATGTTGAGTTGTCAGTCCTCCATAGCAGAAATCCCCGTTGCCTTGTTTTAAATGAGAGCAGTGCTCATGCTGGCATTTTAATTAACCGCCGCCGTCGCTACTGCGTCATATAAATCATATATGTCTGTATGTGTGATGACATAATTTACATACAACTCAGCTTTCCAGCCATTTCTCTAATTAAGACCACAGCACATAAAGGGAGCGCTGATGATAATGGTGATCGTCTGTGTGGAGAATGTATAGTTTCTGTAAACATTAGTGGTGGATTCAGTTGATTCACAGGATAAAGCAAAGAAAATAGAGCGCACATGATGCATTATTTATTGGAATTTCCACTCTGGCTACGAGGCTGCGGCAGAGAGTTTTAAACTAATATTTGCAGAACTTGGAATCACTATCGCGTTTAAATAAAACATTGTTCTTTGCTCCCGTTTGAGCTGCGCAATTTTCAAGAAGATGTGTATCTCCTGACATCCGAGGGAACGGCTGAGGATTATTCTGTGGAGTTTATCTTTGCCCTTTTGAGATAGAACTCAGACACTCATGTCTGTGCTCCATACGACCACTCGCTGGGTGCCTGCCTTGAGAATGGAGATAAGCTGCACATGTGAATGTGTTTATGAAAAGGGTCTAGCGTTGATGTCAAAGGGAATTCATCGCTATTGTCTCAAAAAGAACTGCTGTATATCACCGCCGTGTGAGAGAGTACAATTGAACTGCAGCAATATGAACTCTTAAACTCTAAATTAATTATCATTCGAGGCCAACCTTTTATTGTATAATTCAAACAATACACTTGCAGTATAAACTCTAACTGCACTCCCCTTATAAAAGCAGTTTTACTGGATTTACTCAGATCAGTAATTCTTTTTTTTCTCTCCCCCTAATGTTGAATTTGGAAGACTCCAACTCCCCCAGCCCTCTCCAGCATGTGCCAAATTCATACTTTAATGGAATTTCAGTGTGCACAGCCAGATAGATGTCTACAGCATGTGCAGAATCACGGATTGACCTTTCAGGTGGTGAGAGAAATTGCATCACCTAATACCTGTTGTGGCACCAAAATAGATGGATTAATTTCAAAGAGGCGAGCTGAGCAAGTTTGATCTGTCTGCGGTGGGATTACTTCTTCAAAATAACAAGAGGAGGAGTCACATTCAAAATGCTCGCGAAGAAATTGCAGTGGTTCTCAAGTCTGATGTGTCCCAGGGCTCACATAAAGAAGTATTTCTAATAAGTATTCCTTGAAAACAAAAACACAAAGCTAACTTTATCCTGCCTGTGGTCATAATCAATGCTGAATCCATATACTCGTTAGACAGAGCACGCTTACGTCCATGCACTTCCACTAAGCTGCAAAAGTATTTCATTTCCGTTTGTCTCAGCTCTCGACTTGCAATAGCAGAGTGGTTTGGAGCAAGCTGTTAGGGCTAAAGGTGAAGTAAACATCTACTGTGGAGCTCAGAGGTTCGTCCTCCTTTTCAACCGCTCAAACTTACTCGGCGTCCTATTCAAATTTCTGGGACTCATTTGAGATTCAGCAGCAGTCATCAGTGCCGCAAAGCAGATAGAATATGAAATCTCTAAGGGCCTTTCTCGTCCGGTTACATCCTGCATAAAACAGGTCAAAATGCTCTTTATTAATCAGTGAAATATCAAAACACAGCAGGTTGAACTGAGTGACTTCAATTTGCTCTTTGCTTCTTTTGATAAATGTCTTTTAAGAGCTAGGATCGCTCCTCTGAAATGTCCGTTCACGAAATGTTTACCAAAGCCGATCAGCCGCTGTGGTGTCAGTGAAAACGTCTCTGCTCTTATGAAACACCCTACAGTTTAGACCTCACTGAGAACAGCGGCCAATCTGAGGAAAATAAATTCCACCTCAGATGCAGCGTTCATCATGGGAGGAATGAATCCCCTGAGGTGATGACCTTTGTCTGGCCTGACCTCAAATCCATGTGTGGCCTGACAAAGTTCCAGCTTGGAAAAGTCTCTGCAACCAAGTCTAAGTTTTTTCTTCTCCTTAGTCCAAAAGACAAATTATCTTGCAACTCAACAAAAAATACGATTTGAGACTTTTTTTATGTGAACAATTTGAATAAGGAAATGATACATTTATATTTTAAATGATTTATTTGTGATTGTTTGTGGTCAGTAAATTATCGGTTCATAAAATTAGTGAATGAAAGAACGGTAAACTAATGAAAATGGGTATTTACGATAATTTAAATACCACATAATACTTCGTATCTGCCAGTATTTACCTTGTTGACTACCATCCACCTATTGGCAAATAAGATGACATTCACCAGTGCCAGTGGCCAATGTTTTTCTGTTGTGTCACAATAATTTTGCACAGGCTGAAAAGCAGGGCTCTAAGCTAACATTGCCACATTGTCCTAGGGACAATAGAAAACGCGCTTTAGACAAACCGAGATCTTCCGCTTGATGCCTTTGGGACAAAAGGACCCACCCTAATTATTTACCGATGATGCTACATTGTGAACGACAAATCTGTAACTAACAGCTTAAGTTAATTATACCTTTCTCATATATATATATATATATATATATATATATATATATATATATATATATATAAGTTTTTGAAGCACTTATTTTGAAAATGTTTTTCATGTGAAAGTTTATGTCTGGTTATTCAAAGATCCATTCAAAGATAGTGTAATGAAGGGCTGTATGAAGTAGTTCATTTCATTTTTTAAAATGTGAATTTATTTGTTTCCCTGGCACAAAAAGAGAGTTGAGTAAAAAAACCATCAGTACTGGCTATCGGCCAAATTGTTATTATAAACATTGCTATTGGTATTCGCCCAGAGTTTCACAATTAGTGCCTCCGTACATAATGTACACACCAACATATGAAGAAACCCTGGCTGCTGTGCTGCATTCAGGGTCTAGATTTTGCTGGAGGACTGAACATCGGCAGCTTGAACTTGTCTTGACCACTGCTGTGCGCATTAGTCTTTGCCCTACAGACTGTTTCCATATAGCTGACACTGGTGTTGAATACACATTGATGAATAAACAGGCACCACAAGCTCAGATGTGCTAAAGAAAAAACCCTGGATACATTTCCTCTCCAAACTAAGTGGTAATAAAAGGTACATGAACTGTAAAGAAAACAAATCACGAAGCAGGATTACTTCGTGGTGTGGGCCTCAGTAAGTGGGGAAATGTACAAATAGAACAAATCAGAGATGGAAAATGTTTTGACCGTTGTTTATATTTGTCTCATCCATCATCGTGAGCCATAAACAAGCCCAATCTCTCCTCTCAGTTACAGAATATTGTTTTAGTCATCACCTCGGTGAAAGTGCCCACTCTCCCAAACATGTGGCGAAACAGGGAAAGCATGTGTTTATGAGGCTGAGCTCGTGCTTCACTTTAGGCTCTTGGACCGTAGCCAAGCAAAGGACCTCATAGATGAATCCATATATCGCCCACATCCATAAATTCTCAGTATGAACTCAGATTTTTAAAATAGTCGAGAAGCCAGTGCTCGAGTTGATCATCTCCCCACATCCAGTCGCAGTGCCTTAGTGCCACTGCATCTCTCTCAGCTTGTTGTTGCGTCGGGATGAACCGCGGCTTATCTACCAAATACAATATTAGAGAGAGGGAAAACTGTGTGATGTAAAAATCTTATGAAAGCTACTAATCTGTGTGAATGGCTAAGAGGGATTATGCTTGTCAGGACAGGGGGAAAAAATGAGCTCAAGATGCTATTTTTTTTTTTTTTTTTTTGAGAAATGGCATTGAATTTATGTAAGCTGTGGAAGTAGTTTGTGAGAGATGATCAATCTTGACCTTTGTTTGACCATCCCTAATGAAAGTCTTATTCCATACCTAATAGAGCCGGATAAAGGTCGTCCATATAGCTCATGCACATAAACACTCCATCTTCTCTATACTCAACAGTCGCTTGGCACTTTATTCATTTCTGCTTAGTTCCACATAGTTAATCCTATAAAAAAGGAATATGTCTGATGTTTTGTCACCCGTAGTGTTTGTACAAACAGTGTGACAGAGCGTGGTGTTTTTCCCCTATGTTTTTTTGTAGCACGTTGCTAAAGCCACCCAGTAGGCAACTATGACTGCTCACATTGATCTGTCATCGGTTGAGCATGTAGGTGCATGCATGCGTTCGCGAGCAGATGTTCACCCGTGTTTGCGCGGTGCCATGTGAACTTAAGCACTTGAGAACAGTGAGCCCCTTCAGCGATGCAGTTTAAGTACTCCACACCCACACTCCCCCATTGTATTTATGTTGTATACATTCACCGTCTTCCTCTTCTGCTGTCTAATCTGTATTTAGCGGCTCCCGTGGTGTTTTGGAAACAAACTCCTCAGCTTTAGAATAGCAACGGAATTCATTTGGTGGATTCAGTAGTGCCATAACAGACCATTTGTCAGCATTTATATATACATACACCGGTATGTTTCTGTGTACAAGTGCAAAAGTGTAGGTTGTAATATTACCCTTCGGCCTCAGATACAACATGTGGGTTTAAAAGGTTATTTCTTACTAAAGAGGTGTCCGTTTGCGTCCTGACACGAGGAAGGAAAGTGAATGAACACTTCCAAGTTGCTCTCTACCATTTGACCCCTGTCTGTTATGGCAGAGCTGGTCAGTAGCCAGCAACGCAGTATGCATACTATGTGATGCATAGAGCTGTCAGTAGAAACAGGTAATATAGATTGTCAAGACAAGACTGGAAAAACAGCCTTGCACAAACATATATGCAAGTATACGGAACTAGTAAACCTTTTTCACAACTTGTCACATGCTAATTTTGGGGTTACATTTGTAATATTGGAGTCTAGTGGAAAAGATTTTGCGATTTAATGTGCAAAAATCACTTTTTTTCTTTTTCTGCCTATTTCTGCAGCACCTCTGTCGGAAACACATACACTGTGTTTGGGCTTATGTCCCGCCTCCCTAGCAGCCCAGTCTGCTCTGATTGGTCAGTGGGATTTATTCTGGGATGATTGCAGCCACGTCTCCAGAAGAAAATATTTGTATTATAGGTTCCTGCAAACCACAGGTACATAACATTTGTACATTTTATACACATCATAATAACATCTCTAAAGCAAAGTAGGTCTGATTACTTGTATATGAGCTAACTTTGTCACAGGGATGTGGAGGAGATGGCGGATGGCGGATGGCGTGACTCTTAGGTGGGATGGGTGCCAAGTTGCAGACCGCTGTTTAAGACTAACAAACTTCAAAACCATTTTTTGTGAGACATTGCAGCATTTAGGCAAAAACATGGTGTCTTCCTTGGTTTTTGTGCCGACCGTAAAAATTCAATGAAAATGGCTACACATTTTGACAAATAAAGGCCTGTCTCAATTAGACGGCGAGTCCTGTTGCCAAGCAGTTCATTTTTATAGAAGTACTTTGAATGTTGTTGGCTACCCACTTGACCTCACGTTACTTAGCTGCTTAGATCACGCATACAAATATATATGTTAAAACTTTCGTCAATATGGAGATGCTACACATTGTTAGCTCGGTTAGATTCTCCACAGTTCAATCCCTCATCTTACTGAAACTATGAGCACCAAAGAAAACTGTAATTCACTCAGATTTACCAGCATGGTAAATGAGAGATGGATAAAAAAGAGGTGAGTTCCTACCTCTGAAAATATCATAAAGTTATTTATATTCCTTTAGTCTGTAAGCATGCTCCAATCAAAAGAATCAACCGGGTTTATCATGAAAATGAATCCAAGTTGTGAAGATTATTTTAACAGGATACATACTACAATACTCAGGTGCCGTAAGACGAATGTCGCAACACACCCTTTCTCTGATGTGTTGTCTGTTGGAGCTAGATCAAATGAATGATTCCTAATTGATGCTATTTGATGCTATTTGATGCCTGATTTTTATACAAGTAATATTCATACTGGTTTAAATAAACACTTTTATTTTATTTCCCTGTTTTCCTAAGAAACAGTTTTGTGTGAAAGGAATTAAAGGCCTGTGCCAACTGCCAAATACAGGCGTCTTTACTTAAGTGATTTAAGCACATTAACCTGGGCTATTAATTGAAGTTTTATGGTAAGCATAACTACACATTTACCACAGACACAGACAAGTTTCAACATATACGCTACAAAATAATGTGCAAAAGTAAAATATCTGTGGTTTGCAGAAATGTAGAATGCCCACATTTATTCTGGCGATTGCGCTGATGGTTGATATGTTTATGTGACAGTTGTTGTGATGATGCAGTCAAATGCTTCTGTTGTAGCTACAATCAGCAGCCTCAGTGACTGGCTTGGTTCTTTTTGGGAGTTATCATATAATCTATAAAAAGAAAAAAAAACTACATAAACTACATCTTTTAGGCTGACAGGCATCTTGTGTACCAAAGGCTCAGTGGTAAACAGTTACACCTCATGGAAATGTTATTGAATAGGGGCAATAGTCATATGTGGTCACATATAATACCAAGGCTGTCCTTTCTTTCATGTCTCTTTATAAGCAGTCCCCACAACAATGACTTTACACTACCATTTCATGATGAAGCGCAAATTATGCTGTTGTACTTTCTGATGATGCGCACAGTTATGGATAGCTTTGCCATTTTCCAGCTTTAGTGACTTCAAACAAAACATGATCTTGTCAGCAATAACTATCTCATTGTTAAGTAATGGTCTGCAGCACTTAAGCAGATGAGTTAATAACATCTGTGTAGTTTCACTGAATTCAATCACCCGACCCTCTGCCGAGCAGAAGCAGCACTTAGAGAGCATAAGCATGTTGTTAAAGTTTGTTTGATAATCCCCAGCTTGGGGTATCATTGAAGTATCTCCAAATAATTAGACCATATAAAATAAACATTATTATATCGCAGCTCCACAACAGAAAACTTGATACATATGCTCCTTAGTAAGCTCCTCAGCGTGAACAGCCTTCCACAGGGGCCGATAATTCGTCTTTCTGAAAAGACCCGCACTAAACGACACTCAACAGCTACCTTTAAACACTTCCTGGTTTTACTCCGGAGCTAAACGCACAGTGCTCACGGCCATTGCTCCCCTTCTCCTTGTAACATTTTCTCTGAGGTTTTCATGGGAGTTTTAAAGGTTGTTTTTTTTTTTTCGTGTGCCGCGCCAGGAGACAAGCTGAATGAGAAAAGATGGATGCCGCGACGTGCAGCTGGGAAAGATAATGAATGAAGTCGACCGTGGGTGGTGAAGACCATCACTAAAGCGTAATGGGTCCCAGCAGAGGGACGGGGATATTGACCCGTCCGTCACTCCCCCCCCTCACTCCCCTCCTTCCCTTTCTTACAAATACAAACTCGCACAAGTGTGTGCACATCCTGACACACAGACACTCACACCGCAGTGTGCACGTAAAACAACACTGTGTCCCTAAAGCACCTTGTGTGTCTTTGTCTCCCTTTAACACAAGAATTAATACTACTGTGTGTGTGTGTGTGTGTGTGTGTGTGTGTGTGTGGATTTCGTGGAGGTGGGGCACTTTGGCTGTGTTTGCTCTTTCTAACTGAAAGCAAATGGAGAGTTTGCGCTCTCTGACAGCCCCCATTTCATCAAACATATACAAACTGAGGAAGAACTCCACAGAGAGGCGTCGCCTTAATGCAGAACGCCAGCTGAACCGTCTGCTGCTCGTATTTGACTTACTCCAGGCAAACGTCTTTGATATGAATTCTGTGGAAAATCACTCAGAGCAATTTGGTGTGCTGGAAGCGCATTCAGCATTGCATTTTTTTTTTTTATTCCTCCTGAACTTTAAGAATCTGGCGAACCTTTCTCTTCTTCCACTTGGTCGGTATTGTCCTCCTGATATAAATCACTGGAGTTCTGAAAGGGAACAGTGGTGCACACCAATTCTTCTTTTATTACTCTCCAATGTGGACAAATCTGTCTAGCTCTGACAGCAGCTGCACCGTCCCTGTCTTAGACAACTGGCTGTGTCTTTTTTTTCCCCTCTTTCTCTTTTATTTCATTGATTCAATTATTCAGCCATTCATTTATTTTTTTTTTTCCCCCTGTCCTGTGTCTGTGGTCAATAGACTGAGGGGACTCAACCCACTTCCATCAGAGGCAGCAGCAGGATCAGCCAGCGATTATAGTCATTACAGTTTGTGCTTACATAGGGCTCTTGTGCTTTGTGCCACATCTCCCCTCGTCAGCTGGCAGTCTGAGCTCTAATCTGCCAGTTATAACAAACAGCAGACGAGGGAACAGGAGGAAAAAAAAAAAAAACAACACTATATGGGAGGAAAAGTGGGAATGCGGATAAAAACGAGGGTGGTTGGTGGCCAAATTGCAAAATCAAGCTTTGTGTCCTCTTTTCAAATCTTAGCTCTGATAGAGAGCTATATCCAGATGTAATCCTTTAGTGTTTGCTGATAACACTCCGAATTGTTGTATAACACATATATGTGTTTGAAAGAGTGCATTTCAGTCTGTTGTTTACCATTTTTGCCAGAGGAACCGGAGCTTCCAGCGAGGCACCAATTAGAGCATTTAGCCTGCCTTGCTTCTAACCACCTGCTGGGCTCTTCCTCCTATAGTGCATAATTTACACATATTCCCATACATATTTGAATACGTCACTCAAAGTGGATCCATTTCCCCCCCTCTAGTTCAAAGACCTCCATTGGAGCCAAGTGTCTGATGAAATCCTGATTATCTCGCTAATTGGTAATTGTGAAGTCGTCGTGGCACGTGGCGTGGGCAGCTTCTCCCGCAATCAATCCCCCTCCTACTCCGCCATTGATTTGCACTTGATACCTCTAATTGTAATTATTTCTCCGCCTTATTTTATTCCCCCACAACACGCGGGTGCCTTCAGGACACTGTCGGACAACTGAATTGTGGGGTATTGTGTGTGTGTTTGTGTGTGTACAGAGGTAAAAATGCACAGCGATGACAGAAGGGATTTTTGAATATGGGTCAAGATAGATGTTAAGGCCTGGATTAAGTTTGCAATCCACGTTAAATACACATTATGATGTTTAATCCCTCAAGAGGAAGTTATTACAAACTATGATTAAAAATCCAGATTTGGTCCGAGCTTAACTTCTGGGGCAGCGTCACTGAATCCAGTTGTCCATCTACAAAACAAGCCAACAACTATCTTTTCATGCAAGTGTGTGTGTGTTAACGTCTCTGCTCTGACCTGGAGCCAGTTACATCTCTTCTGTCCATCTCACTTCTAATTCTCTGTGACACTTAATCTTAACTTGTGTTCTCACCTGCTGATTACAAATCCTCCCAGTTCTCAATAGAATAAACCAGAAATGGTAGTGAGGAGGAAAGAGATGCGAAGGCTGCCTCGATAATTGTTTCTCAGTTTCATAGGCCTGACCCCTTATTTATTTGACTGGCATTTACTGCCTGGGAATTAACTCTTCATAGGCAGGGACAGGCCGCAGACAGCTGAGTGCAGTGAGTGGCAGAGGGTGATGGAGGGGGGCGGTTGGAGGGTCATGAACCCATAAAGCTCGCGTGGGAGAGACTCGGCAGACCATATCTCATTACTGGGCTGGTTTGAAACAAGATGGGCTCCTTTTTGCTTGTCCCTCACTGGTTCGATTGATTAGTGGGCAGCCAATCAATGTTAATTAAGGTGTAGAGAATCCTTTAATTGTGGCGTATGAATCATTGTGTCAGACCCCGCCTTGACCTTCACAAGACTTACACTGTGAATGGCCTTGCTGGGGAATAAATACCTTTTATATATCTCAGGATAATGGTCGTCCGTAAATGAGGATAGATTTGACAGACAGCGATGCTGTATCTACTGTAGCTCGCAGCAGCAGCAGCCCCGACGGAGATCACGCACACAGTGGGTGCTTAAATAGAGACCGGACCAACCTTCATATCCTGTTTTTCATTTTGCAAACAGATGCAGAGCACGGGCAGATCAATACTTGTCAAAACGCTTAAGAGTTAATGTTGTGAGATAAGTGTTGCTATTATGTGTGGCGAGAGGCTCTCTGTGCATATGAAGTGGGGCTTTGATTGATGACTGCCAAAAACAAAATGGCATATGAGAACACCACCGGCACCATAATTGTGTTTTTTAATGAAGACCTGCATTTCATGTTGGAGCTGATTTCGCACTCAGTTGATTGTGTCTAACCCCCACTCTGTCTCCTCCACACCACCACCACTGCCATCCATCATGCAGTAATAACAATGTAACCTGTACATGGTTTAAAGCCTGGTTTTTGGTCCATGACTTCCAACTCTACCCCTCAACAGAAAGATAAATTTACCCATGAGAGTGACTCCTGAACCTCAAAAGAAGGGTGAACGTTCTCAGCATTGAACATGTCACACAACTCTGCTCCAATATACTATGTTTTCAATTATCTTGCTTCAATCACGCTGGTATCTGAGACCGTTTCCGTACGCTGTATGTAGTCCATCAGTAAGTCATGACTCTCAGCATACACAAAATGCAACATTAACTCTTGTGCAAAGATTTTGTAAAGGGTTTACAAGAAAAATACTGATGTCCATAGATACAAGATACCACCATCAACACTTCAGCCAACTTAAATGCAATAACTCCTCGGATCCAGTCCAAATTTCACGATGCAAATAGTCAAACCTCAGCACATCCATTGTTCAACAAAAATTCATACTATTCCCCAAAATTTCAATATGGCCTCAAATTCAGTCCTAGTTCCTGGGTCTTCAAAAGGGGGTCCACAACCGCCAAGTAGTCCTCACAGTTTCTGCAGGGGTGCTGCTATTGTTTATAGTTTGTTGACAGTTGTTTTGTTTTTTTTTTAAAATTTAAATGTATGAAAATGCACATTAACATGAATCAATTAAGTATAGTTTCCCCCCTCACCTACCTGAAAAGCACATACAGGTCAACACCTCGGTCTGAGGCTAATATGCATGTTATTTTTATACAATATATATATAGCAAGGGGTTCCTTCTCCAGCCAAGGGGTCCTTGGCCTGAAAAACCCCTGTCCTAGTTTAACCTTCACTGCCTTAAAGGGGTACTGCAGCATATTACTGTTGAAATTTCATAAAGTTGGGGGACTCACGAGAGTCAAAATCAAAGCAGCAAAGATCAAGATATCTACTTTTAGTCACTAAAACACTGAATCCTACACTTCCTATAATGCAGCTTAATAGCTGCTTTCATGAGACTCTCCTTCTGGTCTGGTAAATGTCAATAGCTGTGTATGAAACCACATACTTGCATGCTATGTGTGCATACTCAATCTGCATGTTGAGCTTACTCCCTACAAAATGAAGAAAAAAGTATGACATTCTAAGAGCACCAGGTTTGATCTGAATTGCAATTTTCTTTTACTGTTAGTATGTACTGCAGCTGCGCTTACAAAGCATGTACTGTTGCATGCAGTATGCACACAGCTTTGATCCTCTTGTTCATATATCCGTTACCTTGTAGATAAAAGAAAACGCTATTCACTGAGTTCACCAGAGATGGAGAGTTTTTACTTTGCAATGTATGTAGGAAATTACATTTGCTATGCATTTCTCTGTTATTGTTTTTTTAATAGTCATGTCCCTTTGTTGTCTGTAACTTTTATGATTATTTTGTTTACTTAATTAGTCTTCCTTTTATTACTATTTGACTTGTCACCAATCACTTTAATGTACTGTCAGTGAGCTGTCAAGCTGTCATGAGTTTGCAGCTCAGTGGATGTGACGTATCTTCCGCTGCACAGAAGATTGTGGGTCAGAATAGTCGGAAAGGAATGCTGGTTTAGATACTGCAAAATGCGACTGGGTTCTATAGAACATCATGGTATTTTTGCCATACTCTGTATTATTGTCCAGTGACATGCACGTCACGTAAATTGGTAACTCTAAACTGGCCGTAGGTGTGAATGTGAGCGTGAATGGTTGTCTGTCTCTATTTGTCAGCCCTGCAATAGTCTGGCATCGTGTCCACTGTCAGTAGGGATAGACACTAGCCATCTTATGACCCCTAACAGGATAAGTGGTTATGGAAAATGAATGAATGACTGAATAAATGAATGTATAGAGATATACTAAATCTACTTCAGACATACTGAATTGTATGGTAGTTTGGGTATTGTGACTGTATCACATGAGTGACGGCCAGACTGACCAGACCAACAGCTCTCATATCTACAAAAACGTTGCAGCAAATTTCCAAACAGGTGTTATTTGGATAAATGATAAAATCTAAATAGTTACTTTATTGCCTGGGAAAAAAAGTGCAACTTTACAGCTTTTAGGCTGGTTCAAAATCTCCACTGATGCACAATCTGAGGAGGCAAAATGCATTGTGGGCCTGTTGAGTTTGTTCAATAGGCTCACGTCTTACACTCAGAAATTCTTGCTCATGTAGTGTACATCCAGGCATTTCTCATGCACACAAAATCTGCATGCTTTACAGTATGAGTGCACTACATACTCAAATTTACATCACACTTAGTATGAATAGTATGTCATTTAAAAAAAACGCAACATCCCCAGTTTGGATACAATACAATACAGGCTTCCCGGTTAAAAAAACGTGTGGCCTCAAAGCCACTTGCGATCATGATGGCATAGAAGATATTGTCTATTTTCACACACGATGTGTAGCATTTCCCATGAAAATTAAAGTGAAACCGATGTATAGAAATGATGGATGGCCCCTTTAAAGTGTCCAAATATGAATACCCTACTCAGTTCCGTTGTATTTAAGGAAAGAGATGGGATGACTCATCTCCATAAACAGTGAAGCTTCCTAATCTTCATAATCTCTGCTACAGAATTAAATACTTTCTACTTCATTAACCACACAGTAAACATCTGACTAATGTGCTGACGTATATTGCGGCCATTCAGACGGACAAGATTGTCTGACGTTGCTATTGTTGCTCTTTCCTCTGTTTGCAGATGTAATAACCGGACCCAGTGCGCTGTTGTGGCGGGACCAGATGTATTTCCTGACCCTTGCCCGGGGACCTACAAATATCTGGAAGTCCAATATGAATGCGTACCCTACAGTATGTATTCCTTTCTCTCTCTTACTCTCTAGCACCTCCAAATGCTCTTACCCATTCTCATTTCTTCTTAACAGCAGTGAGTCATCAACAACCCAATAATCAACATGCATGCAAGCGATGTACCAAATGTTCAAAAATATCCCGAATGTGTCATCCAGTTCAGTGGAACAGATTAAGACGCAGCAGTGGATGAGAAGACAAGTGATGATTCCTGTGATCCAAAAAGCATAACACCCTGTACGAGTACAGGAAATATCATTGACAGTGTTGTTTACATGTGAAAAATGATACAGTATATCCGCGTGGAGCAATGTTGATGCCGAGTCTTTGTTGTAACCGACAGGAGATTAACGCTTTCTTCATTTTCTTCATCCCGCATGGCATCAATTATGTCAACAGCGTGCCAGTTTAAAGTCCATATTTTTTTTCCTAGTAGCATCCTCTGTGAGATATTGGTTGTGTGATTTATTGATGGTAAAATAAGCTGATCATAGGTACACACTAAGTGATACAACAGGCACATCATTTGAGACCCAGGAGATTTGTTACCCAGAATGATGTCGCTGTGTGGGAATTATGTTGTCAACGACATGCTAAAAGGGGAAAAAAACAGCGTATCTGTTAACGTATTCAGTCAGAGGAAGTGTTAGCTACATTTCATTTTTAGATGGTGCTTGTCAGTGCCTCCCCATCAGTTCCTCCAGTTCACAGCGCTTTAATATCTTTGAGGAATCATGTCTGATCATGTCATGTCTCTGTTAGCAAAGCAGCAAGAAAGGCCGTTTGACTTTCATCAAAATGAAACATACTTGTTGTTTTCGGTTCAGTTCAGCTCAGTGGACGCCAGTTAATGTTCAGAGTAGTGAGGCATCACTGAAGGGAGTAAATAAAAAAAGGATTTAATTAGTGCAGCAGGTGAAAAACACTGTCGAGCCGCACATAACTTGAGTGGAAACATTTGGGCGGGGAAGGGAAGGATCAGCATGGGGTGGCAGGATGAACACACAGAGAGGAAGTCCAGGTGAGGCCAGAGGAAGTGGCATGGTCATTGCCATATGACCTTAGGTATTGTGTTATGATGACCTCTGAAGTGGAACACCAGAGTCGCAGTGATTAAGCCTGCCAGAATCCTGACATTGTTTGGTGTGCTCAGAAATGATATAAAACTGGAAATATTTGGTCATGGGCATGTATCTGTGGAGTTAGCTGCAGGGTTCAAGCGAACTCTAATAATTCAAATTCAAATCAAAACCATCTTTTTAACATTTGATGTCCCTACATGGCTCCCTCAGTAGTCTGCCTGACAGGAGCTTTCATGTGGTGAAGTAAAAACCATTTCTACCTGTGATCCAGAGCTGGCAGATGGCCTCTTTTATACCTGACTCTTTTCAATATGCGCATTTCTCTACCTCAGCCACCCAGTGTCAGTGTCTTTCCGAGGTGTCCGTGTAGAGCCCTGACCCAACTAAAGCTACTGCAATGGACAGTAACACAAATTGAATCAAGCCTCTACTTTTCAGTGCAGATCTGAGTTCCTGTCAGTATTTTAACACTGTGTGGTTTGCTTTGAGTGCAAAACATGGACTTCTGTTCCAAAATAGTTCCATTAAGCTCTTAACGACTTACATTTCCATCTACTCTGATTGGTAACCTTGTATGACATCGTTTTACCATTTTGTCCCAAAAAATCCTACCTGTAGAAAGCACGCTGGACTTGTATGTCCATCAACTCACATTTCCAACCAAGCAGAATCAGAATTACCCATGCTATTGCTTTTGTATTTTGTCCTAAAAGGTTTACCTGTGGAAGCCAAGATGGACGCTGTCCCAGTGTTGGGAACTGGCAGTGTGCAATTTGTTTTCCTCAGCTTAGTGAGGGTGATAGTGAGGGAATATGTGCATGTTCTTTGTCTCTGTATGTCCCTGAAGCACAGCCTTGCTCTCTTTTGGTCATAGTCAGATGATGGCCATTGCCCACTCGAAGGTAACACAGGGGTGATTTCTTTTATGCTGTCCTTCCCAATTTTGCTTTTCTTTTGCCCGATACCATTCATGGCACCTGTTTGCGTGGCTTATATTATTGTACATCCCATGGGAATCCAGTGGGATTCATGAGACCCACAGCCTTTCAAATGACTTTCTCGACAACCCATCTTTCTACCAAATCCCACAGGGTAATATACCTTATGTCATTTCCAGTCCTATCCCACCATAATTCCATTAGTTTAACTTTTCCAACCAATGTCACTTTTCCAGATGTATATTACCTAGTGCCTGTTAGCAACGGGCTGATTGCTTAGTCTTTCTTATTGCTACTTGCAGCTTTCTCAACAACCGCTCATCCAAACAACCTCACACTCAACATTGCACTTCCTTTTTACTATACCCGTTATGTGCTAATAACTAGCTATTTGGGACCAAGCTAATGCCAGGAACATTGCTTATGCTTGAATTTTTGAATTTCCTACAATGTAACATCTCTGGTCTCTCCGTCCTTCTTTCGTCATCTGTACTTGAATGTACTGTAGGGGTGAACGATATGGCTAAATTCTCCTGTCGTAGTATATGTCATTTTACCTTACGATTTTCTGTACATTGAACAAAGGAATGGTTTTAAATAGCCATACCGTACTTAGTCACATTTGATTTTCATTCATTTGAAATTTCGATCAAAACAAAAAAAAGTCTTTGCATAAGACAACAGTCCTTTAAGGTTCCTGAGAACAATCAGTTCAAGTTTTACAGGTCTCTGCATTAACAACTTCTCTCTGCCTCTTCATGCCTGCCAAAATCATGTTACCTCATGAGGTAGTTGGATTCGTGGGATCACGTGATCACATGAGAATCATGTGAGAATCATGAGAAACCAGCCCTAATTTGCTACATAGCCTGCCCCAAATAGCTCCTGCGGCAGAAATGGTGTTGCCAGAACCCTACTGGTAGACAAAATTCCACCTTTGCAAAGGTGCACACTGTCATATCACCCAACCCTAATGTACTGAAGCAAGCAATGGACAGCGAGCTGTACCCAGCTTGCTGTTCAGAGGTGTAACAGTTAATTAGGGCCCCTCTTAATACACTACACAGCATGTTTTTCTGGCGGTAGAAATGCTACTAACAAATGTGTCTTGTAGATCTCAAGAGTTCACACTCGTCACTGTACTTCTTGGGTCATTAGCCCGTCACTTCCCAAGTGTGAGCTTGATCAGATAAAAGGTTGTTGAGATAATCAAAGGTCAGACAGACAGAGCTGAAGACATAGTCACACATCATGACACCATGTTAAGAGGCTCCCATCCTTGGTTTTGCCACCTCGTCCCGATCCCTGCGACACAATTAGCCGTCCTCTCCAATGACACCAATAGGACTCACAGCATTCCCATTCAGTTGCCTGGCCTAACTACCCAGCTTCAACCTTCTTTTTGATAACACACTCAGCTTCCTTAATAAAAGCCAAGTCGAATCATGGAACAGTCTGCCCGAGTTGTTTGAGAACTGTTCTTGGCAGCTTTGTTCCTGTAACATCGGGGCCGACTATTATGGGTGCATCAGGGAGTGAAACAGGGGCACCTTGTGTGTAACTATGGAATGTGCCCAGAACCATCGTAGGATAAAAAATTCTGCTGGCAATGCATAAACATTGCAGAAGTCATGTAGGCGTTTATTTGTATATTGAGCGGGGAAGCAAAGTGTAATCACAAACGGTCACTGGAGACGGATTTTGAGACACATTTTTATTGCAGCTTGTGAATGCAATTCATCTGTGACAGCCCAGTGGACTCACTCTCTCCTTACCTCCCGAATAAAGCAATTAGACCATTTTGGCTGGAATGAGCCACATTTAGAGTCAGTTCTTTTTGTCTTTGTGTCTGGCTTGAATTTTTACTACCTGTCTTGCATAACAAATCAGGAACCTCGAGATCAATGGGGTGTCTCACATTGAAAAAAATGGCTAAGTAGTTTTAACTGGTTTGCTTGTAAATATGCCAAAAACTCAGTATTTACATTGGCCTGGGGGTATGGTTTGGGACATGGCAGCTCAATTGTGGATTGGCTTTTAACATAAGTCCCTTTGCCGAGTTCCTGAGACAGACCGACGGATTTGAGTGTCTAATAAGAGAAGTAGTCACCCATGACTCCAACTCTCCTTCAGTGGTGGAGTCTTGACTCTGTATTCCACTGTCAGTCTCTCCCGCTCACTCCTAACACTCTTTTTCTTCCAAGTCTCCTTCACTTTCATTTACATTTTGTCCTTTAAGTACTCTCACTGCTTCAACCCCCTCCACCATATCTCTTCATTTGCCCCCTCAACTGCCCCTCGTCTCCTCTTTACCCCTCTTCTCCTCTTTACCCCCTTCACTGACTGCTTTTATCTGTATTCCGCCCGAGGAGTGCCTTTTCTTTTAGGATAAATTACCGCTTTCTTCTCCATATCTTCATGAGCCGGCGGGATTGTACAATCAGATCCACCGTTAATAATGGCAGAGGAGTGTGCTAAATCGATGGACACATGCCGCAGATACAATATTGATTTTATTAATTTGTGATTTGATGCGCTCCATCAGTTGTAATGGAAAAAAAAAATGTTACAACAATTACTACAAAGAGAAGCGGTGTTTGCCTGAGCTATGTGACAGTCTCAGAGCAGGGGGCAATCCATCATATTTTCATTTGAGCTGCATAATTGTTTCACATGAGCTCTGTGTGAGGAAATAGCATCACATTGAACAATGAGGGGGGTAAACAGCAGTGATAGAAAGGTGAAACAATAAAAAATTATTTGGGACATGATACTGGATTAGAAAAAAAAGGTATTTAATAAATAAAACTGAATAGAATTTTGCTTTAAAGTCATAATGGAGTCATGTGAACATCAGGGCACAGGCACACTCATTTTTTTTTATCTACCCAAGGTCTCTGTCTTCTTTGTACTAGTGCAGTTTGTGCATGCTCCCCCATGCACTTTACAGATTAGTAAGGCTACCCTCAGGCAAAAGTGATGTGCTGACCCTTTATGATGACTCATAAACATGACTCGGCTCCAATGGCTAACATCTGTCTCTGCCCCGCCCTCTCACCTTGACTCGCCACGGTTCAGCGGAGAGATGCACGTCTATTCTCTTAGTGCCTTATTAAAACCTTTTTTCCCTGCTCTCTCCATCTTCCTCTCCCTGTAACTTTCACTTTAACAGCTCATCCCAAAGGTCGGGCTCATAGGAGGTCAACACAACTGTGTCTCCCTCCTACCTATCCAGTGTTCTTTCTCGGCAGTAATGAAGCACTTACATCCCCTCAGTGGCCCCTCAGATTCTCAGACATGTCACACAAGAAAGCGCATTCAAACCCGCGTCGCCGGGCTTTGGCGTCGAAAGAGTCTCTCTGTTGTTGACAGCTTGCTGTTACCTTTCTTTTCCTTCTCCCCGGCATCAACCGTCTCCCTCTAGTAATTAGATGCACCTTTCTGTGCAGTTTCCATGGCAAATTGACTGATTTGGTCCGGGCGAGTGGTCAATCCCCCTCGTCCCCAAAAAAATTAGGTAGGGGATAATTACACGTCCTTTCAGGGAACGCTTTTGTTCAGTTCACTTTTCAAAAATTGACACTTCAGTGTGTATGGCAGATGAGGTGTGGGGGAAAGTGAGAGACAGAAAGGCACAGACAAGAAGAGAGTGGGAGAACAAAGGAAGAAAAGCTGCTGGCAGTCTGTTGCCATACATAAGCCACTAGTTCCCCCCACTGTTTGTAGCTAATAAGGACAATGTAAAATCCTGTCTCTCACAGTGGGATCCAGCTCAGCCCTGTCATATATTGCTCGCACTTTGGAAGCTAAGCCAGGACATATAATCATGCAATCAATTCTCCGACTTGAGCAGAGCAGCGTAATCCTGAGCTCACAGAAACTTGTCATGTAATTTGTCGAGCTTTTATGTCCAACTTACCTAATTGTTTTTTAATTCATTTTGCTAATAATAACACACCTAACAAGTTCGGGGGGGGGGGGGCTGAATAATGGCGTAGATTGTTTTGGCATGTTTTACCAAGCACCTGCTACCAATCTCTGTCCTTCTGTGTTGGCAGGTGAAACCATGAAATTGATGCTCTACACATGGCTATCACTTAGAATGCAGCTTGGGAAGATTGTGGTGTGATTAAAGGGCCCATTATGCAGTGGTCACACCTATGGTAAACACCACCTGTGTGACCAGGATGGGACTTCATGGCTGTAGTGTGGACACTGCGATTGGTTACGCGTGTCATCAGGCACACTGATTGTTTTAGTGTCTCTACACATGTAACGATTTTAGATTATTGATTAAAATCATGTCCAAGCCAAGGGGTCATCTTTGGGTCCAAAACTTGAAGCCAATACAGAATTGCCTTAAATCTGCATTCTCTCCATTGGCCAGCAGGGGGCAACTCTGGTCACACTGGTTGTATGATAGTATAGAAGCCTATGCAAAACCTAATAACTGACCTCTTACTTGATTAATTATGCCTCCCTGTGCCAGTTACAGCTGTTGCTAGAGGTATTATGTTTTCGGTTTGTCCATCTGTCTGTCCCATTCTCATGAAAGCCAAAGTCAAGGTAACTGTGACCTCCCGTCTGTCTCATTACCGCCAATGCATTATCTCAAGATCACCTTGAAAGAATTTCTTCACATTTGGCACAAACGTGCACTTGGACTCAAAGATGAACTCATTACAATATGAAGGTCAAAGGTCAAGGTCACTGTGACCTCACAAAATGTTGGCCTCAATAATTTATACAAACATTATGACAGAGTTTCACAAAAGTGTCTGATTGGATGAAATGATGAAGTGATAACAGTTTATATCCAAAAGGTCATAGGTCAACTTCACTGTAACATTTGAATGTTCTGCAAAACATTCATTCATTTTCTGGCTATTATTTAAGGGGAGACCTTTGGTTGGATACCGAACTGCTGACACCAATCTTGGGTGCCCATCTTGAAACTGTGCTGATTGTATAGATCTTCTGGCCTGCTGAGTTCAAGATGTGTTCGAAGTAACCACAGTTTGAAATTTGTAGCTTCTTTGCAGCAACATCCATATTTGAAGTGTTGTCTACTGTCATGGCTACATAAGAGTCTGGACAGACATGGATGTAAACTGGAACTTGACTGGTTGGCGGAGGCAACTGTGAGGCGGTAGTTCTAGATACCTTAGTAAGCATTTTCCTAATAAGTACATGGTCTAAATTGCTAGTTCAAGTCTACTTCAACAGAGCATGATGTTCATTTGTAAATTTTGGTTTCATTTAAAGTAAAATAGACGCCAAAGCAGATATGTTTAGGGCGTGGCTACCTTGCGATTGAAGTCCCTACCACAGCTGTGTCCTTGGATTCTTAGTCAGATATACCCCTTGCTCCAAAAGTCCAAGATGATGACAGCCAAAAATCAGATGTGAACTGGCTTTGGTAGTGGCTCGCACTCAGTATTTAAACATCATCAGCAGTCTACTTTCCAAGCACCCAGGCAGTTCTCTTTGCCTTGGATAATCTTGCAGCAATTTTAAGCTTCTTCAAGAGCAGATCACTCAATATGATGTTATCAGTAAATCTACTAAGCAGATTGTGCGGAAGTTCAGTGGCTTTTTGCCCTTGAGCTCTCCGATCCACGTTCATCAGGTCTAGTGTGGGAGTCGACACCGTGACAGCAGATACATCACACAACCACACCCTCCTCACTCCCCGCTGAAATGCCAGTGAGCATTAGCCTTCTTGTTCAGACAGCTTTTTTTTTCCCCTTCTTCTCCTCTCCCCACCTGAGCGACCAGCTCCACTTCTTCCCATGTGTGAAGGGGGCCCGTAATGCCATCACATCACTCAGTGACAGCTGACCACTCCCCAACCCACACAGCAAGCACTGACGACTATGACTTTCTGTCACATATTTCACACACCAGATTCACGCTGGTGTCGTGGCCTGAATTTTCAGGGAGTGATCTTGTCACAACACATTGGTTTTAAGCTGTGCATTGCAGAAACGCCCTGCTTCTATAGGGATTTAACCTGAATAGCCTGCAGTCCAGCTGATATCACAGTTTGAAACAATGAATGAATAAATGTATGGCTTATTTTCATGTCTGGTCTTTTATATGGGCCATCCCTGACAAGATTCTTCAAACGCTAACAACAAACTAAACATTCCAGCATGTTAACCCACCATTATCTTACAGCACAATACATAAATGTCAACCAAACATAAACTTGTACATTATCTAAACACAACATAAACATTAACCTTCTTACAAATAACAGTAGTGTCAGTAGTTCATTATTATTGAAGGGAAGACAACAAAGGTCTTGCAAGATGTATCCGAAATGCTGTTTTTCCCTCAAGCCTCTGAGGGGGGCGTGTCAGTGTCTGTGCTTGATTGACAGTTTAGCTAGCAGGCTCATTTGCTGCAGGGATACAGAAAGACAAAGTACACAACCGTAGCTTACAAGGCACTGACAGGAAGCACTCTGTCAGCAGAGATACTGAAGAATAGGAACCACACCATCACCTAAACTGACTGATCTTTGAGTTTTTAAGCACTTTAATGAGCTTATGTTACACCTGGCCAGCAAATTTGCTGTCGTGCCTGCTAACTGACTTTAGCAGTGCAGTTTTCTGCATAGGTGCAGGATGTGATGTGTTTGTTTCTAGATAAGAAGGAGGCATTAGCTAGAGAGCTAGACGGGTTGTTGCTGTTCAAAGTCTGAGAGTCCTGCTGTCTTGTGGAGCATGCTGATGACCGTCTACCTGTGACTGAATGCTGATGTGACTGTTTACGGCAAATATAGTTTCAATGTATTAACATGGGGGTATGTATTTACAACCCTGATTCCAAAAATGTTAGGATAATGCTTCACAAAGGCTTTTCGACATACTTTAGGGGAAATACAATTCAACGTGTCAGGTTTTTTTTTTCACTAAACATATTTCCAATGCAGCTTATCACTTTTAATTTAGACCAGACATTGGTATTAACTTAATAAAACCACACACATTAAGAAATCATAACATTTCAATCCATAAAATTATGGGCACACTGAAATTTATGTAATACTCGGAGAAGTCTTTGTTTGCAATGCCGGCTTCAAGATGCTTCCTGATTTCACAGTGGGATTTTGGCCCATTCTTCCACACAGACAGTCTTTAAATTTTAAAGATTTTTGGGGGGCCCACTTGTGAATCTTGAGAAATAATTGCACTTTCATTTCTTTAACAGTTAGAGTCCTCAGTTCCCAATTGCTTTCTGAGTTAAGAGAGAGGGTGATGTAACACAGTGGTAAACATGCCCTTATCCCAACGTTTTTGGAACGTGTTGCAGCCATCCAATTCAGAATAAGTATATATTGACAAAAAACACTGAAGATTATCAGTTTGAACAATAAAAATACTGTCTTTACACATTGAATATAGGTTGAAAGGGATTTGCATTTTCTGTTTTTATTTGCAGTTTACACAGCGTCCCAACTTTTTTTAGAATTGAGGTAATATATACACATCCATATAGATACCCGGCCCTACTTGTTTGCGATTATCACGTGGGGAAAAAAATGGTAAAGGGGATACTTTGATGATTCTCAACCAGCTCTGTATCATAACAATGCGGGTAGTATGTGTAAATGAACTATGGTAAACTTCACTCCATCTTACCAGCAACCAGATCTCCCTGCTTATTTGCCAGTGTATATTTGCCAGGTGACGCTGTCACATCATCTATGGAATACTTACTAGTTCACAAGCTGCTGCTTGAGCTATAAATTGCATTTCCACATTTTCTTATGCTCACCAACATGGACACAAACAGTATAAAAGGGGATGAAAAGAGACCTGCCCCCTCTTTCTTTTTCTCTCTCAAACTTGGACCAAACTCCAATCAAACTGTAAAATTAGGCAGTGTTGATCAAATATGAACAAAAATTCTGTTAATGCATTATCTATTTCTTGCCTAAATGTATGCAGAATCATATTTTAGTGTACTGTTTGGTTGTAATAGGAGACTCTGGGAACAGGAAGTCAGTGCCGTACTGTTTCGTGTATTGTATACAAAGGGAGGCTGGAAAAAACCCCTACATAAAATGATAAAACTAAGCAGTGCTTAGCATTGCCTTTTTCTTGTTTTAAGAAACATATTACAACTTACTGTTTAACTGTAATGCAACTATATTTTTTTCAGACAAGCAACTTGCACTAAGTTACCCACCAGTGGGAGCTTTTATTGGTCCGGTGCTTCACAGAGCATTCTGGTAGTTGAAGGTTTTCTGCCTCCTTTACAAAAGCAAATGCCCCAGCCATTTTTTCTCTTTTTTCTCTGGCCATACAGCACCAATATCAAAAGTCTTTGTATCTTTCTACAGCATAGACAACCTAGTTATACGAAAATACCATCTTTACAGCAGTGAACTTCTTTAACCTCCCTGATTCAATAATACATAGCGATAAATACTAAAGTACGTAGCTGGATATCGACGACTACATAATGTTTACATTTTCATAATAAATGTGGTATTTTAAAATAAAAAAACTGTAGGTTTTGGTGGCTGAATTAACAATGGACCTACAGGGGGAAAAAAACAATATTATTTTCCCAGTTGAGAGGCGAGATAATTGCACAGGGAGGCTGTGATTACCAATGTGGATAAATGGTGGTGTGAAAGGGGTGAATCTGGACATGTGGAAACTGTTTTCCCCCACTAATAGCTGAATAAGCTGCTGTAATCTATCAGGCTCTTGTTTTGTGCCGGCCGCTCTTTTGCTCAATATAACATGCATAAAGGATCATCCTTGCTTTTTTGTGGATGGACAAAAATACACACACTGCAACATATTGGAATAAATGCTCCAGCACGCCGAACAAGCTTCTGGAAATGTTCATAAACACTTCCATTTATATAACACAAGTAAAGCTTTTATCTCAGTGTTTCCTTGAACAGCTACACACACACACACACACACACACACACACACACACATGTCTGAAAGAGTTGTTGGGGTGCCAAGTGTCGAGGATATAGCACTAATTAGAGATTGGTCTCTTCAGGGGGTCTCTCCTTTTAATGATCACCATACTAATCAAAGCTCCTTTTCCATTTCCGTGTCTTTTTCTCTCTTTCTTTGTTCACTGGTGCTCCACCACGTCCAGCCACACGCCAGACTAAACACCCTCTTTCTTTTCTCTTCTCTCCCCCACAATTTCTCCCCCTCCCCATCCCTCTGCACTGTTCCATAATTTCAAGGTCCTTGAAAATCAAGACATATTTCAGGAGGTGCAATTAGGTTATTTCTGCTCCAGTTGCCGCCATGTTCCACAAAAATGTATTTAATTTTGTTTTGCCTAGGCCGCACTTGTCTTTTCTCCCTCTGTTGGTTGGTCCCACGTGGGTAGCCGGTTGGATGAGCGCCAAGTCCTTGCACCTGTCCCTCAAAGAGAGACAAACACACACACACACACGCACACAGGCCTGCACACATGCAGAAGAACAAGCGCACACTCACGCAGCATCCTGCATTGTCAAGGTTATAAGATAGCATAGCAGCTTCCTAGTAGGAGGGAGAGAGAAAGCGATGGAGACAGAGAGGAGACACTAGGGAGGAGATTGAATAAGTACGAGAAAGGAGCACAAAGAGAGCAGACAAGTGGTTGAAAGAAAAAGAGGGGTGTTGAGAAATGGAACCTGTAATGATGGCGTGGGAGACTCATGAGCACCAACCGAGGGAAATGATAGGGAAAAAAAAATGAGGGAGATGACGAGAGAATACAGAGAAAGAGAGATGGTAGCCTGCGTGTCCTCCCCCATCCTTAGGCACATGCTATTCAAAGCCCCGTAATTTGTGTCATTAATTAAAAAGCTGATGGGATGGAGTTAAGGGGTTTGCACTCTGCAACTCCTTAGCTGAGAGAGAGGAGATGGGGAGAAAAAAAGAGGGGGGGAAATATTGCAAAAAATATTGCAGCCATTCCACCATGAATCTCTATTAGCTGCTAATGATACCATTCTGATACCTCTCAACCATTAGTGTGAAATTGGGAAGCGTTAATTATTCAAATGGAAATCCATACAGCTGCCGCTCACATGACGGGGTCGGGGCTCTCAGTCGCTGAGGGTCCCCATTGTTAGCAGCTCAGCGTGTGTCTTAAGCAGAAAGTAGACGACAATAAGTATGCAGAGCGACTTCTCAGGTGCAAATTATATTTGAAATTATGCATTATCTGAGCAAATATAGTATGGACTGCATTATGCAGTGGCCATATAATTGAATTTTACAGGGTATGGTATGACTGAACAACGGGGTGCCTCGGCATTGTCTGCCTGTATTATCCACTCCATCGAAGCTGAAGAATGTGTGCACGAGTTTTGTCCTTGTTTTTGATTGTAATGATAATTTCACGACCGTGAAACTATATATTATTTTAAAGAGAAGCCATAATGTAGGTTGCTTGTTCAGCTTATTGAATTTGGTTATGACAGATTGACCAATTATGTAAGCTGCGGCATCAGCCATGTTGCCTTTATGTGTTTGGCAGGGTGAACCATACAGCAGCCAGACTGTTACAAGCTGCACGCACACGGTTATTGTTTTGACCAGACATGTTGCCAGGATGCGCCCCAACCTGGCTTAGAGCGTGTGTGTGTTTGTTTCATGTATACTATGGCCTGATAGAACACATATCTGATCGGCTGTTCCCATGATTGTAGTAAATAAAAAGGTAGAGCAGTGAAAAGAAATATAAATTACCCGCTAATCTAAAGGCTGTTTCTAGATCTGTGTGGGCAGCAGTTTTCTATCTCTGCACTAATCCTGAGATAAATCTATTTTGGGAAGTGAGTAGCATCGAGGTGACTTAGAGCCAGTGGCACTTAACCCCACACTGCTTCTCAGTGGCCAAAAGATAACAGCGCTTGCCCTGGGCTGCTTCCAGGTGTGTGTATGTGCATCTGTGTGAAGCTGGGTGCTGTTGAAAAAGAGCATTTGTAAATCTAATTGATGTACAATAACATAACTTTTGTCAACTGGCAAGCTCAGGAGATCTGTAAATTTTTAGGGGATTTTCCTTTCTCATTTCCAATAATGATACTCCCTGCTTTGGGTTTGCTTTGGCATTCATGGAGGGCTGAGTACAGCTGGTGATTTTTTTTTTTCCCCTCTCGGAAAATGTGCCAGACCCTTGTGATTCTTGATGAGACATCCAACTGTCTTTCCCATTGCAAAAGCAGAACGATGAGCTATTTTCTTACGTCACTTTTGTCCGTCAAATTGGTGCAATTACTTGTAAAAATCTAAGTGGCAGCTGAAGACGTACTTAAGTTGCTGAGATGTCAAGAGCTTGCAGTGCCTCTTTCGCCCTTAAACTCTGACCTACTGTCGTCCCCAGACCCGTCATAAATTGGTGTATTTTTTTTCCAAACTGATCAATCTCACATGGCCACTCAGTGCTCATCGTCCCTTTTTTTCAAATAATTAGCTCATCACCTTGTTCAGTGTTTTAAAGTTGATTTTATTGAAACGCAGTGTGTTTGAGAGTGGCGCAATTACCATTAACATCACCATACAATTCAGTCAAGTATCTCTATTAATTGTAATACTGTATACCTTCAAATGATTTCTAAATGAGCAGATCGTAGGTAAAAAGCTGCTGTTTTTGCTCTCAGCCATTATGAAAACTGATTATGTATAACACAGAACACCTAAGGACATGCTAGACTGTATATAACGATAAATATATGCTGTGTCCTTGATTAGAAGCACAGACATACGATCATGTATTATGTAGAGCCTATGAATGAGGTACTCCATGGTCTGCTTTGTGATATGGAAAAGGATGTAACCCTTTCACAGAGGTGACAGAAGCTCTGAAAGGACTCTTACTTTTTTATTTGTATTTGTGTGCATATTTTCTAATAGTTTCAGTCTTCGCAGACATCAGAGAGAACGACAGCAAGAAGGGAGAGAATAGGATGAGATGAGAGGATGAGAAAGCTAAGTGCTTTTTAGTGACTCAATGACAGGCGTGACCAAAATCGCATTAAGGTCACAATGGAGGTGGTGGGGTGGAGTAAAGAAGCTTCTCAAAATGAATCAATTCTCCGTCTCACTCTGCTTGCCCTGCCGCTCCGCTTCTATCTGTGACGCCATAAACGTGGATGTCAGAGGCTCGTATTGCAGGTGTATTTCAGCCTGTATTGTATGTGTAGTGAAACATGAGTGGATGTAGCATGAACAAATTGGTTTGAGTGCACTAAGGGGCGACATTGCTGAATCCAGCGGTATCTTCTGGTCAAGCGACGGGGCCACATACTGTACAGTAGCCCCGGGAGTGGCGTATTTCCTTGTCGGGGATTTCATCCAAATCCTTTACTCCCTTCTCACACCATCTCCCCCGGCGATTGCGTCGTATACCACTTCTCACATCCCTGCCGCTAATGCCTTTTTCTATAGATCATTACCCTCCTCTCCCCTCGCCACTGTTAGCAATCGCTCAATCAGAAATGCCGGCCTCCCGGTGGCCCCCACTGTGTGGCCCGTTGCTCATGGGAGGTGAAGAGGCTTCGATCGGGGACGTTTGGCTATTTACTTTGATTTGATCGATGGGCTCCACGTGTAGTTCCAAGTTATTGGCAAATTTGAGTTGCCAGTAATGGTGATTCAGATGTAGCCCGGAGCTGTTGTTGCCCAGGCTCTGTATGGACTTATCGTGTTTCAATGACAGCTGGAGTGTTTGCTGTTGATGAGGTGCCGTGCTGTACCAGTGTACAATTTTATGATCTGACAAACACAGACGACTTGTTGAAAGCTTCTCCCCTCCCCATTATTTTCCTCTCTTTTTTGCTCTTTCCCCCGGCTGACACAGCTCCACCTCACTCGCTGCCTTTCATTGGCGCGGCGCCTTGCATTAATATTGTTCTCCTCTAATAACTTTCCCATCTTTCAAAGTTTACCCCGCCCGCCCCTACCCACTGACCTCCATACCTCACTCTGTTGCACTCTCCATTTAGAGGAGAGGACTCTTGTAAGCCCTGGTAACAGAGGTTAATCCTCTCTTATTAGAACCAGGATTACTGGAGGGGAAGGGACAGGACCAGCAAAATGCCATGACTGACATAAAAAGCTTGTCCACAAGAGGAAGCAATACATATAGTGTGAGCAGAGTTAAGATGTAATAGCCACAGCAGTTTTGCAACAGGCTTTCAGTATACTTTTTGAGCTGTAGAATCAAAACAGATTCAACATTTCACTGACACCTGCAGCAGTTCACATTTAATAAAGAGGTCAGACATGAAAAAATACTATTTTCTTGCTTGCATTCACTTTATTCAGGTGCGTACTGTATTTTTAAAGCTGGAGAACACAGTGCAGCATTTATCAGCAAGGGTGTAGCTTTAGTTTCAACGTTGTGGGGGGCACATATGAAGTGGGAGATTTGAGGGTCCTCCACTAAATGAGCGTCAAACACTTAATTTCCTGCATTCTGATGAATGTTTATGCACCAATTTGTGTATTTTCCGCATCAGTTTATGGTCCTCTGCTACATGTTTTTCTTGGGAATGGGGGGCTAGCTCTTGCTTCCTCCCCAAAAATCTATGCCTATGTTTATCAGCTAAAGAGATTTCCAACCTAGTCATCAGAAGAAAATATTGGCATTGTCCATTCCTGCAAACCACAGATAGGTTACATTTGTACACTTTATACAAATCATATCAAAGTTTCAACAGTGACATAAAGATAAAAAACGACAACCGGCCAGCCCCCTCAGTGTAAAAGTTCATGTTACAGCCAGGCAGTCCAATAATGCATCTGACGCACTCTCACTGTAGTTAAAAATCCTTTATTAATACATGGCTAGACCAACGCGTTTCGACTAGAGAGTCTTCATCGGGGTGTGAACTATTTCTACAGTGACGTAGTCCTGATTACATTTATATGAGCTGACTTTCTCATCAGGAGGTAGAGGGGATTGGCAATGGCATGACGCTTAGGCAAGACAACCACTGTTCAAGATCAACAGACAACAGAAGGGGTTGTTTTTTAACGAGAGCTCTATGGTATTACCAGCCAAGATTGTTCCACCAAAAGTGGGTTTCTCTGTATGTGTTGGTAGAGACCAAAACAGAGCAAAAAAATTTTTGCACTGATCTTCAGATTAAGGCCAGTTTTGTTCTGGGTTCATTGGATGTGCAAGCATGCAATAGTTTGCTAACATGTTAGCCACACCAGCTAATTCTGCTGCCGTCAAATGAACAAAAAGTACACTGCGTACACTATGTACTTAACTTGCATGAATGCCACAGCTGTTGTGCACTTATTGGAAATGATGATCACAACATTTGACCATTTCTTTATCGTCTTTTTAATGGCCAAAAGCAACCCAATGGAGTATTACCGCTAGCATTTGACCATGATTGTCACCAGCCAAAATATCTGCAAGCTTGTTTGATTGCTCACTGGAGCAACCACAGCCTCTGCCACCATATCCACAAGTTTGGTAGTCAGTTCCATTCCACACACTAAATATTCAGATAAAGCCATAGATTGTGTCGTATTAAGATGCTGAGAGCTGTAAATTCACCACTGCTAAACAAAAGGCAGAAGATAACCTTATCTGAGAGTCTGACCAGCCAAAGCCTTTCTCCCTCCAGGCAGCTGCTTCTGTCATACCCAGACTCGCCCTGGGTCTGGGTCTGGGTCTGCAGCTTCCTGTAACAGAGAGCAGCTTGTAAGCGAGGAGTGCTCACTCCGCAGTGAAATCTGGGGACAGAAATGAAGCGCACTGCACACTGACTGACAAAAAAAAAAAGAATATCAGTTGACTGAGGGGTCTCTGACTGATGATTTGAATTTCTGACTTTCAGGGGACAGCTCTAGTTATAGGGACACCATGCGGGTACTAACACAACATTTTGCCAAACTCACCTATGTGAACGCATTTATGCAATCAAGGCCATACTTACGATTCAACATCAAGGGCATTTTAATTCATTTTCATCACTGATAGTATCCCTTCTACATTTTGTTTAGGTCATAAATAACAGATTATCAGTTTGAGACTACAGCTGTGCGTAGTGTGAAATGTACCCAATTTGCATTTGAGGTGCTTTTTTTCCTCACAGTTGTACCTTAAATTCAAAGCTTGCTTGTAGGTGGCCATGTGGTTGAATGATCGTATGGCTATAGAAAAAGTCATGTACTGTACATCTGTTTTTCAACATTCCCATCACACAGCCATCTCTTAAAAAAAAAAAATTGTACAATTTAAGACCTGATTAATCTTCTTTTTTCCCTACAGGCTCATGCGTGACGCAGTCCTTTTTTTTCTCCGCCCCAAAAGCTTACGATTGAATGTTTTGTGTGTCTCTTCCACTAACCCCGTGCTCTTCTTGTACTGTTGTGTGACTGTTACAAAATAAAGACTTTTCCCCAGTTATTACATCATTAATCTTTCTTTTTTTCTTTCTCTCTCTTCCCTTCATGCCTAAAAATAGAAGTGGAACAAAAAGGTAACTAAATGCCAACAACTTTTCTTCTTCACCTGCATTTCCATTTGGGCATAGGCTTGCATTTATTGTTTTTTTGTTTTGGTGACGGGATGCTAAAGCGGGTCTTTGACATTTTCTAGGTCCGTGCTCATTGTGTGGTTCATTGGTGAGCCTGAACATGTCATTCATGGGGAAAATTAAATTGTTCAGGGAAATGGTGGTAGAAATATACCTTATGAGCACAGTGCTCTCTTCCATTTAATCCTGTACATGCTGCAGCATCCAAAACAGCGAATATTGCACTGGACCTTCATTTCCTGTTCATCAACAGTCTCACAGCTCTTATGACATTGCCACATTATGATAATTCTTTAGGGTAAGGTCATTACAGACGTGCTCTCCAGTGAGATCCTCTAACTCTGCGGTGTTTTTATTCCCTGTTATAACCCAAGATTATTCCAGCTCTGCTTTATCAGCTGCATAATATTAGAGGAGAGGGCTATACAGGATGATCAATAGTTTGTCCAATAAGCTGTCAGCATTTTTGATTATAGCTCTAACATGATGATGGCTATAACCTTCAGGGACTCACCAGTCAATACTGGAGACAGATCATAGCAGTCATATTCTTACTTTATCAGCACTGCATGCTGCTGCAGAACATATGCTAAATTCTAACTTGTGCCCCAGGAGCATTGTGTTTGTAGTGTTACCTTTTGACATGAGCTGGAAGTACAGTCCTTCGTAAGGCGTTAACTTTTAGTGTGTAGGATTTAAGGGAATATATTAGCAGATATGGAATATAATATAGTAAGTATGTTTTCTGTAGCGTAAAATCACTGAGAATAAGAATGGCTGTGTGTTCATCACCTTGGAATGAGCCGTTTATAGCTTCATAGGCAGCGGGTCTTCTTCCAGCCATGTTTTAACAGCAGCCAAGAACCAACAAACCAAACACTAGGACTTGCACTAGGACTAGTCAAGTTTTCACATTGGCCATCGTAGTTAGTAGCCCCAACGAGAAGTGAGCGTTGAAGTTCTGTGTTTTTACCTGTTCAGATCCACGGTTTTTTATTTTTTATTTTTTATTTATTTATTTTTTTTTTGGAGAGGAAGAAATCTCTGCAGAAAAACTTCCTGAATATCTGGCTCCTAAGTTATCAGAGAAAAATTGTGAGCACACGTTAGCAGGTGCTTTGCTAACCGCTGTATATGCTTTAGTCAGTGTTTCTATCCGTCTTTAATCACCTGGGGTCTCATTTATAAACAGGAGGCCCGAAAGAGGCGTTCACCACCTCCCATGCAAAAGTTGTGATCTATAAAATCAGACTTGATGGGAGAAACTTTGACCCATGCTTACGAACATTTTGGAGACCGGAAATTGACGATGCAGATGGTGAGGTGGAAGCCTGATTGTAGGAAATGTTGGATATTTTTTGGCGCATGCTATTTTTTGTCCGTGGATACTTTTTTAGTATGGATTCTAAGAGTTGTTTTATAAATGAAACCCCTGCTCCATTTGTTTTAAAGAGGAAAAGACCTCTCTGGATTCGACTCATGCTAAAAACCTCCTGAACGCTGAAGGAATTCTAACCGGGGGAAGTTTCAGCTGGTTGCAGTCTGCAATATTCATCACTAGATGGCACTAAATCCCCCTAAATGTTACACTCTGTTCCTTTCAGTCAAAGATGGAAATAGAATCGTAAAACAAGAGTCAAGACTTCTGTTTTCATAGCAATAAATTTGAGGTTTCATAGTAGTCATTAATTAATGACACATCACTGAAATCTGTGGCAAAGAGAATGAGCAATGAAGCTGAAGGGGAGGGTTCCAAACATTTTATAGAGACGTCTGTGCTGCTGAGGTATCAGTTTTTGTGAAATTCCCCATGAAAGCCATGATTGCTTTTGTATCACTTCTCTAATATATTTCATGCGCTCCTCCATGTTTGTGCTCACTTAAACAGCATATTTTACTGAGCCCAGTGTGCTGTCAGTACAAAGCTTACCCACTCTGACCTTGTACCCTAGCACATCTCGTCTTCTTCGACCTGTAGAAACAGCCCTCTTAGCATTTAGTGGAGCAACTGCTGAGATGTGTGCCAAGGCGCTATGTCAACGGGACGCATCTCGCCACATTTTTCACCTGCAGGTAGACAACATGTTTAATCTCAAGAGATCACAAGGGGAGAAGAAGCCTCTGTTTTTTTGCTGTCTCTTTCTCCTCCTTCCTCCTCGGAGCGTGCAGCTTTTACCTCTCCACGGATCTGCGGCTAGAAGCTGTCAGCGCTGTGTCAGGCTCCTGGCCCATTACAGTGAAAGGAGCCTTCACACACACTTTGTTTTTATATGATGTGATGTACTGTGGGCCCAAACCTGTGGAAAAAAAGGGAAAACTGTATTGTTTCTTTCTATCAGTCTTACACTTGGGTCAGTATTTCTTTTTCTTCTTTGAACACTTTGTACTGAATAATTGTTATCCATTGTTTTGGTAAATATAGTAATGACATGTCATTTTTGTTTTCCTGTTCTTTGTTCTCCTGTTGTCGCTTTAAGATTCATATTTTAATTCAAATGTTTAAAATACTCTGAATTTACTGTCATTGTAAATCAAATGTCATCTTTTGAGAAAGACAGAAAATTATAATTGCCTCAGCTCCGACCAAGATCATCCGTAATGAACTGAAATCAGATTCTGCAAACCGTGTCCACTATTGACCTGCTCCAGCTGGATTGCCTTGGCCTAGCTTTATCAGATTTGAGTAAAAACCAGTTCACATATAATTGGTTTACTGCGTGTTGTGTTGTAAATCACGCCGCAGACTAAAAATGTCACGTGGGTGAAATAATGGACAGGCAATCATTATATAGATGATGTAATTACTGTGTTTTTGTCTTTTGTTTTCTTTCCACTGAAGGGCAGCCTCAGCCAATAATTATAGTGTAGCTGTTTATCAAAATCTTTTAACTTTGGGTTTGTCTCTTTAATACTACTTATTAAGAGCTGCCAGCGGGGTGTTATAATGGAAGAAAAGAATAAAACCTTTTATTTTATTTTTTTTTTCCCGCTGATGCAATTATATTTAATTTAGTAGATATGTACTGAGAAGCCACTTTGTAAAGGGAAACAAACTAAAGTGGTAACATGTGTGTAAGTTCATGTGGGCGAGTCAGTCTAACTTGTTTCTGCTTCACATCAACTCACATAGTCTATTCACCCTTCCCCACAGAGTCTGTTCCTTCAGTGACATTGTAAACTAATTGCTCTCAGGCTCAGAAACTAGCTGAATTAGAAGTATCTCATACAAAAAGTGTACACTGCAATAAGTAATTGAAACCAAAACAGGACATAGTTTGAAATAATAAATATTGGGGGTTTGTATATTTCCTGTTTAATTTTAATTTGCACCATCAAAACTCATTGGAATAATCCAGTAAATTACGTTACTCTTATATTCTTTGTTTGGCAGACTGTAATCTTTCCTTCATTTAATTGAAATCTGATCACCCAAACACCAGTGAAAGGGGTGCAACTAAATATCTTGGGCCTTTACAGTAAAGAAGATTGAGCTGCAGATTTCAGCGTCAGTGTAGCTGCATCCAGTTGCTGTTTTGCCTATTGAGGCTTAATACCTGCCAATGTAACTCTGTACTTGTCTTTTCCCTATTTTGGCTCCTCAGTATTCCTGTGCCCAGGGCTTCTGCGCAGGGTGTACCAGAGTGAGCACCTCTTTGAATCGGACCACCAGTCAGGAGCCTGGTGCAAAGACCCTCTCCAAGCCTCTGATAAGATTTACTACATGCCCTGGACACCCTATCGCACCGACACATTGACTGAATATTCCTCCAAAGAAGACTTCATTGCCGGAAGGCCGACGACAACATACAAACTCCCGCATCGTGTTGACGGAACAGGTTTTGTGGTCTATGATGGGGCGCTCTTCTTCAACAAGGAGCGCACACGCAACATTGTCAAGTTCGACCTGCGGACTCGTATCAAGAGTGGCGAGGCCATCATTGCCAATGCCAACTACCACGACACATCTCCATACCGATGGGGAGGGAAATCAGACATTGACTTGGCTGTTGACGAGAATGGCCTTTGGGTGATTTACGCTACCGAGCAGAACAATGGGCGGATTGTCATCAGCCAGCTCAATCCCTACACGTTACGTGTTGAAGGGACCTGGGACACAGCTTATGACAAGCGCTCAGCGTCCAACGCCTTTATGATCTGCGGAATCCTCTATGTAGTTAAGTCAGTGTATGAGGATGATGACAATGAGGCAACAGGAAACAAGATTGACTACATCTACAACACAGAGCTCAGTAAAGATGGCTTTCTGGACATCCCTTTCCCCAATTCCTATCAGTACATCGCTGCAGTGGATTACAATCCCAGGGACAACCTGCTGTACGTTTGGAACAATTACCATGTGGTGAAGTACTCTCTGGACTTTGGAGCATTGGACAACAGACTCGGTAAGGCCAACTTGTTTTGTTTTTTTTCTTTACTGTTTTAATGTCACATTCAGTACCTGGGTCAGTGCAATTCAGTGTGTCAGAGCAAAGGGTAATGACAACAGAATGTCAGACTCTGAGATGCAAGACAATTAGGATGCTACTGTGTGTTTTTTTATGATAAATTAGAGAGATGGAAAAACATAGACATTTGGTTTTTCCCATTTATTGTGGGACAGGGCTCACATCAAATCGCTATCATTTCTGCAACAAGATAATGACCATTGGTCCATCCAGCCACCCTAAAATTTTGTTCAGAGGGCTGTATTCTCCCCAAAAAAAAAAAAAAAAAATCTGGTCTATTGGCACAGACTTTTAAATGGCTTCCCATCTTTCCAAGAGGATAATTCTCAATCATTTTTGCGCAATCCACTGACCTTTCCTCAATATCAACTATCTTTCCACATGGCCACAACAAATACTATTGAAATGTAACCACCAACTTATCAGTTCACAATGAAAATGTTACTGAGCTATTTTCATAATCCATGGGTAGATTGCCATTGAGTTTTCCTGATACATTAATTCTCCCAAACGAGTAAATAATTTTGCCTGTAATGACCCATTTGATCTACACACATTCCCAAAACAGATTCAATTTTTAGCCTTTTTACTTGAAAGGTTCAAAGAATAGCAACAATCTCACAATGTTGTTTGTTCCACCACATACTTTTGTGTCGTGGGATGCAAAGAAATGACATGGCAGACTTTACACTTTTTTTTCTCTGTATTTTGGTCAAGTAGAAAGACATGATATAATATATATAAATAAAATGTAGCACCTCGAGGCAGTGTGGGCTGGTGATAATTGCCTAGTGTAAATTGAATGCTGCTTAATGTGTTACCTGTGTATTTTTAGTTGACTGCTAAAATGAAACTGCTAAAATGAAACAAAGTTAAACTCCAGATAGATACTATAAATAGATAGCTCTAATTTTGTTTTGTGTCCATATTTCCGTGTAGTGTATGGAGTATGCCTCTACTCTTCAAGGCAAAGAAATGCATCTCTTCATGAATGGATACAAATGCCACTGCAGAAACAAAAGTAAAATTTGAGTGTCTTTGGCTATCCAAAATTTTGGGATTTGCCCATGGAGCAGCACAGAAACTAAAAGAGGAACTATAATATGTGGTAACAAATAAGTGGCCAGGTCGGCCTGCCAGGTGTGTTGCCAGTTTTGTGAAATATTTTGTCAAGAGATGTATAATCCGCCCTACACGCAATCTATATGTTACACAGCTAGCATGCTACCAATATTAGCTAGCCAAACATGCCATCAAACATTTTACTTAAAAGAAAGGTATGAGTAGAACAGTATTAGGCCTATATTCAGCAATCTGTTAGCAGATTTGTGTTAATGCTAACTTCCTGTACACAGTGCTAGCATGCTATCCGAAATCTGATGCCAAAGTTCCATTTTTTTCCAAGTATTTGAGGCAAACCTCGACCAAAAAAATAACAGAACTAGTTTCATGAACACACTAAACAAAGGGTAGTACTTGCAGAAATCTATTGCTAGCATACACAGTGCTTTTTGGAAACAAGGCAAAGTGTACCAAAAAATGATTAGCATAAAACTGCAGTTAGCACTCATTTGATAAGTTTTATTGTTTCTGTTTCATTGATATGAGAAAATGTTTATCATTCACAAAAATAATGCAAGCTGTATTATTGAAGTATATGACACATGAGGTGTTCAACACTGCAAGTATTGCACATTTCGTTTTTCAGCCACAAGCTTAATCTTTTACTCACCCTAGCTGTTGCCTTTGCAACAAGGAACAAGCGACTGCTCACATTAGACTTCCCAAAACTCTTTTGAAAAGTCTAATTTCTCCACTCCATTGTTCTTTTTATAAATTGGTGCTTGTTGGGAAGCATGAAATGGAAAAATGAACCTGTTTTGACACACCATGGTAATTCTTTGCGCTATCTCATCAACAGCTCTAGTCAAAAATGTCACAAGTTATTTGACTGTGAAGTCCCTACCTCTGCTTTCTCCTCTAGAGCTTTCTCTACCTGCCGCTTGCCAGTTTAATTTATTTTCCTTTCGCTGGCTGCTACTCTACCCCAGATCTTTTTTATACACTGAATCCTGCTTCAACACACCCCGTAATATATTCATTCATTCAGTGACCATGCTTAGAGTGTTTGGTTTTGATGATACACAGCTACCCTAATATAATTTGTTGTAGTTAAGGAGAGTGAAATGGTGTTGTTATGTGCTTTTTGTATTAAATGATTATCCATCACTCTTTAACAGTGGTTCACAATGATCACACGCACTCGCATGTCCGCACACGAGCACGCATTCACATGCAAATGCCGAATTCTCAGTACTAGACTTCCCAGTGAGATGTCGAGCTGTGTGTTTGGCTGCTGTTGTGCAGAATAGGCTGCCCTCCAAAGAGGCTGCTGCATGAATAGAGATAGTAAAATGTTGCATTAAGTGGATGGATGGAGTCAAAGAACAAACATAAATGTCAGATAAACAGAGTGATAAGAAATGAAAGACTGATTGAATGGACTGTAAACCATTTAATTTGATCAACTCCCAGACCAAATACAGAAACAGAGCATGCAGACTGGTGGAATCAAGCGTTTTCAGCTGTGCACATTTTCCACACAATTGTCTCACGAGGAACCTAATTGCGAGAGAGTAGGATAGTTAACACGAAATTGGATGAATCGGTACCAGTGTAGACCACTTCACTGCACACTGCAGTCTGTATTTGCTGCTGAAATATAATGTTTGAGCCATTAACATGCTACTTCAGTGAGGATGCGCAGAGATTAAATCGCTAAATGTGATCGGGGAGAAATGCAAATTGCGGTCACAGGAACAACAATGGATGCTGTGACAGAGCCACAAAGATGTGGAAGAGGAGGATTTTGAACCACATGATTCACATATCCTTGAACAAATAAGAAAGCTGAAAACAAAATTTTACTAGTTTAATCTTAAAAGAAAACTTCACCTCCCAAATGACCATTTAGATATCAGTTAGTATGCTATATTTATATAATAATTTCAGCTGTGTGTTTTCAGTGTTTTAAGGGTAAGGGATTCAGCAGTGTCACAGAATGACACAGACTACTGATTGTGGCAGTGGTAGATCAGCAACACCCATGTTCGGCGAGGTAAATTTATTGTTTTTGTCAATGGAGTCTGGCTTTAAAGAGAACATGGCCAAGCTTCACTTTCAGTTCCTTTCCCCATTTAAAAGTTGTTTGGGAACTTCTGGGCATACGACTGGACAAATGAGACTTGGATTATACTGAACGAGTTGCGAGTTTGCAAACCGATGTTTTGATATAGTTTTGCTGTTGTTAAGTGTGGCCCCCATTGACTTAAGTTCATCAAAAATTTTCTATGTTTTCTAACCATGAAAGCATTCGAGAAAAACAGTTTTCCTCACAAATTCAGCGTAACACAGGGTGAACAATGGTTGTACAAATGGTCATCTAAGGGGTGAAGTGTTCCTTTAAACAAAATTATTGACTTTTAAAGAAAAACATTAAATGTTTGCGTTAGCACATTATCGAGAGACTAAAGTCATGCTGCCAACCTGAGCTTTTGAAATTCGATCCAGTGTCAGTGATCATCATGCCTGTTAACACTCCCAGAAAGGTGTCATTCTGTGATCGCTCTAACACAAGCTCGTTTCCAATTCCACGAGCATGCATGACCTGCCATACTGTTGGAGCATGTATATGGGCAACGGAGCAAAAGGGAAATGGCCAGGCCACAGCTTGGGCCCACTACCGTATGCCGATCCGCATGGGCCAGGACACAACACCTGCTACAGGGCATTAGGCTGGGACAGGGTAATGATATCTGGAATTGCACAAAAAGCTTTCACATATTATGTTGTGTCTAATTGGTAATGATTTGAATGCATTTTTAGCAAAGGACCTTTTAGTATCCCCCTTATTGTTTGGTAGGAAATATATGGGCATTGTTTCTTTACTCACAAAAATCAACAACCTCTTTAACATTTTATGATATTCATGAAATGAAATGAAATATTCCCCTGCGTTTAAAATGCTCCGTGCAATAATCATGTGCTTATCTGTGAAGCTGCTGAAGTCTCTTTAACAGAGAGAGCAATATTTTTGCCCAAACAGGCTGTTTTCAAGGACAGATGATCTATGCCCAAGAGTGCTTCCATGACAACTCCATTGATAATTAAATTCACTGAATTGGTGATAAATGAAATGTGCCGCACAGACTGCTATCAGCAGGCAGATATAAAAGCTCTCTTAACCATTAATCCACTTTACATGATCACATTCATTGCAGAATATGCAAGGACAATTGTGAAACTGCTCTGTGGTCTTCTTTTAAAAACATAAAAGAAAGAACACAGCATATACAATACTTGAGTAGCTGGTAGACGAAAGATACCTTGTCCTATCAGTAAATGAAAATTTTACAAACTCATTTACACAGGCCACACTGGCCCCTCTTGCCGATCATATGACAGTTGTAGGAATAAATTGTCTCCCGACTATCCATGACCCACTTCTCCACATCCACCGTTTAGAGTGTTCTCACCTCTTCCATCATTGTGGTTATGCTCAATCATCCCCTCCACAAGTTGAAGGGGTTTGTTCGTGAGACGCAGAGGATTGCAGACACCTTTAATTGGCATTGCAAAAAGTCAGTGTCAAGATAGCAAGTAGTATAGTTGCCACTGACCTGGCAGGCGATCACCCCCTCAAAAAAGGCTATTATTCTATCAAAACCAGCACATCCCATCACCTGAACAACTTCTCACTGAAAGTACATCATTGCTCAACAAACCACCAATCCATTCTCTTAAAGGGAAACTCCGTTATTTTCCAACCTGCACCCTATTCTCCTGTGTTTTGCGTTTAAGTAGCTAATGGGAACAACATTTTTTGAAACCGATCCAGCATTTAGTGACAAGGCTACACTCGGCAGTGGTGGAGCAGGCTGCTATGTAATCACTCGCGGCAATTATGCACTGTCAGTTTACATCCACTAAAAGTGCTTGTTTTTGCTATACTGGCAGGCTGAGATTGTTAATATAAGTGCCTTTTTGTTAAAGAGTAAGATCCTTTTTGTTTAACCAGAAACAGCTCTGAATCACTGACGTGAAACTCACCAGACTCCAGTTAAATAAACAGTAATTTTATCATTGTAAAGCACACTTCGCTCAAAGTCAACAGAAACAAAGTACAACTCACAAAAGCTGTCTTAATGTGTCCTCTCGCTGTTCCGTAATTGCCAGCTCTGTTTTGGATAAAAGAAACCATTAATTAACCCAGTTATATGTGAAAATATGCTGCCTATATCCACATTAAAATGACTCTTTATTTAAATAGAGTCTGGTACATATGGCGATAGTGATTTGGGAGCTGTTTTTGCTTAAAAAAAGGATCTTACTTTTTGACAAAAATGTCTATCTCTGTCGGGATCCTTTCCCTAATGTTGTCAGACACTTAAAATAACAAATCGTTTTAGTGGACAAAAGTTGTGCAAACACACCCTTGACTAATTGCATTGCAGCCTGTGTTGCGGCCACTGGCTGCAGTGGTCCCACTCAATACTGAGCCATTTTTAAAGACCTTTGTTCCCATTAGTCACTTAGACACAGAAACATGGAATTAGGGTCCAGGTTAAAAATACCAAAGTTAAGTTTTAACTGCTTACCTCTGTTCAAAGTCACAGGTTAACAATGGTCTCTAACCTCTTGAAAACAAGACGACCTCCACACTCAACCAAAGTATATGGAACATTATGTCCTGTGTAATGAAGCCACTGTATATGCTCCATGTTGGCACCTTTGCATTGTCCGATCAGATGCAGATTGTTCTATGATTGCCAGTTTACTGCTGTAGTTAAACCAGAAAAGATTCATGTGCTTGCACTGAATTAGCCTCGCTACATACCGCATTGTTTCCTTTTACTTGCCTGACGAAATTACTCCTGGCCTCAACCTTTACCAGAATAACCTCTGAGCTGTCTGCCACAGTGAGCATGAGGCGCTGGCTGCACTGACTCCACAGGACTGCGAAGACGAGGGCAGCCACATGAGAAAATTACCCTCAGTCTCACACACCTGCTGCTGCAGCACTAATAAAATCCTTGCTGGTTATGATACAATGTATCGGTGTTAACTTAGACGCAGTTGTTTTTTTGGTTCAGTCCCAAATTGTTGTACGCTGTAGACTCCTTACCGGCTTAACAATGATGTGTTTGCTGTTTGTACAATCATTAACGTTTTCAGCGATCTCTTTCATTCAAATGAACGTATTCAGATCATAGCGTGTTGAGGACTGTTTAGAGAATACAGCAATCAGTGTCTTATTAGTCTGTTGATACTTTAGTATCTGTGCGATGTTCCCTTCATCTCACATTTCAGTGACACAGCATCTGAGTGATCCTTTTGTTGGCTCATGATTGGTGCATAGGATGCGGCACAGTTGGTGTCATAGATACATTCACCGTCTGGCAGTCCTGTAATTTTGCCACATGTTGCCATCTGGCCGGGGCACGGTGCCAGCCCTGCTTGCCTGGAGGGAGCCCGCAGACGTGGTGCCCCGACCTTCATGCCGAAACAGCCGATGTTTTGGACACTCTGGCCCGCCTTGGCTCTATTTGTAAGTGCCTGACACACGCTAAATTGATTAAGACTGTCTAAGCGGTAAATGCAGGCTGGCAGAGTCTGGTGGAGATAATCTGAGTGTGACTCAGTGTGCTCTTAAAGGCACAAACTGTACTCCCTCGGGTTGTGTTGCTTATGCACCAGCTTCCCAGTACCTGTCATGCTGCTTTTTGATTGATACATTTTGATGTCATTACACAGTACCAAGTGACACCCTGCAGTTGTCATGTGTCGTAGAGCTTTTTCTATCTTGATTGCAAAGCTTTCAGAAAAATCTTTCTTAGCAATTCAACCTAAATGTTACTATTCCACAAAAAAACATTCTTTTGCATGCTGCATGAGGCCCTTTTTGATGTTGAGGCTTAGAAATGTAGGCTACATGCTTATTTGCAGGCTACGCACTTATCACATGCCCGGTGCGTCTCCTGCAGAGGGCAATTTTCTTGGAGGGAAAGTGCAAGGTTTAGGATTATAGTTTAGAATGATTTTTCTAACACATGTACACACACACACACACACGTACACACACAAACACATGCACAAATGCACGTTCTTGCAAACCCTTTAATGCTGCAACACAATGGGGCTCTGTTAGTAATTCAGCTTTAGATATTTTAGCATGGGAACAGGGAGTGCTTTGTCGGTGCTTCAGAGCCTTTTTGAATGTTTCAAAGCCATTTTTGCTCATGTAAGTATAAATTGTAATATACTGTAATATACAGTAATTGTTGCCATATTAGTGCGTGTGTCTTTTGCTGATCTTAGCATGCCTCTGTTTTATTTCTGATACGGATTTTGAATGAAACCTTTGTCACTTTGAGCATGCAAGCTCATGTTGCAAGTAGTTCAGCATGTGGCACGTCCGTTAGTTCTATGTGATACTCCCTTTATATATCACATGAATTTGTCTGGTGTCCCTCCCTCTGACTGGCCATCCATCATGGGCCTTGGCGGCTCTACCTTGATCCAGAAATCATACACAGATCACCTGTGTAGTGAGAGAGGTGGCAGGCAATCCCTCAATTAAGGCCAACAACCTATCCATCTCTCCTGACATGTACAGAAATAGGGGAAAAACATATCTATAGTAAAAAAAAAAGTTAAATACCACAGTCTAGTGTTAAAGGAGACCTATTATACTCATTTTCAGGAATCCCAAATTGGACAGAAATTAACGTCAGTAACCAAAAGATTCCATTTTATCCTGATGTTAGCATGGAGCTCAATGTACATTTGTAATATAGGCTTGCAGCTGGGCAATGACTGTAACGGAGAATAGCGGCACTTTCTATTAGGAAAAATCACAAATAAAGGATTATAAACACAGCAGACATAGTCCAGCAGGGATATGATCTGAAAATGAGGAGAAATTGACAGCGTCAGTAACCATATCCTAATGTTTCCCCGATATTAGCATGTCGGTACATGTACATTAGTAGTGTGCTTACAGCTAGGGATTGAGTATAATGAAGAATAGCGACACTTGTGTAAAGCTTCCAGACACTACCAGACATATTACAGCAGGAACCTGATCTGAAACTGGGGAGAAAGTGACAATGTCAGTGACCATAGGATAAGTCGTTTCACTGACGTTAGCTTGTTAGCAGTGTCGGTGCATTTGGGGAATGACTGTAACAAAGAATAGTGGCACTTTTTATCGTGTAAAATCACCAGTAAAAGCTTCTTAACACAACTGGACAAGCTCCAGCACGAATATGATCTGTAATTGTAGAGAACTAACGTTAGTTACAATGTTTCTCTGATGTTAGCATGTAGCTACGGGTTCGTTAGCAGTTTACTTGCAGCTGGGAAGTGACTGTAATAGAGAATGGCAGCACTTTCTATCTATGAAAAAATTACCAATAAAAGTTTCTAAACACAAAGGAACATGTTCCAACAGGAATATGATTCGAAATGGGGAAAAATTGACAATGTCAGTGACCATAAGATGAGTCATTTCACTGACGTTAGCATGTGGCTACCTGTGCGTTAGCAGTTAAGAAGTGACTGTAATGGAGTATAGTGGCAATTTCTATCATTAAATATCACCAATAAACGTTTCTAAACACAACTGGATATGTTCTGACAGGAAAATGATTCAAAATGGGGAAAAAATAACAATGTCATTAGCCATGTTTCCATCAGCCTGTTTAGATGCGCATCTAGAAGTATCGCATCGGAAAATTATGATGGAAACGCCAAAATTCAAATTAAAATCCCCTGATTCGCACAAACTAAAACATGCTCGCTTTAGCCGGGTTTTGTTGATTTGAAAAAAATGCTGATTCACAAAACAGGGGATGGAAACAGTTATGTTCAAATTAAGTCTGACATAGCGCAACTCTCTCCATGGTGATATCCACACTCCAGGTCGGGAAGGCGGTAATGCATTTACAAGCTGGTTGCCAACCGCCAGAAAACGTAGAAGAATAAGAATGTAAGACTTGTTTTGTTTCCAGTTCTGCGGAAAACTCGCGCGAGTTTGTAGTTTTCACCAAAGTCCGTACATTTAATGGAAACAGACAGGATTCGTATTTCTTTTAATGCGCATTTCCCAATGATTCGAATCACTTTTGGATGGAAACATAGTTAGTGACCATAAGATGAGTCATTTCACTGACGTTAGCATGTGGCTACATGTGCGTTAGCAGTTGAGAAGTGACTGTTAATGGAGTATAGTGGCACTATCTATCATTAAAAATCACCAATAAAAGCTTCTAAACACAACCGGATATTTTCTGACAGGAATATGATTCAAAATTGGGAAGAAATTTACAACATCTGCAACCAAGTTTACATCTTTCCCTGAAGCACGTAGCTTCATTTAGAAGTGTAGGCTATGTAATGTAAACACTTGTGGTAACGTGCCTGGAGTAGATGACCATATAAAGTAAACCGGCACGCTATGACATCATACTGTAGCCAGAGTAGGGAAAAAACTGTTTGTTGAGGACGTAGGATACCTGATGCAACCCTTTAAACGTGTAGGTGAATGGGGATTATTAGGCCCATGTGCATTTGTCCCTACCTGAATGTGTATTTTATCTCTTTTCAGTGTGTAGAGCCAAAAATGATAACATTTGTGCTTCCTCACAGTTTTTCTTTCACTTTTTGGTTTAAACGCACGCAGTGTTTCACCCCAGCCATCCTCTCGTAGCCCATCAGCTGTGCAGTGTGTGAGCTAAGCAGGGAGTTTGCAGTGATTTCAAAAGTTTCACCCAATGAATACCAAGCATGGAAGAAAAAAAGAATAAAATATGTGTAACTAGGTGTTCTGTAGTCTATGGGATCACCTCCTCCACTCTGCTCTTTCTCCACTCTGCTCCTGAAGTGTGTGTGCATGGCTAACGGTTTTCTCCAGAGTGCCAAAAAATTGCCACATTAGATTTAACAGGCTTGGTGACACGCAAGCTCAAAGTGATTTATTTTGGCCAATCAGCCGAGCAAATCTGATCGGAGGCCTCCGTAGCATCTTTAACTCTCTTTATCACCAGTGTCAGAGTTCCTCTGCACAGCTTCGCCCCATCCATTTGGCCCATACTACTGTTGGTTGACAGTCTTTTGAAAAGCCTTACTTGAGGGGTTTTTTTGGCAAATGGTGAGACCTTGGAGGAGTGTGCCTTTCCTTTTAGTGAGTCTGAAATCCCCTCTGCTCATGTGCTCACACTCCTCTTTCCTCCTTTTGCTTTCCCTGGTACGTTTGACAATGTCTGGCCTTGTCAGTAGCCTGAGAGACTCAAGTTTTGGCTTTAGGAATAAAAACAGAATCCAACATTCATCTGTTTAGCTTAAAAAAGATGGTGCTACATATGGATTTTTGTGGACTGTGAGTTTTTAATATAAGCAGTACTGTATGCACTATATACATATATTTGCATAATGTACTTTATTTTGGATATTAGGGCTTTGAGACTATTTGAGAGTATATAGAATAAATGAATAAAAACAAATGAGCTCAATGCAATTTTGCAAATGCAGTTGCACACACATTAGGCAAAAACAACACTTGTGCTTTTTAGTTTTTGCACATCTGCATAGTGAATTCATTCTACAGTAACTCACTCTAGTGCACAAGCAAGTAGGCTTTGCTCACGTCTCCTCTGTCATTTAACTCAAACACTGTGAGTGTCTCTCCGGGCACACGTCCACATGTGCATATATATCAGCCCAGGGCATACGCTTCTCCCAGTGCTGTGTGACCTCCATAGATGCCCTCTCAAGTCCCGGGTAGAGAGCTTCGGAATGAGAAATTAATTGCCAAACAATGCATAGCTCCCATCCATTACGGTTCTCATCATGTCAGATGATATCGAAGCATTACTGGATGTCTGGCTGCATAATTTACCGCACACCACCACCACCTCCACCCCCCCTCCCCCACATCCCAGTTGCACTCTCTGATGGATTTGTTGGCCTGCCACAAAAGGCTCCATTAAATGACAGGACTTCTATCGTTTCGTTTTACCTCAGCACACAAGGACACGTGTATCGTTTTTGTGGGATCATACGACATAAACATGAGGGAATTGATAAGCTTGGGAGCTTAGTGAATCATACCATTATGAAGCAGGTGCTGATTGTGTGAGATGGCTTCAGTGATGTTAGTCATTTTGTGAGGATGCAAATATTTCCCATTATAGATCAAATTAACATCATGACTCAGTTAATTGATGGCTGAGAATTAACAAAGCCTCAACTAGTTTCCTTCTTCAGATATCTCTGCTTTTACCCTGTAAGTTTTCGGTCATGTTGGGTCACATCTTTTAATGCTAGTCTCAGATTTGTATACTGGTCAAGCCACCCTTATCCATGGGTGGATTATGAGACAGTGGGTCCCTGGGCACAGATACACAAAAGGCCCCACTACCTCTTTCACATAGGAGCAAGACACTCAGGCTCTGTGGCGGTTTTGCCTCTTTTTGTTGTTGTTTTGTGTCCCTTTGCTGTGGTTATGCATCTTTTTGTGGGTTTTTCTATTTATGGTAATTCTGTGTGCGTTTTTTATCCCCGTGTGATTGTTTTGAGACTCTTTGAAGTAATTTTGTGTGTCTTTCAGGTAATCTTGTGACTTTTTGTAGTTATTTTCTGTCTCTTTGCAGTTGCTTCACATCTCTTTGTGGTGTTATGTGCATCTTTGCTGTCATTTTGAGTCTCTTTGTGATGGATATGTGTTCATTTGAGTGACCTTTTCCAGGTGAAGGCCCGGGGGGGAGGCTTACCCTTTTGACCCCTGGGCCTGTGCTTGGTTGGCCCTTTCAGTAATCCATCCACGACTTAGGCTTTATCTGCAAAGAAGTTCTGATGTAATAAGCCGAACTTAAAAAGAAGTATACTGTGCTACAAACTAGCAGCAACCTCAGATCAAGCAGCCAAACGGAACAAGTATATGGTTGTAATTTATTTCTGAGAGATCCACTTATAGCCACAATCGTGGATTTGGGCGTCAAGTACGCTTCACTCTAAAAATACATGTCCCAGCACACAGAAATCCCATTTTGCAGGCTTTAAAGAGGCTAGTAGAAAGTTAATGGGTGACATCACACTTAGACTGTCCAATATTTTCTATGCCTGCTGAAGATGTAACCATGCATAAAGGTTCAAATACTGAAATTAGGAGGTAATTGGGTTCAGCACGAGGTTGGAGGAGTCACTTTACCGTCTGATGCTAGTTTCATTTTTTACCCCCCGAAAGCCCTTTGCACCTCTTTTGATCTCGAGTCTGCAGAAGTTTCTCAGAGCCGACGAGCCCGCTCTCGGTGCGGAAATGGCAAGTCATATAAACCGGATTCATTTCATAGTAGCATAGCAGGTTTTTTTTTTTTTCCCGGAGCGAAGTAGAGCAGGCTTATCTAATTGTGAAAGCCACGAGCCCTGGGATACAGAGAGAGAGGCTAATTAGTTAGAAATGAACGCTTTGAAATGAAGCACAAAGCTCGGTGTGTGGTGGAAACAGACTTCACGCGTTTGGTGAGGGGGATTTTGTGCACTAGAAGCGGAGCGTAAATGATGAGTGGAGTTAGTGCTTCAATGAGAGCAAGCTGGAGTGCCCACAGAAGTTTGCTGCTGTCTTTTATGAATGAAAAGGTCGCCGGTTAAGGTGTAGGAGCATCCTTAAGCCCCTTAGCTCAAGAATCATGAATATCTGATAGCCGTCTGTTAGTATTATTCATTTTTAATCAACTTTGTGATGCTTTCAAGAATGCATTGGATCTTAAATATACAGAAGATAAATTACTTTGAGGTTTGAGGCCATTTTATTAAATAATATTCTTAACTTGTTTCATTTTACAATACTCACACACATCCTTGGATTCAATTTAAACACTGAAACATCAAAATCATAAGAGGAAGAGAAGAGTTTACCCATCTATAGTCGTATTTCCACGTCTTCCTGTCTTGTACAGTTCTGCAAAACTCAAAACCAAAAAGGTTATACACATTCAAATTTGACTGTAAGGTCACTCACAACTCCCTCGGAGCATACCAAAGTCTTGTTCACCTCGTTGGTGCTCTTGAGCTTTTATTTTTTTCTCTTTCTCTCTCTCTGTATCCCTTTGGAGAGAATGGGGAAAGCTGGCAAGGCAAAACAAAATGTCCTTGTGTTGTCTCCAAGGCGATAGTGCCTGCAGACTGTGGCTGCTGTCTGCTGCTGGCTTTCCTTTTTTTTTTTTTTTTTGTGTTCATCTCATGGAAAAGATATACAAGTTTGCTCAAGGACACTTTCTTCTTTTCCACTCTTGCTCTCTGTCTCTTGTGTGTGTCTTTGTGGGCGTATTTAACATGCTGTGTGTTGAAAAATAATTCAACAGTGGGCTCAATGGGATCATCTGAAAGTATGGAATTACATTCTAGACATGGCTCCCAGTGACTTTGAATTAACCTCCTGCTGTGATGGCGATTTCCTCGAGCCATATTTCTTTGTACTGTCATATTATCTCCAGTAGTATAGATATATATATATATAACTTTTATTATTATTATTTAAAAGGGATCGGTAAACTACGTTGATCTTACTGTCTTTAAAAGTGAGGGACAAGGATAGCTGGATGCTTGACTTACAAAACAGTATGTTTAGATATGTTTGGTAGCATATGCTAACATTAGCCACTATTTGCTATTGGTCATAGCAGACCCCTGAATACTGAACTGAGCAATAGTGATGAATACACTGAACAACAGGGAAACAGAGTCATTGTTTTCAGTCACAATTTAGTCTCAAGTCTGTGTTCTCAAGTCACAAGTCCTGTTTTTTGGAAGTTGTTATGTCTCCGTATGCAGTTTTTAAACCACACTACAATTAGTTTTTTGTTGACCAAATTAAATTATCTTTGGTATAATTTTTTCTAGCTGCCTCTCAGTAACATTAGTTCTTCATGAATCCCTCCTTCAACGTATGGATGCTGTTGGATTGGCTCAAACAAAGTGGATCTGGGGAATTTGGAAGTGTCAACTTGTTGGGAATGAATAGCGTTGGTGTTAGTTGATCAGAAAGTGATGGAAAATAAATGTAAACGTGGTGCATTGTTTAAATAACATACATTTTAATCCATAGGCTTGGGGGCTGGTATCAAGTATTTTCAGTCAAGAGGTTCAAGTCCATATGAAGTCAAGAGTCATTGGTGTTAAAATCCCAGTCGAGTTCCAAGTCTTTATTGAGTTTTTTTTAAGTCTGTTCTAAAGTCATCAAATTTGTGGCTCAAATCTGATTTGAGTCCAAGTCATGTTACTTGAGTCCACACCTCTGCAATGAATACTTTATGGTATGAATATATCTTTTCATAGGTGCAAGGAAGAACATAGTATTTTGTCTTGAACATGTTTCACGTTAAATCTATTCAGCTAATGAGTGAAACTGCAATTTTTGCTTGAAATGTTTTAAAGCAGTTGTGTCAAACTCATTATAGTTTACGGGCCACATACAGTCCGATTTGAGCGCAGGTAAGCCAGACCAGTGAAACCATTGCAAAATATCCTAAAAATAACAAACACCTCCAAATTTAAAAACGCTAATCCATTTACAAAACAGATGACAAGACCTGTGATGTCTTCAGAAGAATATATGCAATTACAACATTTCTCAGTTTTTCCACATTTACTCAGTCTACTAGTCACTTTTATTACATGTGCATTTTTCTATACATTTTCCTTCCTGTGTAGTCATCCCAACATCACCACACCAAACTAAAGTGAAAGGAAAGAACTATTCTGAAGTAGTGAAGAAGTATTCTGGTCGGAGTGGGAAAGCCTCTGATGCAGCATTTTACAGTACATGAAGAAAGCTACTCAATGTTTAGTGCATCACTATTAAGTGTGCAAACTCATCCAGTAGGCCAGATTGGACCCTTTGGCAGGCTGGTTCTGGCCCCTGGGTCATATGTTTGACACCCCTGCTTTAAAGCCTAATATATATCTGTCTTATTTATTATCATGGCTCCCCATAAAACTATGGTTAAAACATCACATATCCCTGTACAGCACTGATACTTAACTCATGGCCTTTGGGCCACATCTGGACCACAATAGGGTGCTGGGTGGCCCGCCTACCAATTATAATATCTAATTCACAATGAAAATAAATTAATTCACACTGGAATTTTTTTGTATTATGTATGTAAATAAGGTAACAGAGTACATGGAAAATCATCAAAATAGAGCATGTTTGTCAAAAAAAGGTGCCCTGGAAGAATCCCTGGACCCCAGATGGAGGTCCAGGCTATCTAGAAATGCCCCTGCTTACACCTGACCTGTGCAGGGCTGCTGCAATAAGATTTTCCTCTTTGCAGAGATCAGTGAGGACATCCATTATATATACTGATTAATATTATCATTATTTTTTTTCCATTAACTGGCCCTTGATCTTCCTTTCATTTTGCAAATGTGGCCCCACAGCAAAGCAAGTCGAGTATTGCTGCTGTAGAGTTTACTGACTTACATCAGTCTGCATTTTGGGAGCAGCTAGAGCAACATATTCCGTCAGCAAAAATCTGTCACAGTCAGAATCGCTCCTCTATCAGCCATCCTGACCAGTACAATGATTCCCTTATCCTAATAGGCCCATCTGCACACCTTTTTAGCCACTAGCTTATCTGAGCCTGTGCACGGTGACCTTTACTGACCTCAATATGAGCAGGGAATTTCCACAATCAGATTTCTATGAGGTACTCTAATGGTACTATATGCAGTTTAAGCACCACCAGCACATTTCAATTAAACTTAAATTGATGCCACTTCCCTTTACCAAGAGTTGGTGTAACATATTTGAGGTTATCAACACTTCTCCTCAAATACAGATGCATAAATAAGGTCTTTCATGAATAATCAAATAAATAGTCTGGCGTCCTTGAAGATATTTCACCGCCCTATTTTCATGATCCCTGCAGCTGAAGGATCCACTGGGCTGCTGTGGCGCAGATTGATGGTGATGTCTAATAGTGGTTATAGAATGTAAATGGTGATGTCTCTGTGGCTGATGGAAATGTTAAATACCTATTTAAGCATTCATGTGATTTTTTTAAAGCCCTGTTGATGGGTGTGATGTCAGTTTATGTTGGTTGATGTGTGGCTGCCAGTGTGTGAGCATGCGATTATACTTTTGTGCTGGCTCACTCAAACACTTGCATACCCGTGTAATAGCATCTTTTCCAAGTTTTTGTGTTTTCCATTTAACATTTAAGGCTGTATACTTTGATGATTTGTTTTTACTTTCCTGTCTGTGAGAGATATTTTGAAGTTATGCAACCTGCGTTATTAGGCAGTTGGGAGTAAAAAGGGCTCTGCATGCCTTTAGTTCACATTGCAATTCAATGAGATTCTTCTTATAGTTCCACTTTACTGATGGAGTGCCTCCACAGGAGGGCCCAAGATACCTGCAGATGTTAAAAAAACACAACAAACTCTTTTGTTAGCGAGAGAAAACAAATACTCAATCAGCCTAGAACTCTTGCTGTGGCGGCAACCTATTTAATCAACCTTGGCTGTCGCTGAATGCTGTTGAGTGTTAAATGCATTGACTGCTGATAGTGGCCTGGTTTGTGTCATTACAGCCTCCAGGAGTCTCTGCGATTCCCAAACAGTGGTGTCTAATTTATGCTGTCTTATTTCGCCGCTCTCAAATTCACCATACAGAGAAATCGTCCTATTGCAAATTGAATCTCGCTGAACTGGATTTCAGCAGCGATGTCTGTTATCTAAGCTCTCTGGATGTGTGATGTCCATTACACCTGCCAACCTAAAATCGACCCTCATTAAATTTTGTTTTGCTCCCCTTTCATACAAAGATTGGGACCATTTGTCACTTCTGTCATTTTGATTGTATCTCTGCATTAGACGGAAAAAAACGCCTTGCCCAAATTGCATTTTTGTAAAGGCCCAGATTGTGTGTGTCTGTGAGAAAGTCTTCTCTCATGGGAACTTATTTAACAGGTCCACAGCAAGCTTCCTTCTTCCAAACCACACACAGTAATAAGATCATGACATATAGAAATGTCAGTATTGCATATTAAAGAATCTTTGTGCAGAAATAATGCAAATGCATTATGAGCAACATAGTACAATGCTACTAAATAATGATACTCCATAGGATGGAGTTTTATAGAAAAAGCCTGGCTGCTTCCCATTTTACAAAGATAAATTATGAAGTATGACCTCTCAGTGTGTCCTCTGACCCTCTGTGGCTTAACCAAGTCCACACATTCATAAAAAAGCCTGTCGCTAAATTAATTTGGGGCCCCTATTTCCCAATCAGATACACGGAGGAAGGAATATAAAGGGGACAGAGTGGATGAGTAGGTTGGATGATTGATGACGGGCAGTCAAGGAGGTTTATATGAATTGGAGTTGGAAGAGGGTTACTGAGCCAGTGTATGGGTGCATCTCGGTATGCACGTGTGTTGGTGTTATGATAGCCCTTGTCCCCAACAGCTCAGGTAAACAGCATCATTAGCAAGCACCTCCTGGAGTGTAACCACAGGGAGGACTCGCATCCAGGCAATAGGTATTTCAGTTTGTCCCGGCTGACCCAGAAATAGCATGTAGCTCCAGCACCCAGCTATTGACTCACAGATATGTGCCCTCTTCAAGAGCAACATTTAGTCTGCACAGCTGTGTGTATGCATGGTGTGTGTAGCTTTGCTAGTGGGGGTCCAGACCTAGACACCATGCATGCCCATGCAAGTCATACCTGCCAGTTCCAATTGATCCTCTCTGAACTATCTTCTCTTAAACTGACAAATGGAAAAGAGGGAAGAATAGAACCCCCCCCCCCCCCCCCCCCCCCCCCCGCATACACTCTGTCTTTTTTTTTCACCGGCACCAAAATAGATTTCCCTCTCAGACATTAATGAAGTGTGACTGAAAAGAGAAAGACGTTTACTCTCAATCTTTTTCAAACTCTGAGGATCTGTCAGTTCACTTTGTTCCTTCTTTCTCTTTCTATTTACCAGAAACGTCCTCCTCTGTAATGGTGTACATGGACACAACGACCATGACAACGAGGACCACCACTCGACCAACCACTGTTACCTTGACAACCACAACAGTCAGGACTACCACGACCAAGATGCCCGCCACAACAACTGCAATGGCCCAGTGGCCGCGGACCACATCCACATTGGTGGCCCCTGTCCATACTCTGGTGGAGGGTTTGGTCCCAAGGGACGATGACAACGACGACGACAGGGCGCCGCCTTCCTCCAAGCTTCCCAACATAAGGGTGGAGTACTGCAATCCCCTAGTGATGATGGACATCTCCTGGCCCAAGACCAGGCAGGGTGTTGTGACCAAGATGCCCTGTCCACCTGGAACCATAGGTAATGGATATTTTTATAATGTCAGATATTTGAAAAGGAATTCTACAATAGCTTCATACAACTTGAGTCTTGTTTAGTCCAGGCCATCATTGCTTTAGGTAGTAACCAAAGTAATTTGGGAGCACAGACATTGCTCAAGTTGATGAGACGAGGAACATGAGCAGTCAGAGCATCATCAAGTTTTAAACAAACCACCAGGTTATTACCTCCGCCAAGGAAGTCATGTTTTGCCTTTTGTGTATCTTTGTCAGCAAGATTATAAAAAAAAAAAAAAAAAAAAAAAAACGATGACTGATTTTTAGGAAACTTGGTGAAAGATTGTACCATGGGCAAAGGAAGAACCGATCACATTTTGGAGTAGCTCCAAACCACCGGTCGAATACACAGTTATTTTTCACATTTGTCGAGATAGGGCACTTGGCCTTGGTAGAATAAATGGTATATGTCTTTAAATCCATCACATTGTAGTAAAATTCAGTAGTAACAAAACAGCTAATTGTAGAAATAAGATCACTCCATATCATGATCCACATTCATGGGTACCACTAATTTTCATGGGTAGCCTGGACATGTAGTGGTCCTAACTTCATACAGAAAGCACTCGTTTAACGTAATTCTAATAGTCTTGGAAATATATCCAGACATATCTGTTGCGTGTACACATTTGTATGTCATAGAAGACTGGACTATTGGCCTTGGTGAAGTGCTGCGCTCTCCAAGTGCCCTTCTAATTTAGAAGATAAGATAAGGGCGATCCTTTAATCCATTTGTAGCAACTAATGTGGATCCAAGTCATGAAGGCAGCAGGCTTAAATAAGGTAGCCTGGACATTCCCAAGCTACACCTTCCACCTCTACTTGGGAGATCTCAAGGCATTTTTTGAGTGGATGGATTATGTGCTTTAGCTCTCCAGTTTTCTCTGGATCTATGCATTGGAATATTTAAGTGTGGGCCTTGTTGCCTGATTAGGAAAACTCATTTTAGCCACTTTTATCTAGGATCTCAGTGTTTCAGTCATTGCCCAAAGCTAATTACCATTACTGAGGGCTGGAGTGTAGATCTGCTGGCACATTGAGAGTTTTCGCCAGTCAGTTCCTTATTGACTACAACAGTACAGCATTCACATTTATGACAAACACCATATGTCGGTGGATGCAAAATGTGCCTAATATAATCTGTTGGCTTGTTTGAAACTTGTCTGATCATCTGACTGCCGATGTTCTCTTCCCCACTGGACCTGTTCACTGTCACCCAGATCTCAGCAATTACAAAACTATAAACCTAAGTTGGTGGTAGCTAGTTGTAATAAAGCAGAATTTACCTTTTACTTTGTCCATGGACTTCTCACTGCATACCTACAATCATATACTCTGTTCATTTGTCTACCACTGATTTCTGTATATGTGCGACTTGTTGGTAGGTCTACCTCTCTACAGTACATGAAGCATCAGTAGAGTATAATGATGTATGACATGACACAGCACTTCAAACAGTCACATTCAGTTAACCTGATTAATCTTCCGAAACCTCAAACATTCCTCTGTTCCACAAAGAAAAACTCTGCTCGTGAAATATATATGTTCTGTCTTTTTTGCCTCCACCCTGTGAGGACGTCAATACTCTCGTTAGGAGACAGTCTACTGTCAGGATCTTCGCCTTGATGTTGGTCGCTGGTGTGTGTTTTGTTTATGTTTACACTCCCCCTGCAGCTCTCGTCGTCTTGCTTCCTGTCCTCCCTCCCTCAGTCTTTATTCCTGACTCACTGATGCAAAGCTAAAGATAGCTTAGCCTCGCATCTGTATGGAAACTAGTGACGAGTACACAGCACACCCATATTTATTTCCTGTCTCTCAGGATACAATTGGTATAATTAATTAGTGGCTAAACACATTTGTGTTAGGCACTTTGAAAGGGCTGTTGAGTTTTGTTTATCAGACATCAGACCATTTGTTTCTGCATATGTTGTTCCAGTTCTGTCTTTGTATCAATACTAAGAGAATCAAGTCAAGTGTGCATTAAGATAAAATCGATGTTGGCTGCTTTGGATATACAAGCTTTACCTCAGAAAGTAAGAGTAAATAAGTGCTGATTAAGCAGTGGTTCATATTCTAATGACCTGACCACTGAGCGCAAATACTTTATAAAGTAAACACTCTGATGTTATAAGGTTGGGAGATGAATTGTTTGGGAAGAATTAAAATTGAAACTTAACTGAAAGGTAACCTAGAAACCTTGATATTGTAGGTTTCTGCTGTCAGACAGTATTATTCTATAAATAAAGCAACTCAGTGGTGGTTATACATAATTTAACCCCAAATAAGAGGTAATGCAAATCAGATATGTTAAAATTGCAAATGTGCCTTTGTTAAAGAATTTTCTGAAACTTCCCTTTCGTGACTTTTTTTTATAGACAGACATCCTAGATTGGGGAGTGACATCATAGCCGCAAATCTGGCTCGAAGCCTAAAAAAGTCTGTTCATTTCATCAATCAGCACACAGACTGAGACACACACACACATACATACAGGCTTCATTAATGGGCAACACTAGCACCCGTCGAGACCTCACTAACAGCCGTCATATGGCAAGATAAGAGGAGCACATACCCCACCTCCTCTCGGCGCATTCTTCAAAGCCATTGCTCTTCAGACGACACTGCCAAGCAGAACACGACTGTGTGAGCTTCCTCTGCCACTCTTTGAAAGTTCCTCGAGCTCCCCTTCCATCTACCTCACTTCACTCGCTGTCATTCTGTCTCCCCCAACACCCCTCCGACTCCCTCTCTCACTCCTTACCTCTTTCATGCTCCATCTTCTGCCTCTCTATATAGGAGGAAATGCAGAGTCCCTTATCTTATAAACCCATCAAACACAAGGCTGTCCAAGGTGGACTGGGGAAGGAAATTATATGTCAATCAAAATTTATATCTGCTAATGCTGGCCGTCTCACCCTACAACACACCCTCCCTTTAAGTACAAGCAAGGGCAATTTAATGTCAGCATGTAGCCCTGCTGATGTCAGCTCGCGAAAATAGAGATGCAAGTTATCAAAGGTACGTGGAAGAACAAGAAAATGTTTGTTCTTGAATACATCGCATCCAATAAATTCATTGCAAAACTAAAGAAGTGCTCTCAGTGGAGTCCAGATCTCTGCTAGTCAGCTGTCAGGGCTGATCACGGCTTCTTTAGACAATACACAGAGTGCAGCTACGCATGATGGAATAGTAATTTCTGGCTCCCTTGCAGTTAAGATGGCAGCAAAAATACAAAATATTCGGGGGGGGGGGGGGGTTTGTTTTGTTTTTTCGTCTTGTATCATGCCTAACTCTAGTGGATTACAACATCGGGTATGGAATTAATCTGCAGATTCTCTGGTTCAAAATGAGACCAAACTTTGTTATGGATGTCAGTTTTTGAGCCTTGAGGAAGACTAAAATAAGGCCTGCAACAGATGATAAGGTTTCTTGTTTTTAGCCTGGGCCCTTTCCAGAAACGCCTTTTGCTCTATGCTACGTGATTTTGTTGAGGACTTGTGAACCCTACTGGTTGGCTAAGAGGAGTGAGGAGTCAATAACATTATTAAACAGTCAGTAATCTCTCAAGACAGATTCTGCAATCTACATTGTAGAATCTGTCGGCAGCCCTGTGTGAAAGACGACTAGAGAGGAGGGGAGGGCGGGGCTTTGAGTTTGAACGATGCTGCACTTTAGCCAGTCACAATGGAGGGGGCATGGCCGAGACGTGCAGGTGTCCCCAGGAAATGTGTACCTACAGAAACAGCAAGCTCCGCGTCTATAGCGACTGCTCCAGTAATGCCGTCTCGTCAACGTGAAAAAAAATATTTTTTCCAGCGGATGTCTGAGTTACAACATGATTGAGCTAACTAGAGTAGTTTCATGTCGTATCCGGCAACGGGAGGCTTTTAACAGATGACGTCCTGATGTTAGCTTTGCTAACTGTCCCTGTCAGCTGCAGCCACTGATGCTTTCTAGACATCGTGATTTCCCATAACTGAATAAATACCACACATAGCAACACAAAACTGCTTTGCTAGCTCACTCATGTTGTAACTAAGATATTCACTGGAAAAAATATTTTATTCACGGACCGTTTATTGAGTTATTACCTTATTTTTATAGTCTATGGTTACAGACACCACTAACGGCTAATGTTAACAGCTAACAGTTAGCCCAGCTATCTACGATAACCATATTAATTACGTGCACACAGAAATAGTAACGTTTGTTCAGTCACTGTGTTTATGGACTTAACAAACATCAGCTTAGTCTACATGGTGATATAGTGACGTGAAAAATGTAATATATAGCTAAACTCTGCTGGTTTTCTACCCGAAATATTTGTAAACAACATGGCAATTCCCTGGGGGCACCGCCGGAAGTGAAGGGCGTGAGGCCCCTGCACTTCCGGTTAATCGAAAAACTCAGGGCTGTGCCTCCAGAGGTAAAGGAAGAAAAAAAAAAAATATATATATATTTTTTTTTATTATTATTTTTTACCGATGGATTTCCAGATTGAACAGTCAGTAAAACAGATTTTTCAACAATTGTGAATAATCTCAACTATGAGAGGTCCTTGAGCATACTGTAAAGTCATATATGTGGACACAAAATATTAGGTTGCTTGGTTTAGTAGTTTGCTAGATTAGCTGTGAATAGACAAATATGCACACAACCAAACCCATGATCTCCTCCCGGCTTATACCTGGCGGAATTAGTCACAGATGCCCACAAAAACTGCCAATTTTTACTGCATATCCCTTGATTGAGCATGTCTGGGCAATATATCAATGTTGTATTGATACGGTGATGCAAGACGAAGCAATATAGTACTTGGTGTTTTGTCCTGGTTTTAAAGGCTGACTTAGAGTGAAGTGATCTAATTTTCTGAACTTACCATACTGTTGTGGCTTTTCTTATTTTTGCCTTTACCCACTTAGTCATTACATCAACATTACAGATCATTGTGTGTCATGTCATTGTGTAAGCACCAATAGTCCACCTTATGATCACTATCAAGATATTTGGTCAAAAATATCCTGATATTTGATTATCTCCATATCGCCCAGCCCTGGCATATTTAACTTATAAAAAAAAGATTGGAAGTAGGTATAGAAGGGTCAGAGAGCCTCAACAGATGATGGTCACACTGTTTAATTTTACCTAATATCTGGAGGTATATTTGTACTGAAGCCCAGATGGAACGTTGTCAGACAGTCACACCCCACACCACATATCTGTCAGCGGAGACAGTTTTCACAAACCAGCTTAATTGACCTTTCGTGATGAATTCAGCTATGGCAGATTTAATTGGCACCTATTTTGGTGTATTTTTCTCATGCAGGAGTTGAACTGTCACACATGCAGACACTGTCTGACTTTTAATGATTAAATGCAGACGCCGTCTGGGCGAGCTCGGCTGGTCTCAAGTGAAGCAACTTCATTTCAGTCAGTATAAGATAAAACCATCCAATTACATTTTGCTACATCCATTAATTTAATCACTTAAGAATTGTGTTTCTTTGGGACGTTGCAGTTTTATTTGGACAAGTTTTTGCAAATAAGAAAAGTGCTTGACATAAGGAAGAATTGGGCATTAGTTGACAAGACAAAGCACTGTGCAGTCCATCACTCTATAATGGGAAAAGGAAGTAAGAAAAATGAGAAAATGTGGGTTTGCTTGGTTGTCTCCCAAGAGATCGCTCAGAAACACACACACGCACGTACACATAGACAGATGTGTTACAAAACACGTGTGACTGTAGCTGCTGTTTATTTTGCTGTCATGGTTGTGCCTCTTGATCTAATGAATTTGATGTCATTGTTCTCACTAAGCCACTGTCTCCTCTCTCTCTCTCTCTCTAGGCGTGGCATCATACATGTGTGTTGGTCCAGAGGGATACTGGGACCCCCAGGGACCTGACTTTAGCAACTGCACCTCCCCTTGGGTCAACCTCATCAGCCAGAAGGTAACAAGCTGCAGAAAGTGTGCCACTTAAAGGTGCAATTGTAAGATACGGACAGACTTTTAGTTTAATACATAAAAAATGGCAACATGGTGGTGCAGTGGTTAGCAGTGGTTGCATGTTCTCCCTGTGTCAGTGTGGGTTTTCTCCGGGTACTCCAGCTTCCTCCCACAGTCCAAAGACATGCAAGCTAGGTTAATAGGTGACTCTAAATTTCCCATAGGTGTGAATGTGAGTGTGAATGGTTTTTCTGTCTCTATGTGTCAGCCCAGCGATAGTATGGCAACCTGTCCAGGGCCCGCTTCTTGATCCACCTCTCCCCCAATGTCAGCTGGGAAAGGCTCCAGCCCCCCCGCAACCCCGAACAGGGATAAGTGGTTACAGAAAATGGATTAATTAATTAAAAAATGAACTAACATTAACAAGGCACGAGGAAGTAATAGTTTTGACATGAAGTCAAATACATTAATGTACTGTGCTGTGAAGATAACTACTGAAATGAGCATGCTAACCAGCTAGCCCAGGACCATCCTGTCTTGTAGTACCACTTACCTCGAGGTGATAGTGAGTATCTGTAGCGTCCAGTCTGCCCTCAGTCCAACATGAGGGGAAGATAGGTCAAGTCCAGTCTAAGTTGTTGTTTTTTAGTGATTTTTTTATGTCCTCAACTTTGTCTTTCATAATTGATAATCCAACAATCAGACAATTCAAGGTCCGAAATCCATGCTACTGATGTGGTTAGGTCAGCCACTTCAGGCTGGTATACAGCTAAGCTAAGCTAGCTAGGCTAAGATAGCTTGCAGGTTTACCATTTGTCGCTTGTTCAAGTCTGTAATCTTAAAATTGTTGTCTCAGCCCAGGCATGGTCAAAGCAAAAATATGTCCAGAGCTATTTATTCCGAAGTCCCAAACCCAAAATCCACAGTCCACCAAGAGACACAAGAAGCACAGACAGTGCAACTAATGGCAACACACTATACTGAAGAACATTCAAAATGCTGTCCATATAATGTCTTGATGTGACTATTTTTTGTTGTTACTATGGTCCTACTAAAACTGCCACCCATAAAGATTATAAGATAGCAGTGTTATTTAGACCAACTGTCAGAGTTTCAGCAGTTTGATTGAATTTGGCGTATTCTTGCTCTGATGTTCATGAGTAGCTTTCAGATAAAATGCTGCCTCCTATTAGTTTTGAGCAATGACTGTCTATAAAGATGGACGGCATGACAGCTTCCTGAAAGTGAAGCCAAAACACTTTGATCGCCCCCTGGTGGCTGACTGCAGCTCCCGGTAGAAGAATTCTTTTATTAAGTGACTACATAATAACTAAAGATTACATAATATAATATATATAATAGCTCACAAGGCAAACCAAGAGTGTGTGTATCACTTGTACTTAAAGGGCTTTAGTTTTTGTGTGTTTTGTTCTTTGTCTCTTCTTAACTAGTCAATTAATGTCTTGGATTAGCCATAGGGTTCACTTAATAGAAGGGTTATCCTTGTGTGTATGTGTATGTTTGGCGTGGGTGGTTGGATGGGGGCAGAGTGAAAACCAGTCGCACAGCACCACAGTCTAATGGACTGCTGCGGGTAATCCAGACCACTTTCTGTCCCTCCAGTACAGCAGATATTTGCATTCCATACTTCTCAAGCACAAACGATTTGTATCTCCTCCTCTACGGGCAAGTTATTATGCAAAAGCCCACATAAAGCTTCCTATGTTTAAATCTGTAATAGAATCAAATCAAAAGAGGAGAAGGTTACGGCAAGTGAGGATCAGGGTTCCAGGTTATGAATTGCAGGCAATGTTGAAAATGTTCTCCCTTAAACTCATAGGGCCCTGAGGCGTGCATGTTATAACACTTATGATCTACTCAACGGCACAAAGCTCGGCCCATTAAACAAATGGCAGTTTGCAGATATGGATGGAGAATGGCTGTTTGGGAACAAAATAGAAGGCAGAGAAATTATCAGGTGCATTTCTGTGCAGCACAGCACCATTTGAGCGGTGCAATAAAGCTCCACTACAGGCTGCTGTTTGGAGAAATTAACTAGAGCTATGTGTCTCTGAACTTGCTACAGAGGCTGTTCTGCTACGTTGTTGTATGGATTCAACAGTAACTGATGTAGAATATTGCTTGGTAAAATCAACAGAAAGAAGTGACGATCAAGTAGTGCGTGAGTTTTTAACGAAAACGTTATTAATTTTTTTTTTTTTTTTTTTAGAAGCAGATCACACTTTAGCAGTGTGCCTGTCGCTGTGGAGACAAGGAGACTTTAATGAAGATCAACATGTCAGAGATCTCGAATGCCCATCTGGCACTTCGTTATTTTATATCTAGGGCCATTGTCCTGTATGTGGCACTGCTCATTACCAGATGGTTCAGTCGACAAAATGAGAAGGGAAGATGTGGAGAATAAAAACAGAAAGAAATGACATCAGATGAACAGAAAAAAAAGAAAGAGAGAGAGAGAGAAACAGGGCTATTTACCTTGCATCCCCAGCTCCCCTCATTAAGAGACAAGAGCAGGGAGGGAAAAGAGGAAAACATCTTCCAAAGACGCATTCCCCTGCATACACCTCTGTGAAGACCAATTTAAGCAGCATAATTGGCTTGACTAATAAACTCACAGGCGATGATAGCAGGTGATGGCACAGTAAATCAGTACGGGCCTGTTTTAGTGTGTGTCACTGCGGTTTTGAGGCTCATCTCACTGCACCTCGTCTATTAGTAAAAAGCTTGAAGGTAACTGACCCTTGAAAGACAGCATCAACAGGGTGTTCTACATTTAGTCAAGCTGACTGCACATTCAAGTCATTTACTGTTTAATATCTAGAACAATTATCACATAACATTTGTGTTACAGTTGTAGATTCACTGTAGATACAGGTGCAACATGTAAAAACATTCGGTCGGAGTCACATCAGTGTTATTCGTTGATTTTTAAATGACTTTCATGTCTATTCTTTTCCAATTGAAGTCTTCTATTTCCAAATAAACATTTCGGATAATTTGGAAGAAAAAATGGCACTGCACTGAAAAGAATTAATTTAGTTGTTGGATAAGGCCCATTTATTTACATGTCTGGCGAATAGAGACTCCAAAATTAAAGGTAGGTAATGGTTAACATCAAGGGGCCGCTCTTCACATTACTAGGTAGACACACACTGTAATTTTTAAAAACCAGAATAAATAGCTGTGTAAAGTACAAAGTTTGTGAGCAGACTTTTCAGGATTTGTGGTGAGCCTCATTAGCCAATAAACAGATGCTTCCATAGCTCACCAGTTAGATATTAGAAAGTTTATTCTGTGAAAGAAACTTCCCTGTTATTGTAGGTGCTGTGCTATTTTTCTGAGACCTTATGGTTCAGAAGCAGTTGTCCAATAAATGTCCCATTGGACGGAAAGGCCATTCCAAAAACAAAGGGCCATGTCACACGCTGTCCTAAGCAGAAGCACATGGCTAATATATATGCAGAATGATGTCATCAGACCTTCCTACTATGGCAGTGCTTACCAACTGGTGGGTCGCAGTCAAAAAGTGGGTCACAGGTTCACTCTGAATGGACTGCAAGTGACTCGCAAACATGTCAAGTTTGTAAGAAACACACTTTACTTTGAGGTAAAGTGAACTTGCAGCCGGAGGTTTTATTTTGAAGTGCCGTTTCCTTCTGCAAACTAGCTCAATGACATGGCCAAACAAGTATGACGTTGAATTTGGGAACCCCTGTACTTTGGCATAGGCCCTACTCTGCCCTTACCCCAATATTCTTATTGTGACCCTATACAATCTCACTCCTTATACCTAGACCTAATCAACCCAACCAACCAAGGTAACAGGTACTTGCCAATCAGAGTCAGAGTTACCATATTTGGCAAGTCCGATGACTTATTCTGTGTAATAATTAACCATGTGCTTCTGTTGAGGAGAGTGCCTTTGGTTGTTGGACCAATGGGGTTTTGGTCCGATAGGGCGTTTTTTGTGGACTATTGGAGCCTTAGACTTATGAGCCGTCGAAACAATGGGCAGCCCCCCAAATCTATATAAATCATATGACTAATGGATGTGTTTGGCAAATGTAAAGTTATGTCTCTTCACTCTGAATCAGGTTGCTGGAGCATAAATTTCCCCAAATCCAAAAAAGGAGCAGGACAGAGCTTCTTATGATAGCCCCGTCACAGTAAGAAAATACTACACAATGGATTTGCAGCCCATTTTCTTTTTGTGCCTTTTTACATAACCTGTACAACCACAGACTAAAGGAGTGAGCTAATCATGTGCTCCTTAACCTTGGACATATTGCTCACTCACTACTGGAGGTAGTCACCCAGCATGCTAATGATTACAGTTTAAGTTAAAGTGGATAAACACTCTTTCATCTATTACATGTTTTCCTCTTCTGGTTTTTGGTTTTGGAAAAATACACCACCTTTTAGCCTCGTTTAATGCTAAATATTGATCTTATTAGAGCCCCATGCAGAGCTCCTGTCATGCCTTTCTCTGTGGTTGCTAAGCTGTGATTGGACAATAGCTGTGTGGTGGAGAGGTTTTATTTGATGCTTTTGTTTTGAGGAATGCCATTATACATGCAGGTGAATTGTTTCTGGAGTGCAAGTGAAATAGTAATGGGATAGAAAAGAGCGTGGTAATGTTTCTGTGTGTCAAATAAGTGTTTGGGAAGGAAATAAGATGGAGGAGTAAAGAAGAAAATGGGAAAAGGTCTTAAAAACAATATGAAGCAGACCTTATTTTAAGCCTTACAACAACAAAAGGGAAATACTCACAAATTATTATTGGTATGTTTATTTTCCAACAAATCCCGAGACACAAAACCCACATAAGCTTTCAAACATAAGAAAAAAAGAGTATCCAATAGGATCTGTCCTCTGTGTACAACATATACGCTGCCTGCCCCGAGCTGCAGTGCTCCCCATTAGTTTCATAAAGGTGTAAGGCTATCTGGGGAAATCCCCTCAATAGTTGATTTCATAATTGCTTCCGGATACAATATTGGCCCCAGTGTGCACTCAGCTGAGTACTGTCTCGCCACATTAATTGTGTGCAATATAGCACGGTTGGGGAGAATGTATAGGCTAAGCGGCATTCATTTTAAGGGGCTACACATTTGTATATTATAATTTGTCATGTTTTCCAGCATTTAGACTGCATATAATGAGGGTATTAGAGTTGTTTGGGTGTTTGTTCAGCTGTAGAGGACTAAATCTCAGCCAGTTCAGATATTTAAATGTTTCAGTCACAATTTGAATGATGTTTTTGTAAGTAATTTCACTCTATTATTATTTTGTATTTCTGTTCTTTATTTAACAGCTAAAAGCTGGAGAGACGGCTGCAGTCATTGCCAGGGAGTTGGCAGAACAAACTAAGCGTAATCTCCAGGCAGGGGACATCACCTACACAGTGAAGGCCATGGTTCAGCTGGTGGATCTCCTCGACGTGCAGCTGAGGAACCTCACGCCAGGTGGCAAAGATAGCGCAGCACGGAGCCTCAACAAGGTAGAGACAGAAGAAATATCCTCACTGCTCATTACTTACTTCTCTGAAAATAATATCCTGACTAACAGGGTGGATAAACCAACCAGTTCTCATTCCCAGGTTGTGAAATACTCATATTTAATCACGCCCCTCAGAGTCTCATGGGAACGCACAGGGAACCTTTTAGCATGTCTATGAGACACACACGTGAAACACAGTATAACGTGGTTGGATGAGGATGAGGATGAGAAGAAAGATCACGTATTGGGTTTAAATAAGTACATTTGTTATGTAATGTTACATAAATACGCCATATGAGTGACATCAGTGTGTAATGTTTTGTTAAAACAACATTAACTTTTAGTTTCACATGGGACACGAATTGTCATCTCTTGAATAAAGGTTTTATTTTACTCATCCACCTCCCCTCCCTCCCGCTCTTTGCACCTATCATTTACACGTAACCGGCATTTTTCTTGACGAAAACAGAGATTTTCAAAAACGGCTTCCAAAGTGAAAGTTTTTAAAAATATCCGTTTCTATGGAGACGTGTAAACAGGATAGACGGAGATTTTGGAAAACGATGACGTTGCAACCCAGTTCGCGCATGCCCATTAGGCGCCCGGGAACCACAACAACAATGGTGGATATATGCCGCGTTGTTTACGTTTTATTAGCACTTTTAGGACAACTTACGAGCTTACAAATGGACTTAGCATTGCTGCATCAACATCACCGCTACATCGGCGCACAAAGACGTCTGCTGTGCCCAATATTAGTAAGTGAATAGCAGCTAACTATGCTACATAAAGTTAAAATGTAGTTTATCATTGTTTTTATCACTGGTGCCAAGAGGAAAACAAATGGCTGTGTATGCGCAGAATGTTCTTCTATGGTGTTTGAATACATGTATGGTGTATCGCCACCTACTGGCCTGGTATGCTAAAAGCAAAAAGCTGCAGTTTTTGCGTTTTTGTGTAAACAGGGATATCGTTTTCACAACCGATCATGTAAACCCAGAATTTTTTTTTATACGGGATAAATAAAAATCTGTTTTTATTTGTATCGGTATCCATGTAAACAAGGCCAGTTGCTCTCAGCATCAAGTATTGCCTTTGATGGGCATATATTAAAGTAAATTCAAAGCCCAGTGTGTCTCATAAAGACACTAAAGTGTGCCTTTGACGTCATTATCACACGCTGAGGGCCCTGAAAAAGCAGTGGTTTTTGACACCCTGGGAATGAGAACAGGTGGTATAAACACAGAATGGTGATCTTTTCGCCTCATTGTTCATACTGTTCTAAAGGAGCAAAATGAAGGCATTTTAGGTGAACCATTTGACTCCATATTGCCAATGTCAGTCAGTATTTTCATTCTGACTCCTAAACCCTTCTAAATTTCCAAAATGGAGGCCTACCTATCACCAAACGTCGGTCCAGTCAAACCTGAACGGTGGGCATTCTTTTAATGATCTGCTATTTGGCCTAGCGCTGTCAGATAAAATGATATCCACGATTTTCCCGTGGTCCAGCGCATACTAAAACACACCTTCAATTTCAGTTGGAAGCTCAGGCATATCTCTTCCTCCAGTATCATGTATTATGCTATTGATTTAACTTTGATGTAGTTTAAAAGATGTTATCCATATGTCATGTTCGTCAAAAGCACTACACTTGTACCACTTGATTTTTGACTAATGGGACAGGATAAGTTTTCAGTTTTCAGCTGCGGGAGTACAGGGTTTTCTTTTTTTTTTTTTTTTTTTTTTTTTTGCTGAACCTGAAGCTAATGCATTTACTCCCCAATTTGCAGCAGAGCACGGTAAGGGGCACTCAGGCAAAGCGAGCTAAAATAATACTTTCTGTCTGCTGAGCAGCCAACAGAAAAGCAAACATCAGTGAAATTCAAAATGTCACTCGTTAATTTGCTGGAGCGGCTTCACTTGTAGGGGAACATGAACACCTGTTCTTGGATAGGTTTTTTATTTTTTTTTCGGGGCGGTTTTTATTTCATTGCCGCAACAGACACAGATGTCCCCATTGAGATTTTAGTGCCAGTTTTCTCCAATGGAGAGGGGAGGCAGTAAAAATGGCCAAAAGGCCTCAGAAGGGAATGTGATGAGTAAATTCACATTGAGGAGCGACTAGAGTTTATAATAGCTCTTGAAAAAACAAGTTTCCCATAAAACGCTACATTCAAGATAGAGGCTACTGCTGTGGTCGAGATTGCCGTTAAGAGTCTTTAGTTTCTCTTGTAAAGATATAGAAAAGAAGCAGTTGGGTTGAGAGAAAAGAAAAGAAGCTTTTAAAGCCACGATAATGTATTCAAGAGGTCAGGGGCTTCTTATGATTTATAAATCTCCATCCTCTGATAAGCACTCCATTCTTGCAGTATGGTGCATCTATGGAGAAAAGATGGCCCTACATCTTTCCCTTGTGTTCATCTTCCTTTGCCAGTGAGAGCTCTCCCCAAGGAAACACCGGAGTTCACAGAGCTCTTCCTCTCTGCTCTGGCACTGGCTGATGTTTACCTCCCGAGTTCAATCATTTTGACACAATCTGCAAAGAGCTAAGCGAATTAAAGATTTTTTTTTTGATAGCGAAGCACAATGCTCTCTGCCAGCAGACAATGAAAGGATTGAGTTGGCAAACGGTGAGATCAGTGTCGTTTTCATGATCAAAGGGTAGCTGGCTAACGGTACGGACGGGAGCGTTTCCAGAAGAGTGGGCTGTGATGTAGAGCAAGAGGCTCCTTTATGGGGAAATGGTACTCTTTGGAGCTAATCTGCATGGGATTTCGCATGGTACCAGAACCTAGCTGTTAAGCCACACAGTAGCTCTGTTGGCTACCTTGCTTGTATCAGAACTCAATTAAAATTATTCACTCTCCATGCAGTGCTAACAGTGTTTCTTTGAGCCTGAGCTTCCTGTCATTTTTCAGGTATGCGGAATTGTTGTCGGCACTAACTCTCCTTTCAATGGTGGCACTGGTTCAAAAGATAAACAGCTCTCCTGAGTTCTCACATGAATTCCTCAAGTGAAAAATAAAAATTAAATAAAATATTAACCTTGAAATCACATTTAAGAGTGTCATAGGCGTATTCCCACATGCCTTGTATGTCTCATTTTAGTGCTAATTAACACAATAGTCTCGGCTGTTTTTCTACAGTAGTGCATAATTAATGTATATACTACTTTGCACACTATTTGTACGAAAGGGATTGTTGCAAGAGTATTTCTTTTCTCACTACTCACTACAACTCTGTACTTCAAGCAGAGGAAAATGTGTTCAAGTGGAACTGTTTAAGTTGTGGACCTTCTGCTAACTCTTGCGTTTTCTTTGGATTGCAGCTGCAGAAAAGAGAGCGCTCTTGCCGGTTTTATGTGCAGGTATTTGGACTGAATTTTCCCCCTGTACCTCCTCTCCATTCCCATTGTGGCATCTGTGCTGTCATTTTTACCGTGTACTTTGAAGTTTGACCTTTTGAAGTGGAATGCTACTGGCTAAGAAATGACAAACACTATATGTACATATATGTATGTAAAAATTGTGTGTGTACACCACATGCTGTATTTCTGCCAGTGCTGAACCAAAGGGTCAAATTTCATAAGTATCATTTACGTTGCATCCAAGATAACCTCAAACCTACATTTATGAGTCATATGTCATCAATGTCCCCTGCATGTGTATGTCGTGGATCCTCCTTCCTCCACTTAATACATTAGGCCTGAGCATGAGGCTGAGAATTTCTCTGTTTCCAAATGGCCATGTATCCATTGTGGATTTCTCCAGCATCTCAGTCATTTTAAAAAAACACCCTTAAACTATCATATCAGCACTGCTTTCCAGTGAAATAACCCACATAAGTGGATAGCATCAGTCAAAAATAAAGCTCTCAGGCATGTAACACACTCCTACATTCCTCAGCAAATGTTTAAGAGCCAAAAGAAGTGACCTCATTACACCAGCAAGTCAACTTCCAACTACTAAGTCAGCCAAAGTCATGGCATGTTATGATTCTCCCTGATGCATAATACATGTGTGTCCTAATTTAGGGGGGTCTCTATCGCTTCCCTCAGCTTTTTCTCGGGCTACTGAGTGATTTTGTTATCCCCGGGGTGACATTTTAGCTGTCATCAGAATCGTTTCTACCTTGACAAGAGAACTATGGGATAGGTTGACATCCCTCTCTCCCATACAGATGGCTCCAATTTGCATGTTGGAGACAGATGTTGTGTTATGTGTGCGCTCTGCAGCGCTTATGTTAAGCAACATGTATTTGCCTTGATTCCTCTGAGGCATGTCAGGAGGCACTTTGCTATGTATAGTCATGTGATTGTGCAAATGACATCCGTGTGGAATATATGTTTGCATACGCTTGAGCGTGCTCGCATGTGCAGATGGGTGATGATATCCTTTATGTATGTATATATGGTTTTATCGGCCAACAAATGCTATTGAAAGACCAGCAATCAACCAAAATTAAACCACTGTCAAGTGTCTGAAATAAGACATTCTTCTGTGCCGTAGACCTTCATTGTCAACCAAAGGGATGAAAACATACTATTGAGCCACACTGCCGCACTGGCTGACACGTGATTTCATTACAATGAATATGGGCACTGTGGTTTCTTGTGATGCTGCAATGACTCACAAGTGCATCAAGTGTATATTCCAGGGTTTATACATTGTGCTTGAGATGCTTGAGGTACTTGTGTTTGGCATTCAAAGGTTGAAGTACTGGAATACCTTGAAAATCAGGCATGTTTTTTACTCGGTCCTTGGAAAAAGTGCATGATTGAAAATGAAAGGGGAACACAATGATAGATAATTTTATAAAAATATCTCAGAAAAAAATTTGTAAATGACAAAGCTGAGAATGGCCATGTACGCAATTATTTTGTAATTTCCTGCGCAATGATATTTTGCAAGCCCTTCAGACACTCTTACTGGAGCAACGTCATGCTTTAGCACGAGTTCTGAGCTGTGATTTAGCAGTCAGTTAACAGCCATGTGTGTCTGACTGTAGGTGGTGGAGCTTTTGAATGGATTTGTGGAGTTTGTTGGTGGCGGTGGCTGTTAGCAGCTAGCACTGCTTGTTAGCCACTGATCAACAGCAAGGCGAGCAGATTCACAGATTTGGGCTGTTCTAAAGAAGGTTCATGGTTTGATTGTTGTTTCCAGGCAGGTAGGAGTCTCAGTTATCTGCAAGTGAAGCTGTGCTGCACGTAAATAATCTAAATTCAGTGGAGTTTCTCTAACAGAGCTGAAAAGTCAAGTTTTCAACCTCCAGCTTAAAGCCCAGTACAGAACGATTCATGACGACTTGAAACCTTTTTAGAACATTGTAGAGAAAAGTTGCAGTGGTGTGAAGTGGCCAGTCTGAGCTCAACTCAAGCTGGCTGATGGTGTCACCTGCAACTCAGCTGGTAAAATCGCCGGCAGCTGGTTTTAGATTCTAAGGCTGTTCACCTGTTTCAACAGCCCATCTGCTGGGAGTGAAGTCCGCTGGTCAAGTCCGAATGCTTGCTGCGGCAGTTGTTCCGTCCCTACCAAGCCCTCTGTTTACATCCTCACGGCGTGCCAGTGTCGGGCAGTGGGTCACTGCTGCTGTTTGTTGTATGTGCTTATGCCCCTAACACACAGATTCTGATTGACTGATTAATTTGTGCTGGTCATTTATACTTTTGTTGCGTATTTATGATGAATTCAGTCCATCCGATGTTCGTTTTGTTGGTTTTTCACCATGTCATCACAACTCTAAATGCAGCTGTAGCCAGTATCTCACCATCACTATCCTCATTCATATTTTAAGATGTTATAAATTATATTCAGCCACAAAATAAGCCTGAAAAGCTAGAAATCAGAACGGAAGTACAAAGAGTTGTTGCATAGAGATGATACGCCATCTCATCTAGTTGCATTGGTGTGAACCGGCAGGTTTTTAGAATGTTGCAGAACGGCACATTGCAAGTATTTATTTTATTCAACTCATCTCATCGTGAATCTTCGGTCTGAAATGGGCATAACATATTACAGATTTAGAATTCAGGCTGAAATTAAGTTTTTATCTTCTTTGCATCTTAACAGTGAGAAAAATAAGTCAGACTTTGCACTGAACTTGGGTACAAATACTTGTCTAATTGTCTCAAAACGGTTATTTTATGGTTTTAGAGTTTGAGATTTCATGATCAGTAAGTGTGTGCTCGTAAATCATCAATCAAACCTGTCAAAAACTAAGCTAGAGAAACTGATCTAACTTACCTAACTTAAAGAAATTTATAAATGTGTAGAAACTATCTGTAGTTGTAGGGGAAAAAAAATCTAAATTAAGTTTTGTACAGACGTTTTATCAACAAGGACCGTTCACAAACTCTGAGTGCTTTTGAGAACATGTCAGGGCTGAAGAAAAAAAAAATCAAGTAATCACTGTGTCATTCTCTGCGTGTATTTTCTGCCTTTTCTTGTCCTTTGCCAGTCACATGCCAAAATGATAATAACCACTTAAACTGTTAAGTTCAATTTAAGCCCTGGTGGCATGTGTTTGCTCCATTTAAGAATTAGTAGAATTCTCTTGCAACAAATGGTTGTGGAGAAAGCAATTTCACCCTTGAAAATAAAATGAGTGCTCGAAAGGTCCTTGAATTTGACTTGCCCTTGTGTGTAAGACCCCTGGTTTATTCCATTGCTGAAAATAGTCCTTGACAATTTTATGGTTTACTCCGTTTAAGCCTCGCAAACGGCAATGCACAGCTGTTTCAAGACGTTTCCAGGCCCTTTAACAAGTCAAAATTATGAATTTGTAACCCATTTTTATAGATACATGTTTTCAGTAGGAACTAATGTGTTAGCAGAATTTGAAAAGTATTGAGAGACACACTGACAGATTGGTTTCAGTCATTTCAGGGAACATGTTGACAGCAGAAATATAGAAAGATTTCTTTAACTACTGACAGGGTGCAAACCACATAGTTTATTCCAAAAAATATTCCAATAAACTATATGTACACTATATATAAACCATACATTTTAAAAAAAATAATATTAAGAGTCTAAAGACACACCAGCAGCTCTGTGAGGGAAGCGCTGAGCTGTTACCATGCAGAGAAATGACATACAAATCTATACTCTCCCTGATTTACATACATCCGTATGCTCCTGCTCCTGCATCTGGGTTCATGTTTCCATAGTGTTGTGTATACTTGGAGCACGCATTGTACATTACCATACATGACTGTACACACTGCTCAGCTGCGCACCTCCTCCTCTGTTCCATTCCCTCGCTGGGCTGACAAATTCAAACAACAGTGAGGAGCTTTCACTTGACGAACCGGAATAATGGAGCAACATCTGTGGCCTTAGGTAAACACAGGCATTGACTGCACGCGCTGCCAGCCTTTGAGGGACTTTCATTGATTAGGGAAATTGGGCAATGTTTTCTCCAACGGGGCCCTGGTGGTTGACATAAATGGGATTAGCAGAGGAATACAAAGCAAATGAGAGGCGCACCTGCCTCTACTGTCCCTCTGCTCAGGGACGGCGCTGAAAAACAGACTTCGACAGTACTTTGGGAAAAGGCAGATTGTGCGAGTGCAGGTGCGGTTGTGGCGATGGAGGATGTGGTCCAAAATAAAGCACAGGCTTGAGGTTGATGTCTAAATGAGATGAGGAACGATTCTCATCTTGATTAAAGGGCTTCTATCTTATTTAAGTGGTGAACATGTAGATGGCACTTGAGTTCACCTGGTGCTGAGGTCTTCATCTCGTTAGGATCTTCAGGGAGTTTCAGTGCAAACAGCTTAATTTGCTGTTCAGTCGTTGCAATCTGCCTGCCTCTGCTGATCCTAAGCAGATGAAACAATCATTGATTATGACTACTTTTGAATCTTTCTTGGTTGTTCATAAACAGTGATATCTGCCACGTGTCATAGCCAGTTTAATCCCACCCAACAGATTTGGCCTTGATTAAGCTACAAAGGGTATAATGATCATCTCCCTATGTTCTGCATTTCCCCTGCAGGAATGTTTTTCTGTGGTGCCCTTTGATTTTCGAACAAACACGCTGAAAATAGCGGCCTGCCTCCTGTGCCTTTTGGTCATAGTAATGGCAGCTTGTTTATAGACAGTGACATTATGGTCCAATTACTGTGATTATGTCCATCCATTTTGTACCAAGCTAAAGTCAAACACGTTAGCTCCGAATGGCTTCTTCCTCCGGCATTTATTTTGTTTTAAAGCAGAAGATTTGGGATTCAGAGCATATTATGGCATTGTTATTGATATTTCAACACATAAAAGAACAAAATAATATCTTGTGCCTTAGTAGGAACCAAGTGAGTGTGAATTTTCAGGATGCAGGGAGGATACTGAGCTTCGACCCCTCATTAAAATGACACCTTTGCATGCAATGGGGGAGTGTCACAGCGCGGGATGACCTTAGAGCAGGCGAAACGGAGGGAGGCTCCTCGTTCGGGAATGTAACGAGATGATAAAATTTCCCTGGTAGTCAATTTGTTGAAAGATGAAGATAACCACATCCTCATAAACACAGACCTCCTCATCTGGCCTGCAGTGCAGAGTTCTGCCTGAGTAATCTCTGAGCTGTTTCTGCTCAAAGTGGAGAGAGTGGAAAGTATTCTCAAACCCTAAGGAAATTATGTATATGTTTATTAACTGAGCAATATCTTCAGAAAATCCTTCGGGTTTTCATGTAGTTTATGTAGTTTTTTTTTAGTTTTTTTTTTTTTGTTTTGTTTTAAGATTATATTTAAGTTGTCCAGAAATACACATACAGAAGATACAAAGGCTACATGCACAAATTAAATTCTTAACTCTCAAATAATAGCCCAAAAGCTCAAATGAGTTTTGAGCAGCAGTGGAATTACATGCGCTCACTACCTGCCATGGTAAATTCATCTTAATGCTGATTTTCATAGCACTAATTCCAACTCTATAACAACAGGGACATGTCACTAATCAGCTCCTGTGTGTTTCTTCTTTTAACAAATACTGTTACAACTCACTAATCAATTCCAAATGCTTCTATGATGCTGTTTTTGTATGCCTTAGTGCTGACAATATTTATGACCAGGGACGTTATGTTTTCAGGTTGTCTGTCTGTCCCAATCTCGATAAACAATGTCTCAAGAATGCTTTGAGGGGATTTCCACGAATTTGGCACAAACAACACTCAACAATAAACTGATACGATTTTTGTGGTCAAAGGTCAAGGTTATCGTGACATACCATTTGTCGCATTCTTGTAAATGAAATATCTCAAGAACGCCTAAATGAATTTCCTCAGATTTGGCACAAACGTCCATTTGGACTCAACAATGAACAAATAAAATTTTGGTGGTCAAAGGTCAAGGTCACTGTGACCTGTCATTTGTCTCATTCTCGTGAACGTTTTATCTCAAGAACACCTTTAAGGAATTTCTTCAAATTTGGCACAGACGTCCACTTGGATTTACTGTGACCTCACAAAACATGTTTTGGACCAAAAGTCAAGAATTCGTATGCTGATCATGACAAAATTTAACACAAAGTCATGATTTCTGGAAAGAGACATTGCTGTTGAATTCTTCAAATGTGCTTTTTTTGGCACTCAGAGCACCACAAACCAAGGGCCATCTAGTTCCATTATATTAGAGAAAAGGCAGACATCATGACAGCTGGTACCTCCAACACTCTGTAACTCACTGATTATTAGATTACTGATTATTAGATTACTAGATTGATAAATTGCACTACAGGTAGTTTAGTTTAGTTTATTAATTAAAGAAGGGACAGTGCAAATTAATAAATACACATGGCATAAAAATGCCAGAATTAGCCAAAAAGCTATTTTTCATCCATTGTCCCTTGGCCAATATGTTACACAAGGCTACCTAAAATACAAAAAAAAAAAAAAAAAGAAGAGGGCACACACTAAAAAAAAGACTTCTTTGAACGCATCGACAAGAACAGGACATGCAATTTAAAACTGAAAAAGGACATACAAGGAGTTCATGCCACTGTACTCAGACAATGGAAGGAGATCTAGGACGACCAAAAGAGGCGATCTGCTGAGTTTGGTAGATAAGTCTTCACTGTTAGAGTTACAAACTGTTGGAAATCAGTACCATGCGAGATAAGACTTGGTCGGTTTTATAATTTAAGATGAAATCATGGCTTAAATCAACCCAAACATGTACCATTCACACATGACCTCAAACACAAATTGTTAGATCTTAATATATCTTAGTGTTGTAGTTGTAATGTTGTCGTGAATACATTCTATTTTGTAATTGTGTTTTTTATATAATAGCGTCTTTTAGCAGAGAAATTATTCTCGGTTTTCTGCCAAGGAACTACAAATTAGCTTATAGCTAACTCTGGTGAAGCTAAGTAGCTGTGCACTGCCCCTGTTAAATAAATGAAATTGTTTTTTAAAAGCACTAGGACAGTAGTGACATATATACATATGGAACAACATTACAACAGAAGCAGGACATTATTATTATTAGCAGCAGCAGAAAAGAGTTTAGTGCTTACATGTCCATTAATCATCCATTGTTTTTAATCGACTACTGAAAGATTTGTGAGTGTTTAGTTCTCTGTTTTCAATTGGAATTACATTCCACTTGGTTGGACCTCTGACAGACCCGGCTGACTGGCTAAAAGCACTTTTCCTCAATGGAATAGTACAGTCTCCTCTTATTGAACCCCAAGTGACACGAGAGGTAGGAGGAAAAACATTATCTTTGATTTTGGGGTGAACTGTCCCTTTAAGTTGCGCCGATGAAACTCCGTACTCCCTGCACACGTTTCAGATGAAAAGCAAACACAGCAAGGTGCAGACCAGTGTGTGATTTAGTGCAAGTTCATCAAAATTAAACTCCTTTCCAAAATAAAACAGTGTTTCAAATTAAACAGCCTCAAATGAGCGAAATGATGTCCCTTGGCACTGGAAGGCTTTTAATCTGAGATAGTTTTAAGTTTGCTTCATAGTGAATGAAGTGAATAAGTAAATGTTAGCTACTGGAAATAATTAGTAAATAAAAACTGTATTTCCATTCTTCGAGCAGCCAAGTGTTGAGTATAACATGACTCTCTTATTGTGCTGACAGAGTTTGATGTGGAATACACGCTTGAATTTAATCAGGCAACAGGTGAACATGAATGAAGTTTTGTGCTTGCTTTAACAGTTAACAGCATTAACAGCAAAGAGATCGTAAAGCAGAAGCACTTCTTTCCAAAATAGAATAAAATATACTTGAAACAGGGAACCTTAAAATTAAAGGCATGTCTCTAATGTAAGTCTATTTCAAATGAAAGTCTCCCTTTCTCTGCCGCTGATAAATAAATAAAGGGCTGCCAGTGGGAATTGTACAATAGTAAGATTAAACTTGAGACATAAGACAAAAAGCACAAAGGTAATCCCTCAGTAACTCACATATACAGACACAACCACCCGCTTACAAGAAAGCGAAGGTTTCATGAAATATTAAACAAGAAGGTTGCAGAGACTTTCAAAGAAGACAGAGGATTTGGCTAGCAGGTCAAATGAAACAGGAAAAGAGAAATACAGAAATGATGCAACAGCTTCACCTGTGCCAAGAGACATCTCGTCAGATACAAGAGGACAGAGAGAACAAGATTGTTTGTGTTGGTCCCCCCCTCACCACCACCCCCATTTTGAAATCAGCCCTCAGTGAGAGAAAACAAGTGAGGGGAACCAACTGGCAAACAGGAAGGGAGGAGGGAGGAGAGACGAGTGCACACAGAAAGCCGACCAGAGAGCAAGCCAGAAAGGGAAGAGAGGGAGATCAGCCTCAGCCAGAATCAATTTCCCAGACCCAGAGTTCATTTCATCAATCAGCACACAGATAGAAGCACACACACCACGGGCTGGCTTGGACTCCTGCCAAGCACACGCTAATGTCCACCTCTCCCTTCCTTCCTTCTGCATTGGTATAAATGGCCCGTGCACTGCAGCTTTTCACGCCCAGTCATCATCCTTGTTCCAAGTGGAACATTCCAGCAGTGGGTCCAGTTAACGATTAGCATTTCCTCGTGTACCAGAAACTAGAATATAGTGTTGTTTTTTCAGCACAGGAAAGTAAAGTAGCTAAAAAAATGGTTGGGAGTTTGCTGCAGCAGACTGAGCTGCTACATTTGACAGATGGAGTGGCAGTGTGCTAATAGCAGTAAAATAGCAGCAAGCCACCATCGCGTCCTCCGCGACTCAACTGCACAGACTAGGATGGTGGTAGTGGTGTGCTGCTTGGGTGCACATCCCGAGCTAACCGGCTGCTGGCTGTAGCTTCATATTTACAGCACAGACGTGAGAGTGCTGTCAATCTTTTCATGAATCTCACAGCAAGAAAGTGAATAAGCATGTTCCCCAAAATGTCAAACGGTTGCTTTGGATGGGTAGAGAAAGAGAGGAATGTTGGGTTTGTGTCATGAATGACAGGCCTTGCTTGCTTTGACAGGGATTTTGGCAATGTTGTTGCCCAAATATACAATTTGGACACTTGTTAATACTGCTTATAAGTTTACAGACAAAAATATACCTACAGGTTTTATTTGGTAGGAGGGTTACATGGAAATTTGACATGTATTTGGCATCAGTGCTGCTGCTGAGATTAAAAAATATTGGTAGCAGGCCAAAAAAAGTCACTGTGCATTCAAGAACTTGAATGGTTTTCATGTTTTTAGTTAAATTAACAGACAAGACAAATCCAAATCTGCAGTGTGTATCACGCCAGTTCAGGATTTGCAAAGAAAAAAGTGGCTGGCGGCCATCCAGAGGGCTCATGTTAACACCAATGGCAGTGCACTCCGAGCCCACGTGTTTGGTCTTGAATCTTGGTGGTCAGTACAGACCCACTCTAGGCCAGTTTGCCAATACCTGTCCAAATGTTTCATTTTTTCAGCTATTACAAAGGTAGCGATATCATGTAAGACAACCTAAGGCATAATTCAAGGCCGGTCAGGGCAAGTTTTCTCCCATATCTTGACTGAGATCACAAAAAAATGGCTTCAGAATAATCGAACATCATTGGCCTCAATATTCTTAAACCAAAATGTAACTCAAGGTTGTGAAAATTACCAGAAAAGATGAAAATATGAAGTTCACTCAAGATGGCACTCAAGAAACAAAGATGGCATTGATCTGGTGGTGTTGCATTGACTTCGGTAAAGAAAGTTCCAAAACTGTTTCTGAAACAACAAAACACACTTTCTGTTGAGCTTAAAAAGTGTCCTTGAAGAAAAAGATTGACATTTTTAAAGCTACTCTTGTTTTTTTGCTGAGAGGGAGGTAAGAAGATCATTACTACTGTCATGGCCGTACAATAAACAAGCTAACATCAGCTGCCAGTTAGCTTAGCTTAGCTTAACTTAGTTTAAAGCAAAAACTAGAAACAGAGGAAACAGCTTGCTTGGCTTTGGAAACAATGTCTTTCTACCGCTACCTCTAAAGCTCACTTATTAACACATTTTGTGTTCTTTGTTTAATCCATGCTAGAACATTTATGCTAAGCTAACTGGCTGCTGGTGTTAGCTTCACATTTAACGTACAGGCATGGAAGTATTATCATTTTTTCATCATGTTGACGTCGGTAATAAAACAGTTTCAAAACTAGTTTGTTGGGGCACCAAGTAGCTCAGTGGGTAGAGTTGGCATCCCATGTACAAAGGCAATGTTCTTGCCGCACCAGCTGCAGTTTCAATTTCAGCCTGTGGCCCTTTGCGGTCCCTTTCACGCTCAATCACTGTCCTGTCAAATAAATGCCAAAAAAAAAAAAAAAAAAAAAAAACCTCATTAAAAAAGTGGATTGTTTTTGAAACGACAAAACATACATTTTGTTGAGCTTAAAAAGTGTCCTTGAGGAAATAGTTCAACAGTTAAATGGTTTCTTGCTGAGAGTTAGGTAAGAAGATCATTACTATTGTCATAGCCGTATGTTAAACATTAAGCTAACACCAGCAGCCAGTTAACTTAGCTTAGCGTAGCTTAGCACAAAAACTGGAAACAAAGGAAACCACTTGCCTGGCTTTGTCAAAAGGAAACAAAATCTTCCTACTGCTACCTCTAAACATCATGTGTTTGTTTAATCCATGCTTAAACATTTATGCTAAGCTAACTGGCTGCTGGTGTTAGCTTCATATTTACCGTACAGGCATGGGAGTGTTATCATTTTTACATCTATCTGCAAGAAAGCAAATAAGGGTCATCAAGTTTCCCAAAATGTTGCTTTTTCTTCTTTATAGAATGTAAAAACCCAGATGTCTTAAAAAAAAAGATATGAAGGACGTGACATCAGTGTCTTAAAAGAGAGCTCCAATGTTGTTCAGCACACATAGAGAGCTTAACAAACCCTCAGGGACACACGGTAATAACACAGAACAGGCATCTTTTGTCCAATGTGAAGTTCTTTTACTTTTCTAAATTGTGGGGAAAAAGCCTGTAAACCAATTTATCAGACAAAGGTGTGGAAATGCTTCAGTTAGATGTGCAGTGTAAATGTCTTGGCACTCAGTTTTCTTTTGAGTTTGCTTTTTTTCAGCTGTAGCCTCTTTGGACTGCGGCAACATTGTTGGCAACAAATAATCAAAACAGGCTTCCTTGTGGGGATAATAATGCTTAAGGAAGCCAGTTTTGCTTTACATTGTATGTGTGGTGCCTGTATGCTCACGTTCCTGTCTCTGGGAGTCACCTGCCTTCCAACATGAAGACAAGTCTCTGCAGTCTTGATATCATTATTTCATTCTCTGGTCTGATTGAGGGAAAATTGGCATGCCATACGCATACTAATAACAGTAATGAATAATTTGCATCGCAGAGATTTGGTAATCTATTGCATGTCCAAATGATGCACTGGGAATGAATGTCAGCTTTATTGCTTTTCATTGGATGATGTTATGAATGCCTGAAGGGCTTGTAAGAAAACTGATCTTTATTACAATATTAATGTTTTGATACATACTGTATATTCCGACCTCAGTTGTTTTATTCACTCTCGTTTATCAATTATCCATTCCCTCCTCAAGTTTTCTGACCCGTTCTATTCTTCCACCTTTTTTGTGCGTCTCTTCTGCATGCGAGAAAAAGCCTCCTCTGCAAGTCCATCAGTCCTTCCCCTGAAGAACCATTATTTCAGTGTTTTAAGAAGTGCTGGGGAGAAAAAATTTTGCAGTGGCGAACAAAGGGAAAAAAAAATGTCAGCGCCTGAAGAAAAAGAGCTCCTTAATTGAGAGTGAATCAACCTCTGCCTCTAGCTGAATGTCAAAAGGTGTGATTGGAGATTGGCTGCAGATAATGAATAATTACATCAAAGTTGGTAGACTGCCGGTGCATGTGTGCGCTCGTGTACGTGCGCATGCCTGCGAGTTTGTCTGTGTTTTTGTATACTAGCAGGTGCAGAGGTGTGTGTTCACTCTTGCGTCAGTCTCTCACAGTGTGTGTGGTTGTGTCTGGGTGTGGGCGGCTTAATGTGTGCAGGGTATGTTTTGAATGAGGAAGAGCCAGCTGGTGCTGTTTGAAATTCTCATCCAGCGCCAGTGAGTTGAATACAATCAGTCCTCCGTCTCCTCTTGCTATCACAGTGATTTGAAACAAACATACAACTTAACATTATAAGGTAATTGAGGGGGTCCATTACAGTTATGCTTTGTGACTGTAACGCCAGTTTTTTTTCCCTGTCTTTTGATCAGGAATTCATTTGATACACTAGAGCACATGATTTTTCTTATCGCCTTTGGCTTTATCCCCGTACTGTTTTTTTGAGTCTTACTAAAACTCTTATTCCCTCTCGTAATCCATTGATCAAAAAAGGGGATCTATGTGAAGTTCAGAGAGAAAGTTGTGTGGCGTGACACACATCATAACCTCCATCTTCAAGATGTCACGACTGCAAACTGGCTTTTCAAGAAGTGCAAATTAAGTGTTAAAAGTCAAACCAATTTTTTATTAAGATATGTAAGCGATGGAAATGTTACTATCATTAGCAAAGCGGGAAATTTCTAATAATTCTGTGTTTGACCTCCTACTGTAGCGTAATGGCTTAGAAATAGCTTTCCTTCCACTGGCAGTCAGGCTCATTTTGCTCTTCAGTGCAATGGCACCAGGAATGAATTGCTTTGCTTGACCAATTAGTATTCCATTCATAAATCTTGCCATTGGCATTTTTAAATCTTTAATGGCTCTTAATTTTTCATCTTGTCTTGAGAATGTTCCTGTTTCTTCCGTGCTTACTCGCTTTGGCATTGTTGTGAGCAGATTAAAGAAGGCGTAATAGTTGTTCTGTCCCATTAATATGCAGGAAGGATGTGAGCTGAATAGATGCGGGTCGTTGCTACCAGCAAATACCTTGTACTTTAAAATGTATCAATGTTGCTGTGTTTTTTTGTAGTGCTTTTGTGTATTGGGATTGGCTGCATGGAAGAACATTAATCTCACCAGTTAAAGACTCTAGCCTCAAGTCATGTAAGAATTGGCCTCTGGTCTTGTGAAGTACTAGTTCTGATTCATTTACATGATTAATTTTTCTCGTAGATAAAAGGAAGCAGTAACAAAAGCAACCTATCCAATGCCATTACAGATTCAGGTGTTGCTGCTACTAGTTACGACCCATGTCTAAAAGCATAACTTGTAAATGAATTGAAAATAGGGTCATGAAATTGCTTGGTAGAAAGATGATTATGGAATTTTCAGTTCAAAAGAAAAACCATTCATGCTTCTTCCTCACACAGTGTTTTTTCAGCCCTGAATTCCCTTTTATCTTCCTTCACTCATACCGTTTACCAAATCACCATGTCAAACAACAGCGGTCCCAGGCCAGCTTAGCTTCTTTTCACTAAATCGATGATTTGGACTCCCCAGGCCATGGTGGAGACAGTCAACAATTTGCTGCAGCCACAGGCTCAGGCGGCATGGAGGGAGCTGAGCACAGGCGAGCAGCTGCGGGCTGCCACCATGCTGCTGGACACAGTCGAGCAAGGGGCCTTCGTCCTGGCTGACAACCTGCTGAAGACGGACATCGTGCAAGAGAACACTGACAACATCCGTAAGTGCAAACTGAGGCATTTTACTTCCTTCCATCTTCCCATGCACTTGTCATTCACTGTAAATGTATATAAAGAAATATTTGCTTGTTTTGCACACAGGAACAATTTGTAACATCCCCTCCAGGAATGTTTTAAAACATAAAAAAAAAAAAAAATCTGTGCCTAAAAGGTTTTCGAAAACATAATGCCTCCGGCCATGGCTGTCATCAGCACGGAGGCATTATGTTTTCAGGCTGTCCGTCTGTCTCATTCTCGTAAATGTGATATCGCAAGAACGCCTTGAGATATTTTTTCAAATTTGGCACAAATGTCCACTTTGACCCAAGGATGAACGGCTTAGATTTTGTGGGTCATAGGTCAAGAGGTCAAGGTCACTGTGACCTCGTCTGTCTCATTCTCATGAATTGATATCTCAAGAAAACCCTGAGGGAGTTTCTTAAAATGTGGCACAAATGTCCACTTTGACTGAAGGATAAACTGCTTAGATTTTGGTGGTCAAAGGTCAAGGTCACTGTAACCTCATCTGTCTCATTCTCAAGAATCGATATCTCAAGAACACCCTGAGGGAATTTCCTCAAATTTGGCACAAATGTCCACTTTGACTCAAGGACGAACTGCTTAGATTTTGGTGGTCACAGGTCAAAGGTCAAGGTCACTGTGACCTCATCTGTCTCATTCTCAAGAATCGATATCTCAAGAACACCCTGAGGGAATTTCCTCAAATTTGGCACAAATGTCCATTTTGACTCAAGATTGAACTGCTTAGATTTTGGTGGTCACAGGTCAAAGATCAAGGTCACTGTGAAATCATCCGTCTAATTCTAATGAATCAATATCTCAAGAACACCCTGAGGGAATTTCCTCAAGTTTGGCACAAATGTCCACATGGACTAAACAATGAACTGATTAGATGTTGCTGGACCAAGGTCACTGTGACCTCACAAAACATGAGTAAATGATGATAATGACATATATCCAAAAGGCCAAAGGTCAGCTTCACTGTGACGTCATAATCAGCACAACACTTTTCTGGTCTTTATTCAACGACAGCTCAGGAACAGAGGGGGAACAGATACTGAATCTGTGACTCTAATCTTAAGTGTCCATCTTGAAACTGTGGTGATTGTCTTCTGTGCTGCCAGGTTAAATATGTTTGTGAAGCATATGCATGTTGCTGAAAAATGCACTTTTGACTTGTTATTAAATTCCCTCAAAGTCTTAACGACATATATTATATGAGTCCAAACAGTGATGGATGCAAGCTGCAATTTGACTGGTTGGTGGAGGCACACAACAGCCAGGCACAATTCTAGTTTTATGTTTACTTTTATTTAAGATGGGACAATGCACATTAATTAAAACAAGCACTGGGGTCCATCGTGTGAACGTGCCAGATTTTTATCTGCAGTCCCTGGCAGGTTGATGGCATATAAAAAACATTAAAAGCAAACCTACAAAGCATTGAAAGCTATGAAAATTGTATGCCAGCAAGCAAATTACACTTTAATTTGGTTGACTTCGCCTGCATGAGTAAAAAAGCTTGGACAGAATTAAGTTAATTTCCTTTCAAGATGCTGGAAAACAGATCATCGCTCAGCTGGAAGACAGCGTTGTCAATTATGATATTTAGAAAATTAGAAACTGAATTTAAAGAGCTGACTGTTTGTTTTGTTTGTTAGGATTTTTTTGTAATGTTTTCCAGGGGTGTTCCTGTCATGTGTCTGAAATATTTCATCCTTCTTGCCACTTGTACGGGAGTTACAAAGTTCACCATACTGCTATTGATCCGGTCCGCTCTCATATTGACAGCAGTGCTCTTGAGGCAGTGGAACAAGTGTGAAGGTCACTGGATTAATTCTTCCTCCCTCGCAGGAGGTTAAATTTTGCAGGGCTGCTCGTGTCTGATGGCAGTCAGCTGTAAATTGACAATTATCTCAAATGATTGTACTTATATTCATGTCAATTATTAGTCGCAATTAGCCACTAGTCGTGCAGATCAGGGATCAGTGCTCATTATTCAGTGTATAAATACCAACTGAGCACGGATAATGGGACTTCTGTCGTCAATATTTTCCCTCGTGGTGCTTCCCAGAACTGGATACATGGGTTGTTGAAAAGTAGAATTTATTAAATCTGTGGTTTACATTGAGAGCCATTTACAAAGCACAAAATGCAATTGAATTAAATAACCTTTTTTGCAGATGGTGGCTTCGAGGGCAAGGGGAATTAAGAAAAAATAATGTTATGATGTATCGCCCTCTTCTCAGAACAAGTGGGGGTTTTTTTTTCCAAGTTCCTGCTGCCATGGCAACCTAAAAATATAGGTCTACTGACTTAAAAGGAAGCAAGCGTAAGGAGAATTAATAAAAATGATTTTATTGTATCTGGCACACAATTCATCTGGGTATTAAGAAGATTCTGGGCTCGTTTGAAGAGGGGAACGAGACGATGCCTGCTCAACTGGAGTGAGATTTTATAGCGCATAGTGGTAGTCTGGTTAATTATGTGCTGGTGACATGTTTACTAGGCCTTATCTCTCTGTTTGCTCGGCTTATTTTTTTTTTTTTCCAGCCAGTTGGCTCCTGCAATCCCTCATGCCATGCAGGGTAGTTAAACGAGGACAAGGGGCCCCATTTAAACATCAGTAATCACTGCAGCAGCTAATTATTGATCTCTCACAATGAATTACATGCAAACGGGTTTGCAGGTGTGTTGTAGCCCCCACGCATCGCACCTGGTGACACATCCTCAATGTTGGGGTGAGGCGGTTTTCTCGCTTTAAAGTGAATCTTGAAGAGCAAGAAAGCCTCCTTCCCGTTTTAGGCTCAAGCCGATAATGAGATCTATTTTCTTCGCTTTCAAAGAAGGAGGATATTTCCTCAGCTATTGTGTCTGTGTTTGTGTTTACACGTCACAGTGCATGTGCTCGTCGAGGGCTTTGTCTGCGCAGGAGTGTGCTTCACTCTCCGCATGATAATCTTATGAGCAGATTTCTGCCGATTAGCGTGTTATTTAAACGGGCTTTGAAGGTATAGCCTTTGGGTCCAGCAACTACTATGGCATCAAAGGAATTCCCTAAAGCCCATCGTAAGCTCTTTTACACAACCACACAGGGAAAAGAGAGTTAGAGAGGGAGAAGAAAAATGCCTCCTTTATTCCAAAGGCAGGCCTGGAATCCAGGGAATGGTGAGCTATCTGGGGTATTGTCTTTGCTAAGTTGAATAGGAATGTATCACCAAAACCCCCTGGCCTTTGCAAAAGCACAAGAGAATGTTAATACAAAGGCTTTTTTTTTAAGAGAAAGTATGGGAAGCCTTGGTATGAGACCAGATACAAAGGGAGGATTAAATATGGACTCTCCGCAGCTTTTCGTGGGCACTAACCTTTATCAAAGACAGAGGTGTCACAGTCCACTGACATCGGATCATCAGCTGAATGCCTTATCAGGCCTAATGAAGTTTCTATTTTTTACACTTGATGGAATTGTGTAGACGAACTGCCAGCCAGTTTATGTGTTGCATGTAATTAGCATAGCAGAACCAAATGTAGTATCTATGACTGAAATTTTTGGACAGATCACGGTCAGAAATCACCCATTTTAGTCAGAGACACTTGCATAAAGTGTCTCTGACTAAATGTCTGTTGTGTACTGGTGTTATGTGTAATACATGAGTGGCTGATGTGCAATACTGTTGTGTGTTGTATGTGCTATTATGTTTTTTATGGTGTATGCTTTTAATTTCTTCCAGGCTATTATTGTAAGGCAGCAATACTTGTGTAACTCCTAGTCCAAGGCAAAATTCCCTATGGGGACGATACAGTATACCGTATTGCATCATACAGTATCGTATCGTATCTTATCGTGTAAAGGAGTAGGTTATGCAATTGAATTTGGTGGAAAAAGGAGGAGGCTTTCAAAAACATCCAGGCACAAATGAGGATAAATCTGGGAGAACTCCTCGGACGGGTAAAGCTACTTTCCTGCGGTCCCTGCTGGTTATTTGGCAACCTCAACCTGATGTCAAGACCTCAGGATAGGGCAGGGTATTGGTGCTCGATACCGTAAGGCATCAACGGAAATAACCCAGTACCAACTAGTATCAGACTTCTCCAGTCAAACGATTCCTGCGTTCAATCCTTTTTGTCCCCAGATGTAGAAAAAAGGACCCATTGTATGGTTTTGCTCACAGCTAGTCACCACACGCATTCTTCATTTTATTGTGACATATGACTGACCCGCTACTGCAGCAGCTACAACCCATACGGGCAGTTACCAAGATGCCAGTATAATGTTTGAAAGTATGACTAAACTACACGCTACTCTATTCATACAATGGGTATCAAAAGAAGTAGAAAAATGGTATGTATTGTAACTTTTTTACGCGATACCCAGCCCTACTTCAGGAAGTTGCTCACACAGGGCAAGAAGTAGCCTGACAGATAACTCTCTGTAAATTCAAAATGTATCTTTTTTTCACTTTAGGTTTTGTACAGATTAAACAAACAAGTAATTAAGTGTTGATTATTGGGCTTTATAGGTGATGGTTGGTGGATTATGTTACCTTTGGAGCCAGACTAGCAGTTTTCCCCTGTTTACTGTCATTGTGCTAATATGCTAATTGGCTGCTGGCAGTAGCAGCATATGTACTGTAAAGTTATGAGAGTGGTTTCCATCTCAGCTGTTGTCAAGAGGCACAAATAAGTGCAGCTCCCAGACTGTTGAAGTCTTCCTTATAAGCTTTTTAGACATCTCATATATATATCTGTAATCTTTATTTTGATAGCATTTCAACATAAAGCAGCTTTACATAGTGTCTTCGACATGTTTATTTGCTTTGCAGAAACTGCATTAATGGTTAAAAAGTGTCGTCCCTTTCATAAACTACATCAAAAACTACTTTGTGAATTCAGAAGTGAGATGCCACAACAGTAAAGGCAGCTTTTTTATTCACTCCTACCACCTGTATTAGTCAGAACTGCTCACTTCATTTTTTGGAATTTGACATTTGTGTAAGTTCTTCTCTGTACTTCCACCTCGCAATGAATCAGTGGATTCATCTCAGTGCTTTGGGAGTTAATGTGACATTTAGGAATGCCTAGACTTCACACAGGTCACCCATACTCGAGATTAGAGCACACTCGACTGCTTTATTAAACTGAATTGTATCGTCCCATAATAACTTTGATGGAATGAGCTTTTTTATTTCAGCTGGGCTCCTATCAGCAGCTCATTTTCCTCTGCTGTATGACGCCAGAGTCTTTGAACCATAAATTAGGAGCTTGCTTCAGACACAACAGCTGTTGAGCTGCCGCAGAAGCGAGCTCGTCTTCCCTAGCTGGTCTTTATCTCCTCCTTGTATCTCTTGCTCTCTCCGCTCCTCTCGAGAAAAAGATGCCTTGAAATGAAGACGTCCTTTTTTTTTTTTTTCCTTTCAAAGGCCAAAGACAACCTTTTGTTTTTACAGTTTAAGAGAAAACAATGTCACCTGGACACTTGATCGTCACTTGATTAAGAAGCCTATAGCAAGACACCAACCTCCCCTGCGCACAGAGTTGAGTTGAGACGGAGGCAGCCCTTCAAAGCTGCGGGAATCAAGAAAGGATGTGTTACATTAAGTGCTCATTGGAGATGCTTGGATTAATCAGCTACACCATGAAAATGGTTTTTTGAATCAGTGAAGTGACTCGAGATGTGTTTTAAGTTTACTCATGGCTGCTGTCTGATGTCAGGTCTTTACCTAATAGCAATTATAACCAATAAGTCACATGGAGGTTAGGTGCAAAGCATCACTTTTATTGTTCCTTTAGTTTTATACTTCTGTTATGACATGACTGTATTTTGAAAGAAGGGCTGGGTAATCTTTCAATATGATATCGGTATTGTGATATGAGACTAGATATCGTACTAGAATTTGGGTATTGTAATACCGTCTGTGTTGTCTTTTTGTGGGTTTACTGTAAAGTGATGTAATTTTCTGAACTTACCAGACTGTTCTAACTGTTCTATTATTTGCTTTTCTCGAACCATCATATCCATGTTACTGATGGTTTTTTATCAAAAATCTTATTGTGTAAATATTTTCTGAAAGCAATCTACAATATCGTCTGTATCGATAATAAGGTATTTTTTAGGTACTTGTACCTTTTGTACCTACTTGTGTTTTTAACGTAGGTTCCAGTCCTCTCTTCATCAGCTCTGCTAAATTCGGGCTAAATGTGGTCTACATTTGGGCTTGGTGCTGCATGCTGTTTAACTCCTTCTCTTACTCTGCGAGCTAGCCAGGTCAAGATTTTCATCTGGGAGGAGCAACAATGCAGCCATCTTGTTGTGGTCAGAATATGTAAACAGACCTTGACACATGCCCCCAAAGATGAGAGATAGGGCCAGTCAGAGTCTGGAGCAAGTTCCAGGACGTGACCATCAACCTCACTGATGACATTAATGAACTTACTAAGTCAGTGGTGGATTTGATTTGTAAAACAACAGAAGCAACTGTACCCAAAACTACAATTAAATGATTCCACAGTCAGACATTGATTACCAGAACCATCCTGTAACATGGACAGTTAACTTACAACTTACTTATGTATGATTCAATGGATTGATTTGGTCAGAAATATCATAGTATTTGATTTCCTCCTTATTTCCAAGCCCTAGTTAAAAGCATTTGTTTTTTTCAAAGCTTTCATGTTTGGACTGTGCAACATCGTTAATGTCTAATGCCTTGCTCATGTGATGTTCATGTGATGACAAAAGAAAAAGGAATGAGGAAAAGTGCAAACCCGAGTGTGTACGACTTGCAAACATTCACATAAACAATAGTATACAATCATTGTAGCACACACCATCCATTAAATGTAATCATTTACTGTTACTTTAATGAATGATCAATCTTAACTCTCGGCAAGAAATCTAATAACTGCATTGTCCATAATGTGGAATATTTCCTTTAAGGCCTCAGCTGCAATATTGTGTATTTTGCCTCTGCAATTTATAGTCTGCAGCACTTTTTATGTCTATTATGTCTATTGTGTGTCATAAAAATCGAACTTATTGATCACCGACTGCTGTCTTGCTTGGGTTTGTCGTGTATGTGTGCAGAGCTGGAGGTGGCAAGGATGAGCACAGATGGGAATTTGCCTGATCTGAAGTTCCCACAGACAGGAGGACAGGGCAATGCCATTCACCTCTCGGCTAACACGCTAAAGCAGCACGGACGCAACGGTGAGTAGTCAGCCTTTTTGAATCTGCGTTTATTTCTGCCCTGTTGTTGGTTTGAAGTGTAATCTCGCCTTGTGTAGGGTTTCAGTTGGTGTGTTATTTGAGTTTGTGATATAAAAGGAATTCACCAGATAAAATTCGACATGTCTAGAGCAGAAATGCTGCATTACTTCAGAGACAGGAATACAAGATCCACTGTAATTAATCAAGAGTTCTTTTTGTTATTTCTTTTCCTATTCTGAATGTGACATTGCATGGGACTGCAGTGGTTTTGTAGGGATTTCATCACAGATGCATGTGAATAACTTTCAATTTGCCTCCCAAAGCTTTTGTTGGGCTGCATATAAAGCACAGGGATCGTTCTAAGACTTCAAATAGGACCCTGGCTGTAGAATTAGTTACATTCAAGCACTGCCTCTAAACTGTAAATGAGGCAGTTAGACACAATACAAAGCTATTTTCAGGAGCAATAGAGCCCCATTTTTAGACTTTATTATCAGCCCATGCAAATCAGAATCGACTCAAGCTGCGCCCGGTGCCTCTCAGCCAGATGACTAAGTCCATGTCCAGCCGTGCCCAGGCGGATCATTAAAGCAGGGTGGCGGATATTTCCCCGCCATCCAGTGCTATAGCACCCAAATTGTTTTCTTTTCATCTGAGTGAGTGATCTCAGTCACGGCAGGGGGGAACTTTCTTTCATATCAGTGCTCAAAAGTGAGGCGGCAGGAGGGGAGTGAGATGTGTGTGTGTGAGAGACGGAGAGGAGGACATTATTAACAAGAAAAATGCTCGCCTTTGTCAGTGCCAGCAGAAGAGTGGTTACCACATTTTTTGGATGCTGAATTAAAATAACCATTCGTTGATGTCGGAAATGTTTTTCCTTTTTTTCTTTTCTGGAAGTATTTTGGCAACCTTGACATGAATCTCTTTTTAAAAAAAGTTTTACTACCAACAGATTCTTATGTTGACAAAGCTTCAACTGAGTGATGATTTCCAGTATTCCTTTTGTTATTATTTCTGGTAGTTCTCAATTGCTGTAGTTTAGTACAGTAGTGCTGTAGTACAGTAGTTTGTGTTTGTGGTTTGGGGCTGTTTGTCGTAGTTCAGACTAGATTGCTAGTTCCACTCGGGGAAAATGTTAATCCTACAGTAGTCTGGCTCACAGGTTGTCGCTGGGTATATGGCATATCACTGGCTGCCTGTTTATGGTTTTCAAAATCCCAGTCGTTTTGTGAAAGTAGTCTCGCATAGCCACACTTATCTCCACACTTCATAATGGCAGGGCTCACCTCTCCACCTGAACAAGTTCCTTCTAAGCACTACAGGCATGGTCGCTGCATATTGGGCTCAGTGCTACCAAGAAAATTGTGATTTGTTTAAAGAAATACAAAAAAATCTGAACATTTTTTACCCTCATGCCGAAAACACTCTAATCAGTGGTGAAGTGCAACTTGCAGTAAGCTGCCATGTAATGACTCTGAAAAGCTGTGGTGGCAAAGTGCAGCCAAGCTAGAAATTGGGGCTAGTTTAACTTTTAGCAGTGAATTGTGGCTATAGAATACCTAGGACTGTGCGATATGGACAAAAATTCATATCTGGTATTTACAGGTTGACTCACAATACATAAATATGTCAGTATTTTCTATGAAACTGGCAACATGTTTTCAGTTGCGAGTCAAAGCCACATTTGAGATGTAACAACCAGTTTTGCAAAAACAGACTGTTATCAAAATAAAAGGGGAATGTCCAAAAGGAGATTTTTATTCCCCTGTTTGAAAATATGCAGTTGCACAACAATTACACCTCCAAAATACTAGTCTACGGCGGGATTTCTATGAAGTGTTGTAAAGTTTAGTTGATTCAAAACACATATTAAACATGGCTTAATAAAGACAATTTCAAACACAAGTACACAAATCAGCTTCACTATAACTCACAGCATTCACAGACAAAGCACAAAGCACATTTTACGCATTTTACATTGTATAAATTAGCCTAGTGGCTAGCGAACTTCTCCTCTACTCATATGAAGCCAGAAACAACAGCAACATTTAACAAAGGTAAAGTTACAAAATTCGGCTCCATTACAGCTCACAAGGTTCACTGACAAAACAACTGTCTTATACTAAACACGTTTTCCAAACAAATATAACATGTTAACGTTATTAGCACAAGCCTATGGCATTTTACATTGTATAAATTAGCCTAGCGAATAGCAGAGATTTCCTCTGCTCATATGAAGCCAGGATAAATCACACACAAGACTTAAAATGCTATTTTGTGGAGGCTTTATTGTCTTTATTGTTTTTTATCTGTGAAATTGAAGTAAATAAAAGCTTACAAAATAGAGTAAATAAAAGCTTACAAAAATAGACAGGAGGTCTGTGTCATTGCAATGTGTAGTTACATTTCTGAGGAGGTGTGTGTCAGGCTACAGCTCTAAAAAGTGTTGCTGGAGAACTTGTGAGTAAGTGGGTGAGTGTCAGAGAGGAGAGAGGCACACTGGTATGCATCATGTAATGTAACCTATATCGATATAAATGGTGTTTTAACTTATGTCTCGCTTGAAAATATATTAATATATTGTATGTAGTCGTTATGTCGCCCAGCCGTAAGAATACCCCCAGCTAATCAGTAAACAGAGACCTGTGACCCCTGTGACATGTTGACCTATGCTAAGAATTTCCTACTGCCGCATAAAAATGTATTTATTGCAGTGAGCCACAGTGAGCAGCTGTTTGGTGTGTTTTTCGAAGTTAGTGCAGAATTCTGATTGGTTCAGCTGAAGCTTTCTCTAGTCCTGGTGTAGCGTGAGATACGTCTGGCTATGCAAGAGACAAATCCTACAGCATACAGAGGTATTTTAGACATATGTGTGCACAGACTGTGCTTCTAGCTTTGTGGCAACATGGAGTTTATGTATTTTGAATCCACCACGGGCTGATGCTATGTACCTACTGCTGTACAATGTCATCAGGGAGCTAAATAGATTGGGTTAGCAGCATGAGATAATTACAATAGCCAATTTTGCCAACTAGTTTTTGTGTTCCATAATTACACATGGTTTTGGCCATTTAGTGTATTCTTTGCTCAGGTGTCACTTGTGTAAGACTGACCACTTTCCCTTGCCCTCCTCCTGCAGGTGAGATCCGGATAGCGTTCGTCCTGTACAAACACATCGGAGTCTACCTTTCAACAGAGAATGCCAGCATGAAGCTGGGCAGCGAAGCCATGGCTACCAATTACTCCGTCATTGTCAACTCACCGGTCATCACAGCTGCCATTAACAAGGACTCTAACAAAGTCTACCTCTCTGACCCTGTCATTTTCACCATCAGACATCTACAGGTAATATCCTGTCTCTGAATGTGTGTCTGAGTCGAGATGTATTTTGTTTTTTCCCCCTTTGATGTTGCTGCCTCTGCATTTAATGTGCTTTTTGTCTCTTTCTCTTTTACTTTCATACGAAAAAAATACTCCTGCATACGCGCCTCCTTGATAGAACCCTTTCATCACAATTTTCTCTCTCCCTGAAGTGCAACCACAATGTGAAAATCCCATCTCAAACCAAGAACATTAAGTTAATATGAAGTTTTATTCAAAGGAAGGTGTGAAAGATTGCTCACAAGGTGATGCCGGCGATGCATGTTGTTGTTTATTAGTTTGAACAAATACCGGCCTGATCTCTTGAATGAATATCAGTCATATCGAGCTTCACCTGAGGCTGCTTAGTCATTGTGGGGAGTCGCGACTTCTCCCTCTTGACTCCATTATCTTCTCCACACTCTGCTACCCTCGAAATATCCCTGTTTTGTCTATGAACAGCGCCCTCAGGGATTATCGGGGATGTTGAACAACCATAAGAGAATTGCAGCGGGTCTCATGTGTAGGAGGGCCCTGGAAGGAAGCAAGGAGGGCAGAGAGAAACTCAGAGCGCGGAGGGATAGAGAGAGAATAAAAAAGGACGATAGCTTATGGATGTCAGAATTAAATGGTGGGAAAATGTCAGGGGGCAATGTCAGCGCAGTTATTGCTGTGACTCACCTGCCTTAAGTGTAATTTGTAATTTGGACTGTAGATTCAGTAATTTTACTGTTGGTCTAATGTTGGGGCACTGGCACTTTCGTACCCTTTTCTTGCTCAGATCAAGTTGTCTCAATAAAACAGTGCCCTTTTGCAAAAGTGTGTTTCCTGCACTGGAGCTTTGTGCGCTCGTAACACCGGAGCACACAAAGACAACTGCTGGTTTTAGTCAAGTGACACAAACATACAGACATTTACATACAGAGTGCATTTTGTGTACACCAAAGGCTGCACAATTAATCATACATTAATCATGACTACAAACTGCCGCAATTAATTAAAGTTGATTGGATGCATTATTGACGTTTTGCATATAGAGCATTTGCTGTGGTGCATCAAACCAACAGCTCCCTGTCCTCTGGTAAACTGGTAAACCAGTCAGAGGTGTTGTGAAGAGAACGCTCTGATTAACTGGTCTCTGCTTCTTGAGCGCGGCTGTGGCTGCAGGCAAGAATATTTTCTTATCATTTTCTGCAGGGATAAATAATACATTTTTATTTGGTGTACTGTGAACTACTGTGGTGTTATCGCTGTTTTTATCTGATTTTGATTTATATTTGGCTCTAAGAATCACAGACAAATATATAATTGTGATAATCATATCTTTTAGCCCTAAGTAATTAAAGAGCATTGTATGCATAATGTGTTCTATATATTCCAGACAAAATAAAAGGTGTTAATTATTTATCTCAGGTATCAACTTAAACTTTGCCCTTGAAAATAAACCTTAGTTATCCTATCTCTTCTACCAAGTGGGTTTTTGTATTTTTTTTTGGCTCCCCACACTTAAGTCCCCCTCTCAACCATGAGGTTTTGGATCACTGCTCTTCTGGGATGATGATGTGTCCTCTAGTTATTGTTTTGCTTCCTTGCCTCACCACTTAATGGGACCAATTAAATCCATTAATGGGACAGAGGGTCATCCTATCTCCTTGCTGTGGAATATTTCACACAGGGTTTGGATGTGTGAAGGGTAAGCTCAGTCAGCGGCAAATTTACATTCACAGAGGATAACCCTTATTAGGCTAATTACCATACAGCACGTGTGAAACTATGAGGAGAACTACGGCTCCTCGCCGTGTTGATGGTAAGACAGCGGCAGACACGTTTAACCTTGGAAGCTGCGAGCCACAAAAGAAAGTGTCGTGATCCTTTTGTTTCTGAAGCTACAAAAGAAATTGGGCTCAAGAGGGAGAGGCGGTTGATGTATCTATTTATCAGCAGTTATGTTTTGTTGCGGGTGCGTTATCCAACCTCAGTGGTCGTGGGTGACTTTTATAAAATGGCAAGTGAGATAGCAGGGAGGCGTGCTTGTCGTTAGGGCCGTAGCCCGCCGCAGACAGCGGTGGTACCCATTAAACAGTAGGGCAGTCCATTTTCACGCAGTGAAAGTTAAAGAGAAAGGTCAAAAAACACAATGAAATACAGGCATGGTGCTGCTTGATGCTGTATGACAGGAAGACCGCCTGCTATTCACTTTTAGAAAGGATACAGATTGCAGCGGGGAAAAATGAGCCTGTTTTGAAGTTCTTTATTCTGAAAACAAAGGACAGTGAAAATGGACAAAGCTAATGTGTGATTAACTCCAAACCCCTGCGTTTCACCTCGTGAGGTTAAATTCTGTGTCTGTGTTATTAATTCCACTGTGTCTGACTCTGCTCATTCATTTCTTTTTATGCCCAGCAATCGGAGGAGAACTTCAACCCCAACTGTTCATTCTGGAGTTACTCCAAGCGAACGATGACTGGCTACTGGTCGACACAGGACTGCCGCTTGCTAGGAACCAACAGGACGCACACCACATGCTCCTGTACCCATCTAACCAATTTCGCTGTTCTCATGGCCCATGTGGATGTCAAGGTAGGCCAGCTCTTTTCCTTTTCATGCTTCTCAATGGACCCATTTATCCTCAAAAAATGTTCAATTTACCAGATGCTGTTGAGAGAAATGTAAATGCGTTGATCCATCATGGTTTACGCAGCCAGTCCATTCCAGTGTGATTTGTTGAAAGGAAAAGTGAGGTTCAAAAAAGTGCAATGTATTGTAAAGCAGAGGACATCCCTTTCATTGCCGTTTGTCAATATACGTTTTATATTTCCCTTGCTTTTCAGTTCAGAGGGTAAAATAGACTGATAAGTGTTTTCTGACCTTCACAGCACTTTGTAGACTAACATTTAAAGTGCCAATATACACACAGCCCATTCATATAGTTTTAAACAATGACCCTGTCAGTGTAAAGTGTGTATTGATTGAAGCCATCTTAAACCTCCAATGTGTGAAGCAGCCCAACTATATGTTTGGCTCCAGTGTGTGTGTGTGTGTGTGTGGTGAGTTTTTGTGTACAAAGCTGTTTAAGAGCTGCAGCACACAATGCTTGTTTGAACCAGATTTTTCACATTGGTTCGTAAATAACGATTTTTTTAGGCCTTTAAACCTTTTTGAAAGTCGACAGAAAATGTATTTATCTGTGTTTTTACATGCTCTCTGTGTGTGGCCACATATGGAGGATAGTTTGGGGTTGTATTTTGGATCTGAGTCCAATGCTGTGTCTCAAATTGCGTACTTCTGTACTTACACTTAATATTTTGAGTACATAAGTGCGTTCACTCTGAGAAGTATGGAAAAATGCAGTGCACTATGAGTACCCAGATGGTGCATTCAAAACGGTCAAAAAGTTGAGTGTGGAACTATGGACACTTCTCGCACTCAATGGTCGCCATCTTGGCTACGTAGCGGAAGGGGAGGGACCAATTTTCAAACTGGAAATGGCGGCCGAGGACTGTGCGACCGTGAACGTCGCTTCATTGTACAAATTCATGTGTTTTTTGCACTAAGCACCATATTGTTGTCAGGTATAAGCCAGCAGTATGTTTGTTGGGTTAATTTAGCAGTCTGTAATGATTTGGTACCGCGAACGATAATGCGAATGCTAATGCTAGTTTGCTAACTAGCTAATTTGCAGTTGTCATTTCCGGTGAGTGCACAACGGCTGTATTTGGTTTGAGACAACATTACCCTGTCGAAATATGCACACTACGCCAATAAGTACATAGTACACACAGCATACTACATTGAAGTATACTAACGGAAGTATGTGATTTGAGACACAGCACAAGTTATAACCAGATTTGTGCTAATTAGGGGTTAGCAGTTTCTTTTAACATTGCTTTGAATACCAGTAACTGACAAAGTCATTTTCAAGAAGGAAACACAAAATAACAAGACATCCAAGAGGCCTTTTATTTTAGTCCGGTGTTTCATCAACTCAGTGATCTTTAGCATCGCATTTCAAAGTGCTATCCATTTAGAGGTAGTGATATTTTAATGTTTTATAATGTAAATACCTTACTTTTTATTTTATTTTCTGTTGGTTTTGCTGATGGACAGCCGGCTAGCCGCGTTATCATGTAGAAATATAGCTTCATTTTGAGCCGTAAAACCCTTTTAGTAATGTTAACCCTCAACCACAACCATCCTTTAGCACAGTTAGCACCATTAGCGGTGTCAGCATTGCTATTGGTGCTAACTGTGCTAAAGGAAGGTTGGTGTTTATAAGTGAGCTGCTTACTCACTGGGGTGACCTAGGGGGAAACCAGATAGTAGGCACAGTGTTTCCACAACAACTCTTTTGACTTGGGAAGACGTTACTAGCAATAGTCGCCAAATGAGCAGCACAGCTAGTTAGCTCCCGCTAAACTCGGGTGGTGCGCACAGAAACATAAACAGACATGTAATTGGTTAAAAATATTCTCAAGGGTTAACCATTGACATCCATCTTACAAATTTAATTTGTTAATATCTTAACAAATCTCACTTTATGCTTCGCGATGTGCAAAACATTTACAGTAGGCAGCCATTTAGCTAAGTAGCAAATATCTACTCTCTGAGTTTTAAATCTTAAAGGAATAGTTTGTCAACGGGATATTTGTTTATTAATTTTTTTGCCAGAAGTTAGGTGGGAAGATTGAGGGATCAATTATTACATTTCGTTCAAAATCATTTTTTCAATAAGTATTTTTCTTACTTGAAATTGTTTAGAACAACACTTAAATATAATTATTAAAGGACTAAAACCTAACATAAAGATTTATTTTGAGTCTGGGCCATTTCCATCTGCTCCCTTTATTTATGCATGAATGTGTTTATTTGTTTATTTATTTATGTAAAGACAGAAGGGAGGAAAAAAAGAAAACAACTACACTGTATCCCCATATAACGGGGTGCTTTTTTTTCCTTTGTTTTCTGGGTAGCTGCAGAAACAAAGTGGAGTGAGTACAGTAAGTGTGATGTGGAGTGCTGGAGAGCAATTCATTGGAAGGTGCTAATGGAAGTTGAAAAAAAAAACATGTTCAAGTAAAGAAATTGTGATTTGGCTGTGAGATTTGTGCGGAGCGATTATTGTGGGCAGCACTTAGAGTACGAAGCTGAAGAACACAAAGGGAGAATAACGTGTAAAGAGGGTGTCGGAAATGAAGGAAAGGAAGGGAGAATTGCAGGTCAGGGAAGAAGTTGTGCCGTACTCCTGATGCTGACAGACAGCTTAATTATTTCTGTCATGAGAAGTTTGAGGAGCTCGCTGCTGACAGAGCAGAGTATTCTTGGTATCTGGCATCTGTCTCCTCCAGAGCCTCTCTTCTGAATCAGCGAGGGAAAAAACACTCTGAGGGCCGTCCCAGTTGGCTCTTGTCCATGAAACCACTAGACCTTTCCTCACCTCCCTATACTCTCGAGTCTGACTCCATCTCAGGTTTTTTTTTTTTTTTTTCACAATGCACAAACCTTATTGAAAAAACATTCATGCACAAAAATCTAAAATTCAGTATGGTTTTTGTGCCCTACACACATGACTCCAGGGAGCTCTGAGGGTGGTGTGCTTTACTGCTAGCTAGAGAGAGCCACTGTTTGTCACTCAGCAGTGTGACTTTTGGACCCACTAAGCTCTCTGCAGGGCTAAAGCCGAGTCTGGAATAGAGAGGGAGCCGCGAAGAATGGGATCCTTCACGCAGTGAAAGCAAAGCAGCAAAAGGGAAAAAAGGAAGCAGTAAAAGGAGCGCTTTCAGTCAAGCCAATCTCTAACATTTTGGAAAGCCTGGCTTGCTTGTGGCACAGCATTCACCGGAGGAAAGTGGACAGTAGTTACACCCCAGTTCTGAGTGATAGCGCTTTTTCACCCTCCCTTTTTCTCTATTTTTTCCACTTGGATGTTACAAAAGGCCGCTTGTTGGAAGGTGCCACTGAATGGGAGATACGGAGGCCTTTTATTTGCCAAACTGTCACAGTGTTGTATCTGAGAACACAGTGAATGGAGGGGAAAGTGGGAGTGTGTGTGCGAGCAAGGGAGAGGCAGAGAAAGAAATTTCATAAATTGAAGAGACTATCTGTTTTTGTATCCATGGCAACAGAACATACCACTGCTGATCTCTGCATTGTTATTACTCATTACCCTCAGAGCAACAGATTATATTCTAACCTTGTTTATTTCTCAGTGGCATCTCGGAAAAGAGAGGGGAAAAAAAAAGATAGGCAAGCTGTAATTACAATTTTCCTTTGGAGGACAGATGCTCACTACAGTATTACCATCATCTTTCATCTTGTTGTTTTTTTGGCCGATGGATCGTACGCACACCAGTTGGGAATAATGATAGTGTTATATTCAGGAGATCTTTATGTTCGGCTTATTAAGCTGTCGTCTGTGTCGCCCTTGTAGTGCTACATTTTTTGCACCAAGTTATGATTGCATTCAAAGTGCCACATGCTTCACGCAAATTAGAAGTGGCAAAATGTCCCTGCTTTGTGCATGTGACATTATGACCGCTCTCATTTTGTCCTTGACGGCAGTGGAAGTTTTTGGGGCGCTTGGATTTGAGCGGTTTTGACGAGCAGAATTCAAATGTGTTGTTCAGATTTCAGCTCACATCTAGTGGAGAAAGGCGCCAATCCTGTCTGGGAAAGTTGATTTGCAGACGTTGATTTTCTTCGAGTGAGATGTGATGCATTGTCGTCTCAAAATAACAATCATTATACATTCATTTTATATAATCATACCTGACATGTTCCACATACTTTAGTTCAGTTACCTACCATGAATTTATAATTTTCAAGGTCTTTCTGACTAAACTTTTCCCCTTTGAGACCAAACATTTGTTATGAAACTAATATGAAATGCACTATTATACTTTAACAATAACTGCCTTGTAATCATGCTCAACCTGACATTGATTCTAAGTGTGGGCAAGCTAAAAACTATGCCCACACATTCAAAGAAACCCTTGAACTAGAATGCACTGTATATGAGATTATAAAACACACACACTCTCCAGACTGTGTCTCATCGGGATTAATTATGTTTGAAGTCAATTAGTTCCTCAGAATAATTTCTAATTCACATATTGTAGGTGTAAAATTTGCGAGCGAGTACCCAAAGATGTTTAGAGCCTTGGTGGTTTCTAATGCAATGTCCTTAACCAAATTACCAAATGTGAAATCTGTTTCAAGTTGCAGGCTCACAAGAACTCATTAAAGTCGAATATCTGAACCGAGACCGCTACTTTTAAGAAGTGCACCCACTCAAACGATATCTGTCAGATACAGGGGGTTCAGGTAACCACCACTTAGATGATCACAAGGGCATCGAGTGCTGTCACTGTTGCCACTCGAGCCCTTTGTTTTCTAATTTTGAGCAATCTAGCCAGAGAGCTGATGCCTTTGACTGATCCTGCAATCCGAGCCGAGAAGCGCCGTCGGCCGCATAAACAAATTAAAACTGTACTCACAGACGGCAGCTGCATGTGAGAGATTATATGTCTCTTTTGTATCTTTTCAGAATGATTGCAAAACAGGGTTTTGGAGCAAGTGATGATGTGAGAGTGGGTGTACTTAAATGTGACTTTGCTAAGAACGCTGATGATTCTAACCTCGAGATGTCCTGTTGCTGAGTGATTGAAGATGCTGAAAATGTGTTGGAGGCAAATTCATTCCACTTGACTCGATGTTGAAAGGCAGGATTCAACAGTGGTGTTGAACTTGGACACCGCACAAGCGCCTCAAATTAAATCGTTTGACCTCCATATCGTAAAGAAGTGGCAATGTCAGCTGGTTTTGGTGTACCGAGTTAGCCTCTTTGTTGGATAAACCTTTCTGGGTCACTTGGTCTTGCTTCAGCAGATGCAGGAGCTCGATGAATGTCACAAAAGCTGGACGGCCACTATTTCTTCAAGGTCTGCTTCAAACATATTTCTTAGGATTCCCTAATGGCTCATGCCCATTCAGGCTCCTGAGGCTCTTTATTGAACCCCTTCTTTTGAATTTAAGTCTGCCATTTGTTGAGATGGAGCTGGTGGGCATTGAGATTGAAAAAAAACTCTTAAATATGGGCTAAAGCACAGGCCCTAGCTCAAGAAATATAGACCTGCTGTGGTTCCACCTACAGGCCATTATTTACGTTGTAGATGTGTGTGCTAAGATAGGCCCCAGGGAGGCACTGAGCTACTGGTAAGTGGCACTATTCCCGACAGACCAGTAAGTATAAATCAATGGGACATCCCACTGGATGATGGAGAGGGTGATATTTGGGTAACATTCATCACTGTCTTTATAGTACATCTCCACGCTGGCACCATCAGACGAGAGCTATGATGAGAAAGGACAGTCAAGGTTAGTTGTGTATTTCATGATGTTACATATAAGCATGGCACTGCTCAGGAGATGGCTCAAAATAAATCTATTTATATGTTGAAGACACAGACAGCGAAGATGGAGACAGCGTTAATTGCCATAGCAACCGAAAGTCTGGCTTGGGCATTATGTCATAGTTATTGTGGCTTAGAACACAGTGTGACATTAGGTGCATGTGCTGAATGTCAACTCCTGCCGTGCAAGCTGGAATCGCTCCCCCAGCCCTTTTAAACGTGACGAATTTGCCAGGACCCCTGATTCATATGCCCTCTCTGCAACTGTTCCTCGTCCCCGTGCAGATCATAAATCCTTGGTCATACCGTAGGTGAACTTGTCACATGACTCCCTGCAGTGGGCCACTACCCCTTAGCGCAACTGTCTGCCCGCCTGACCGTATTTCATGAGTCAAAGCCCCGCTCTGGAGGCATATAGGGAGATTTATGCATTTTAATTGGATTGGCTTCATGGCCCCATGCTGAGAGCGTTTCTTTGGGGTATAAAGGTTCGGCGCACTGTTCTCTTCACCACTTCACCCTCTCACGCATTTCACAGAACTGGTTTGGGAGATTTTGGCTTCAGACACAGAACGTTATGGTAATGAAGTGCCTACAATGTGATGTGAGGTTCAGATGGCTTGGCCGGGTCGATCAGCACGCGAAGCAAGAGGCTCGTCGTCACGTCTGCTCCTCCTTGTCAGACTGCTCGAGTGCCCAGAAACCTTATTTTGTGCTACGTGCGGGCAGATCAGGGGCAGAGCCAATCTCCTCAGGCATCCGTCTGGAATGAAAAATATGTGTGTTTAAGAAATAAGAGAAAAAATGTAGGAGGGAAAGATTGGAAGACAAATCGAATGTGCGCAAATGTACCTCGCCCAGGTAAGTAACATGGATGCTGTACGACTCGGCCGCCCCTGCGACACAGCGAGTGAATTTCAGAGCAAATTGCGTCTGCCCACTTTAGAGACCCCTAGACTGATTCCCATCATTGAGGCTTGTCGGTGCGAGGTTAGGTGCAGAGGCTCTGCAGATCACATCATTTGCCATCCTGCCTGGGCAGAGCCCTCAGTAAAAGGAAACTTTTCAGCAGAGACATTGTGGCCGGCGACGTCTCAGCCATCATCCACCTCCCAGAACAAAGAAATCATTCCTCAGTAAATCCATCACCCAGGTGTAGATACACTCCCCGCCCTTCTCTCTGTGTTTCTATAGCTTCTTTTTCTCTCTCCCTCTGTTGCCTTCTCTCTGTCTCTGACCTGGCCCCTCTCCAATTGAAGGTGAGATTGTGATGGATAGAGCCTGCAGCCACTGCACAGCTCGCTAGCCCAGGAGACCTTAGGGTCCCCTCAAAATGCGCCGCAGCTAGTACCACCCACCGCATCAATACCTTTTGTAATGCAGCGGAGTGAAAACAGACTTATGTGTCACATGCGCCGCACACCTACAGAGCATGCAAGCACAAACATCGACATCTGTTGCCACCCACTGCGTATGCACCCCTCTAAAGTAAGGGGGCTGAAATCCGCCTTACTTTCGTACACACATACACACACACAGACGTCTGCTCTATATAACATCTTGCCAGCCCCCCCCCCCCCACCCCTCCAACGTATACACAACGGCTCATCAGGCAGGAAAATCAAAAGAGCGCTCTCCCCAGACTCAAGGAGCACTGCGGCTGTTATTGTACCAGAGCCCCTTAATGATCAGCATCTGTTCCCCTCTCTGCTAGCGTTAGCTGAGCTGCCACTAAACAAGGCTTTTGTGCGATACTTCATCCCCCAAGTTTCCTCACTCTAACTTGACTTGGGGGAGGAAGAAAAAAAAGAAAGAGTAAACACCCGTGGATGTTGATGGTCTCTCTCTATCTGCCCCCGCGGAAAAATACTGCTGACTGTGGTCGAAATATGATTTAAAGAGGTGCTTGTTTGAGAGACATATTAGTCATATAGTATGCTTTTGCGGCGTTATTTCTCAACGTAAGCAAATATTTCCTTGGGTTTGTCCTACGCTATGGCTCAGAGTCATACATTATTTGCAGTAGGCTGAGCCTGCTTACACACCTTTGATATCAAACAGCCAAACTGTGCTCTTAAGTCTGGTAGTTAATACACAGTGTCAGTCCTTGATGTACGCACAGTAAAAAAAAGTTTTAGTTTGGCTTTCTCCTGTGCTGATTTTTAACTGCCTGTCAATGCTAATTAAGTGTCTGCCTTTAAGTATACGTGGTGTTCTTCTGTGTTAAAATAATGCCTGTTTGATCTTCATTAGCATTCAGACATAGTCGTCATGTCAAATCTCAAAAGTTCCACCCAGATAGTGCTTGAATCCCAGCAGAGATGACAGTGAGTTGTGTGGAGGTTGGCGGATTTCTGTAAAATTACCCCCACCCTTTCCCCCACTTTCACTTTTTTCCTCCCCTTTTTTTTTTTTTTAAATCAATGCCCAGCAGGCTGAAAAAGAGGACGATTCCTTTGGGAAATTAAGAAGCCTTAAAAGCTGACCAAAGTGCTTGCGTGCAGTAATTATCTCTCTGATGCCCATCCCCATGTTTTACATATAGAAGACACTTATTTAATGCCCACGTCATGTTCTGGCATCTGTCTTGGTGAGTCTGTCTTCCCCCCACTGGTAGCATGGTACCAAATTGTCAGATGACAGTGCAGTCCCCAATACCAGATGTGAATTGCACAGGGAATCTGAGCATCTGCTTTGCTGGTGTGTGCTTGTGCAATGCCAAACCTTATAGAGTCAGATGTACCCCCCACAGCCGTGTCCAATGAATCAAGTGCCCCTTCATCAACACCACCTGCCATCTTCCAAATGTATTCATTTGAATTGATTTTAAACTGGATATTATTCAGCTATTAATAATTTAATAGTGTGTATGCAGTATTTTTTGTGCTGTAAAGAATGTGATGTTCATGTTATTCCGGGTTAATTATTTTTTGGATGAGGGTTGTGCTGTGTTACCTGTGCCTGCGACGGTGGAGTAATCATAATTAACAAGATCCATATGACTGGATTACATATCCCAATGCATTACATTCATTCAAATACTGTGACGTTGTAAACTAGATAGATAACAGAGCGCTGACCTCACAAGGTGGCAGCGAGATGTACCTTGACATTTTCCTACTGAATTGTCAATGTTTGCATTTGTACTACTGCCACTTAGTGAAGCAGTAGCTGGAAGCTTCAACAATTTATTAATGATTGTTGGGTATTTTATTTATTTCTTTAGGCTATTTCAACCATTTATATATTAGTTGAAACTATTTTAAACATCTCAGACAGAATTGCCAGCTCCTTACACTCTGACTTCCGTGGTTGATAGGGATTTGATTTTCCCTAAGCAGTCACTAGAGACTCTCATATCTGCCCAACTCTAATGTCATTTAAGTCCACCGTTGGCCGCACCATGACCATGTCGGCATATGCCTGCAGTGCACCCAGTAGGCGGTGTACTGCACACCATTTGACAGTTACTGTAGCCCACAGATCTGCCACTAAGTTTCAGCTGCGAAAGCGAATCGGCCCATTAAAGGACATACAAAAACAAACAAGTCACAGGAGATTCATAAGACAGAGAACTGACACATTTCTTTTGGGATTAATACATTACAGTCCATGCAGACAATTATTTGTCAACTAGAAAAGCTTCCATGACTTTTGCCCTGTAGGCCGACAGTGCTGTTTGTTTTATCAGCTGACAATTATGTTGTTGCTGCCACTGGTCGACAGAAGACGTTCCCAGCCCTTGCCGTTACTTGTTAAGCTGTGCACGGGTACACTGACATGAAGCGCACTTTGATGCTTGCCAGTGTTGTTAGTACTCCTTATTGGTTGCATTGCTTCGCTTGTCAATGCTTGACAACAGCGTTAGTCATGTCCATAGCGTTGACTGGTTGATTGTTAATCTCCCCACGGATGCTCATTTTTTCACTCATTATCTTAACAATGCCAGACCAGAGTCCGTCAACTCATTCTTTGTGGAGTCGGTGGATTTAAAGGTCTGGATCCCGGCAAAATTTACTTATAGCTATAGCCATTGTAAAAATTCATCCATTTGCTTTAACTGTTTGTCTGTTAGTTTTAACTAAATATGTCATTTTCCGTTACTTTTAGCTAACTCTTTAATTATCCATCACTTGTTGCTAACTATTTCATTATCCATTTTTTTAATATAGGCCTATTTCAATTATTTATCTGTTACTTTACGCAAACTGTTTCATCAGCCGTTGCTTTTAGCTAAGCATATTATGTATTACTTTTAGCTAGCTAACTGTTTATCTGTCACTTTTAGCTAACCATTTTAACATATTTTACACTTTTGAGTAGCTCAACTGTCACATCTTTTCTGCTTGCGTGTTAGCCTTCAGCTGACTTAATATGTGAATATATTCTCTTTACAATCAAACTTAATGCTTTTCTTTATCACATATATAAAGCTACTCCTCAACCTTTCAATGTACCATGCAGGGTACAACCACTGTTTGGGGGGTGTTTCCGTTAGGTTTTGCAAATCAAGCAAGAAAGGCACAGGGCCTGTGATAGGTGACAAGTTGCCACTTGCTAATTAAGACAATGCTAATTAAGCTCCAATCGAACAGGCCGCAATTTTTAGCCTTAATGTTGCTTCTAATGTCTTTGTCTTCATGTGTTTAAGGCCACAGAAGTCAGTCATTCTGCAGATTCTGCTGTTTTCGGGTGTGTTGCCTTTCCCCACTTCTGTCCAAGTATCCCTATGTGCACTTGGCTTTTATGGACTGATGTAAATTCTCTTTCATGGCTGCGGTGGAATCACTGTTGATCCTTATCTCTCCCATAAACCCACAAATTTATTGTCAGCAAAAGGCTTTTTAGTGCCCAAAACTGGCTGTGGTGGCAAATTACTATTTGAAAAGAGAAAATTATCTAAAAGCAACAGTGAGAGTTATTGACCATGTTGTGGTTTGATTGTTTTCCTGTTGTGTTGGTCTTAGACACCTGCTGCCCTTTGGACTGCTCACTTTGTTCCACTTTGCTGTCCGACCAAAATGAAACAATAGGGGGGCATTTTCGATTGATTCACACTGACTAATTCATGATTCATATCTGCCACCTGTGGCTCGCTCTGTAGTGGTTTATTGGATGGCTGAATGAATGCACTTCACACACACCCAAAATATAATGACAGTAAGAGCTTTGGGGATGTCACTGGGACAGAATGGTAATTTAATTGTATGGTCATTTTTTCTTTCTTTTCTTTTTTCGTCAATCTTTATCTTTTCCTGACCGTCTCTAAAATGTGGTCCTGGGTACAATAATAAGAAAAATATTTTCCAAGACTTTTTTTCTGTCATGATCTCAACCAACAATAGACTAAATGTCGTTGACCACTTTCTCTCATCACATCTTTTACAGAACACAGACCCTGTCCACGACATGCTTCTTGACGTCATTACCTGGGTTGGCATCCTCCTGTCGCTGGTCTGCCTGCTCATCAGCCTCTTCACCTTCTGCTTCTTCCGCGGCCTTCAGAGTGATCGCAACACCATCCATAAGAACCTCTGCATCAGCCTGTTTATCGCCGAGTCCCTGTTCCTGGTGGGGATTAATCGGGGTGACCAGCCGGTAAGACTGCCGCTGATGGATACTTACTTTAGTATCAATCTCGGGACCCATCGGCTGCGGGTCTGAAGACAATAAGCCTCTTGGGGTGATGGTCAATGTCTCTAGGGTTCTGGTAAGGTCAGTGGATATCTGGGCTTAAACCTCGTCTTCTGTGTGCAGGTGCTTTCACCTAATCTCTGTGAACATATATCTGCATATGAATGCAGATGAATAACAAAAATCTAATAAAAAGTTCAAGTGTGGTCAGACGATGGCCACTGGGTTCCATGATTGCATTTTGGCCACTGCCTTCCACCTCTTTTGCTTCCTCTCTCACTTTTACCTGCTATCCAGATGTGATTGGGCAATACTACTGTGACTACAGACAGACAAGAAATGAAAACCAAAATGCTTCTGATACAAAAATATTTTACTATTGCCTATGGACTCTCCAATAAAGGAGATACTAATACAAGAAAGTATTCGTAGAATGATCGATTGGTGATGCTAATGCTGTAATAGAAGTTAAACAGAAAAACAGTGTAAAGGAATAGCATCATGTTTTTGGAAAAAAAATACATGTATTTGCTTCCTTGCTAAGGCTTTGGTGAAAAAAAAATACACCACTGACATCTCTGAATGGTAAACTTATAGCTAGATTAAGCAGCTTGTTAGCTTAGCTTAGCAGAAAGACTGGAAACGTAAGGGAATAGCTAGCATGCTCTGTCCTGAGGTAGCAAAATCTGCCCTACAGCCCCTGGACAAGAAATAGTCTGGCACATAGCCCCATTTAAACACTAATTTGTCTCTTATACACTCTTCATGCTAAGCTAACTAGCTGCTAGCTCCAGCTACATGCAGTATTATTAGGGAACTGCCCATTGGTCCGACAGCCCATTGGTCCAACATCCCATTGTTCCAACCATATTAAACCCATTGTTCCGAAGTCGCGTTGTTCCGAAATCATCATGATGCCCTGTGGTTAAGGTCTAGTTAGGTTTAGGCACAAAAACCACTTGGTTAGGGTCAGGAAAAGATCATGGTGTGGGTTAAAATGAAAACAAAAGTGACAAACACATAAGCTGTGAGCCTGCTTCGCCTCAAGCCTTTCCCAGCTGACCCAGAGCCGGTCGCAGCGCACCATCAAGGCAGAAATACGCCCAATGGGCTGTCGGACCAATGACATGGACCCGTATTATTACTCAACCATGAGAGTGCAGTTGTTATCCAACTCAAATGTTGACTTGAAACCATTTTCTCAAGGTAATCTAAAATGTTTGAAGGTGCCAACAATGAAGTGACAAACCTGCTTTTATCGATGCAGACACTCAGCTAGCAGCATTTTCAACAACTGGTCAGTGAGAGGAGCATTAAATGTGTCAAGATGGAAAAAAAATATGAAGACTCTTTTTGCACCTTGGCACAAAAAAGTCTGGAATCACAAAATTTGTCGAAAATCTTTTGGCAAGTACAAAGTCCCCAGGGGCTGCTAGAGGGGCTCCCCGAAAGCTTTGTATTAACCTCCACTAAGGAGTGTTCACCGTCTTCTCTTCTCTAGATTTCAGAGCCTAGAATTTTTTTTTTTTTTTTTTTTTTTTTTGAGAAAATGAAACCTTTGGCGCCCTGCTGTGCTGTGAGTGGTACTTCCCAGAGAGTGCCAGTGGCCCTGAACTTTTCTGATTCTGCCTGCCTCGCTGAGACAAAATACTGAAAGGAAAGAATTGGATTCTCTTTATTCAACAAACACTCCCTCTTGGTCCCCTGGTTGCACAGAAGCAAACACATTCTTGAAATGACTCTCACATACTCAGTCACAACACGCACCTGCCAACCCCGCTGTCACATCCTCACATCTCGATCACTCTTATACTGCACATACTCACAGACGTGAATTCATTTGTTCAACCCCCCCACCAAGCACCTCCTGGTGCAGTTTTTCCAATTTGTTAACACTTCAGATTAATCTGGATTAAGCCGCTCAATACACTAAACCGTCTTCTGGTATAATAACTGTAGTTTGGATGGCATTACTTTCCTGTAAGAGCTCAGCTGTGGGAGCAGGTGGAGGCATGCTGTCACCGCACAGTCATCTTCAAGTGTGTGTGCTCACTCGCTGTAGACAAATGTGGAGTCATGTATACAGAATGGCGGAGGGCTTTATTCCACCTACACCTCCTCGCAATCATGCCATTTTTGCTTGCTAATGAGGCAGAGTACACAGCTAGCTTTGCTTTCTGAGGTTGGGGGAAAAAAAGCTGGAGTGATTGTCTGAGCACAGTATGAAATGAGCTGTGTCTGTGAATTTATAATGGGGTCAGACACTGGAATATATCTTACTGCTAATACACTTTTAATTTATTCAATATTGTTTTTGGCATATTATTCCAAGCATGCTGACAGTTCATAGCTGTGGTGTAAGTTCAAGTGAATTTTGATTAATAGAAATAATAAATTCACCAAGAAATAAATTACATGTCCTTACTTTTCAGCCTCATATCTATATTTTGCTCTTCAAATATCACAATACCTATCAGCGCCAAAACTCCAAGGCTACAGTTTAGCTAAGCAAGGCCACTTCCCTGAGAAGTTAAAGATAATGCTTGGGCCCTACACCTTTCCCTTCCATAACATTTTATGGGTCTGATTCACAGCCCGGCTCTAAGATCACTCTCCTGGACTGCAATTAATGTCCACTCAACCTTTTAGTTATTTAATTGAATCCATTTCAGTGACAAAATACGCTAGTTATGTTCAACTGTGCCAATAATTAGATCAATCCATGTAAGCACTGTATCTTATTATTCTTAGAAAGTGTGTGAGCATGGGCATACATGCGATTGACAGTCTGTCGTAATCCAGTCTTGTCTGTACGTATCTCTATCAGCTCAGGAAGTGTGTAACTACATTATGTGCTCGCACCTGGCCACAGTATAAAATGCAGCAAGCTCCAAATGGCTCTTGGACTGTTGACTTTGCTTCTTCATATCTCTCTTTCATCCATGTCAGCCACAGCAAACAAGACCACATGGGCTCAGTAGCTGCAGCGCTCTTCTGCCAGTCACTACAGGCAAACATCCAATCACGTCAGCCAAAAAAAGCTTAGCAATGCTAATTGTTGGGAAGACACAAACATGCAGAGGTCAGAAAATGCTGCTCAGCTATAGTCACTTGGATGACACACTTTGCAAGTCATATCATGCCCTCCAGCAAGGCATTTAATCCTTCAGGAAAACAGCGAAATGCCCCCAAACTGATTTGATCTGAATATGTTTTCCGCTGTGAATGCTCACATCTCCCTTCCTTTTTCCACTCCCTCTCTCTTTATCTCCCCCGTTTATGTTTGTGTCTGCCGCTGTAAACCCTTCCCAGATTGCTTGTGCCGTCTTTGCTGCCCTGCTCCATTTCTTCTTCCTGGCGGCGTTCACATGGATGTTCCTGGAGGGCGTGCAGCTCTACATCATGCTGGTGGAGGTGTTTGAGAGCGAGCACTCACGCCGACGCTACTTCTACCTGGTTGGCTACGGGGTCCCGGCGCTTATTGTGGCCGTTTCTGCTGCAGTGGACTACCGCAGTTACGGCACAGATCGAGTGTGAGTACATGTGGAGTAATGTGGAGTTATCTTGTGAGCACATTAGGCTTCACAATCTGAATGCTGCAGAAGAAGGGGCTTTTCTTTCTGCATGTAATCCACAAAAGATCACGTGATGGTACCTTTTTGAGACAGTGCTACACAAAGTAATTGCTTTGACATTCATTCTTTGCATGAGTAGAATTCAGCCTCATGCATTACTGTTGAGTGCACAGCTTCCTAGAAAACATGCATTAAAGGGGAATTCCACCAATTCACACCAAGCTGCATTTACTAATCTTAAAGTGTACTATTTAGTGAGCCTGTAATTAGAACAGTGAATGTCTTCTGTCGCTCAGCAGGAGCTTTGTCGAGAAAATATTACTTCCACAGCTTTGGAAAACAATGTACAATCTGTGGATTCAGTCGACACCCTGATGTGGTGGGGAAACCAGGTGGCCAAAAAATACCCCAACAGGCTTTCCTTGCTGAACCCCGCCATTCTGTGTATATCAGCTGCAGAAACCCTGCTAACAATTTGACAACTGTTTGTGTTGCTTTGAGGGGCTTTGACAATCTCGCAGATGACGCTCCAATAGCTCTTGCTCATCATCAACTTTTAATGAAGCAGAACGCTTGCTCAAGCTGCGTACATTTCCCCGCTGCTGAATTGACACGGTTTTGACAGTGAAAAATGCTAACTTCAGGAGATAGTATTGCTGGATGAATGGCGTGTTGTTGTCGTTAATGTCTTCAGCATTTTAGGATGCACAAATTACAGCGCGGGCACGGAGAGATTTAGAGGAAGGGAGGAGGGGGAGGGAGTATGAACAGGGAGATGGAGAGTGAAAGAGAGAGAAAGAGACAGGAGATTAACAAAAAGATGGGGAGAGACAGAGACTGCCTTTTTGTATTTCCTGCAGAAGCTCCATAAGCCCTTTCCTCGGAAATACAAAGTGGTCTATAAAGCAGTGTAATGCCAAGCTGAGGATCTCCCCTCCATTTCTCTCTGTTAATCTCAAACCCATCTGAAAATAATGAAGACCGGCATCAGCAGTTTGCTTCAAGGATGTTTATCATAAATGGCACACACACTCTGCCACACACAACGCAACCAGTAGACAGTGCATTTGTAGATCGGCGGAGCCATAGTTCTTAGTGATGGATGAGGTGATAGCTGCCACCGCCTGAGCCTTGGCATCATGTGAATAATTAAAGCCTGCCACCAGTGGAACAATTATACGCGGCCATTGAAGGATGAGGGAAGGGACAAGACGTGACACGTGGTGAATAGCAAAAGGTGGGGGAGGGCACGTATCCCCGCCGCAAATTGATTTTGGGACCGCAGCAGCGTTATCATGGGCGGTCTCACTTTGAGCGGAGATAGCCAACAAGTTGCTGTCAAAAGTGACCCAGGTTTAGTAGATAGCCAGAGCTATGCCCCAGTGGCTCATAATAACTGAGCGCATTAAAATGTCCGCAGCAGCCTGAAGGTCAGCGAGCTTGTGAAGTCACCTGTTCAGAGTCTGAGATCAAAAAGGAATCCCTGAACCCAGGAAAGTAAAGGATGGCTTCTATTCAATTACTCTGAGTGATTACTCTGAATGTGCCCTTGAGCAAGGCACTTCACTCCTCTCAAGTCCAGTGAAGGGGTCGAGTGGTCAGCAAAACAAGGATATGATCCTGTCTGATGCCTCCAGTTTAATGAAAGTAATACATCAAACCAGCCATAATCTCAGGGGATAGAATTACCTTTTTTGTTTCAGTAGTCCAGTCTGTTCCAATGAGGACTTATTATAATGCTGGGTAATGTTAAAGGTTCCCTGTGGAGTTATTATGTCTTTAAATACACTTAAGTTTACATGTTTACATCAGTTTCATTTTTAGGGAGCTGTCATCCATCTTTATACACAGGCTATGATTGAAACCTGTTCTATTTATAATCAGAGGTACCCAAGCTAGCAAGCTAACCTGCTAGCACGTTTACTGCCAGTTCACCACAATTGGCTGTTGTTATCTTAAGACCTTAATAGTTGTAGGTTTGGCTATGTAATTGTCAACAGACGCACACATAAAATATTTGGAGAGATTCTTTTGTAAATAAAACTTTAATACAGAGATTCAAGAAAATTAAAAAGGTGAAAGTCACATTTTCAAAGGAGGTTAGCATGCTACAAGTCTTTAGCTATAATGTTTTGTTTCTCTCATTGTTGTGCTTTTTTTTTAATTGTCGCAAAACAAAATAAGCTATGCTGCGGTTTTTCTCAAGGGCAGTTGTGTTATGGGCATCTTCAGTAGTTAGCTTCTTACTGTAAAGTAGCCTAAACAAGTTGGCAAGGCTATCAGTAACTAGCCTACTGATGCTACTGTATATAAAGATGGACAATGCGTCTCCACATCCTCCCAAGCCAAGACAGGGGTGATATAGCCGCTGCCACCTTGCACTAGCAATGTCATTTGGAGCCAGAGACTTTGCAGTAGCAATATCAACAGTATCAAGCTCCCAATATATCTGTCCAGCCAATCGCTAGCAGCTGCAAGTACACTGATTGGGATGTGTCAGCAGACAATTCTAAAGTGCAACACACACCGCCGCCATACGCCGCGCGTCAAAACGCCCGCCTCCATTATATTCTATGAACCAACCCACACTGGTGCCGGCCGACGCGCCGCGCTGCTCTGCTTCAGCCCACTGCTCTATTTCCAGTGCGGCCGGCGCTCATGGCGGCGCTGCGAGAAAAGCCTTTTATGTACGTCTCGTCTCGTAGGGTCAACTCCAGTTGTTTCAAATTTTTAATAAGACGACTTTGATAAGAAACTCACCCATGAAATTTAAGTTGTTGTTGCCTCAAAGTTTTTCCTCTTCTTCTTCTGTTACTAGCAGTTGGCAACCGTTGGCAACCGTTGGCAACTAGTGTAGGTACAGCCACCTAGAGGGCTAGGGTGGGAAATACATGTTGACGGTGCCGCTGCGCGCCACTGCCGGTGTGTGTTGGGGGGCGGCCCTTGACGGCCACAGCGCCGCGCCGGCGGCAGTGTGTGTTGCACTTAACACCACACCCCCTTTTTTGTAGCATTAAATAGTTAAAACCAAAACAGAGATTTGAATATACATACACATGATAAAAAAACTACCTTACATGACAGAAACCATCCTTGGGAAAAATGTGAGTTTTACTTTGATTTTTTAGTTTGGCCCATAAACTGTATAAATAAGGTTTGGCCTATGTCCCATCCGTTAACATGGAGCGGATGGGGTTTATGACCTGTACTGCCGCCAGCCACCAGGGGGCGATGAAAATGTTTTTGCTTCACTTTTGGGAAGTGTCATGTCGTCCATCTTTATCAGGCCCCAGGAAAGCCACTTATCCTTGCAGCAGATGTTTCCCAGTGGCCACTTGCAGTATTGCAATGAAAGGTTTTATTTTGTAGAACATTCCTCAAGCTGAGAAAAGCATTTTAAAAGTCTTTGAAGTCATCACAACATAAAATCTTTGAGCCTAACACAAACTCGTGGATAGGGCTAGCGGGAGAAACACTACTGCGCATATTAAGTGGGCCGCATTACCACAGAAGTAAAGCCAGAAAATCGAAAAAAGTTTGGGCTTATGCACCAGGCGAGCAACTCCATTGGAATGAGTAGGTGCCATCTTGCCTTCTGGTATCTTGTTATTATTAAAATCTACGATCTTTATATAGAGTCGATGGACTGTCTCCGTCTGTCATGTGACCCTGGCTTTGATGTTAGCTTTCCCCATAGAATCTCTCGCTATTATTTTCTTTGTCATCTGTCTTGCCTTCTGCTGGCTGATTGCTACATTTTTTGTTGCATTAGCTTAAAACCACTGACAGGAATTTATACAACAACACAAGATACAAACAAAATGGAGAGCTGCTCACCAAGACATTGCTCCATAGCACCAAACTTCACAGAGTACCTTTAATAGTCGTCACCAAACACCATGCACAAGTTCTAAAGGTCATATTTAAGGTCGAAATGTTCTTCAGAGTGAATAAAAAGGCCCTGAGTGACTCCTTGGCTCAATTATTGCATACTGCCTTACTCAGTCACTTGGTCATCAGCTCACTATCACACCAATGAAATGACTATCTCTGTTGCAAAGACGTCTTTGCAGATTAAGCTGCCTTGGCTCAAAGGACAGCCTGTCGCAGATCGCTGCAGATTGGTGCCACAAATGCCAGAATAGTCAGCGCAAGCTGTTGGCACGAGCGCGGCTTGTGTTTTGACTGGCACACGCTTCTGGTTTTTATTGCTCGGTTACTAATGGAATAGTGCACAAAGTAGCATATCAGGAGGGGAGGTAAAACTAGATGTGCTCCAAAAAGCCAAACACAAGCGTGACACAAGTTGAGAAGGGGAGGTAAAAGAGGCAGAAAAAAAATGACAGCCTGCAGCTCCCACCGCCCACCACGTCTTTAAATCTCTCCATGATCTGAAGAAGAAGAAGGCAAAAACGAACAATGGAACCTTCAGCATAATTTATAACCGCAACGTTCGGAGCATGTGCTTTGATGGGCTGCCAGGGTTCTGTGCATGTTGCGCGTCTTTTGTTTGGGCTTGTTCACTTCTTTATGCATCCATATGTGTTTTTTCTGTGTTGTCTCCTCTCATCCATTGATATCAGCGAGGGGGAGACATATCAAGTCCCAGGAACAACAAAGGACCACTCAATATTGGTCCTGTCACTTCTCATACAGTATTCTCTCTCGTACGTGTGCGAGTGCTTTGGTGACAAAAAGTGAAACATGTGCAAAACTTGTCTGTTGCAGTTGAGGTTTTTAGCCTGAATTTTCAATTTGTAGGTTATATTGCTGTAAATACTGTTTTCACTCGCAAAGAGGAACCACAATAGCAGTCATCCTATCATGCATGATTGTATCTTGCTTTGTGTTGCTATCAGAACACGTGTTTTGGAAGAAAAGACACCTAACCTTTCAGCGGAAATTACATTTCAAAGCAGCATGCCATATTTAGAGACATAATTTTTACATGTTTGCCTTCACACTTTTTACCACCGTCACTGTCTAAAGCCCAGTGGTGTGTTCCTCCAGTGCCCGATACTGAACAGTTCAATTTGCCTTTGAATGCTATTGAATTCCAGCTGATACTCTGCCACTTCCATTTCCCCCCCGCTGTCAGCGTGAATGACAACACGCCTGCATGAACTGTAATATTCCAGTAGCCAAAAATGGAGGCGTCTATCTGCTGCAGCAGCGGAGATTAAAAGATTAATAATTCAACCAGAGGTCATGAATCAACTTTTTTTTTTCTTTCTTTTTTTTTCTTACCATTTCAAAGGAGCGCTGCCACCTTCCACCAGCCCTGTTGCTTCTGGCCTGCATTTCGTTTAACTCGGTGAAGGAGAATTGACTATATGTGCTGTTTTGATATGAAGTGTCAGGTCAGGAGAGTGTGTTATTTAATTATTGACATAATTACAGCAGTCCTAGAGAGTCATCGCAGTCAACGTGAACATGTAAGACACTTTGTTGAGTGCTCAAGGACTGTGTGTGGCCACGTCTGTCAGGGTCAAGGTCAATCCAATTCCTTTCAAGTGATACAGCTAGGATTCAATTGAGTACTAATTGAATCATCCATAAATTATCATCTGTAATGGTGATTTCCTACCTTAACTTGACAAATTGAAACAGAATCCAACTAAAGTCTGGTCACTCCCAGCCTGTGCGGTACATCCCCTACAGTTTTAGCTCAATCCCACCTCTGTTTTTTTTTTCTTTAGCTTTGAAAGTACACCTGTTTGGCTATGAAAGCCCATCATTATTGCTGCCATTGACACTGAAAGCCCCCTTTCCTCCAAATTCTTACTGATGGCCATAATTCTTCGAGCCCCTTGCGGCAATCTATGTTTTTGAAGTGCCTATTCCTCTGTGTCACTCCAGCCTCCTACTTGATGTATATCCCCTGAGCAGGAGTATAAAGCCATAACCTCAAATCTTTCTCTCTCTCTCACCCCCTCCTCCTCCTCCTCCTCCTCACTTCCTCTACTTATTCTCACCACCCTCTTTCTCACTTCATATCCCCTACTCCCCTCACTCTATCTCTTTCATTGCAGTTGCTGGCTTCGCCTGGACACCTACTTCATTTGGAGTTTCATAGGACCAGCAACCTTGATAATTATGGTAAGCGTACCTCACCCCCCTTCTGCTCATTAACCCTACTTAGCCTGCGGGTCGTCGCTTAAGTGGTCCAGCGAGATCCCTTTTTCTAGCTCCTATCCTCCCTCTTTTCTCTGCCCTGTTGAGCATATATGCCACCGGCGGGCACGGAGCCGTCCAGAAAAACGAATGAGGGGTGTAGAGAATATATTGCAGTTTGTCACCCCGCTGCAGTCACCGGCTGAGACAGTTTTTGGGGGGATGGAGCTGGGGAGAGGGAGAGACATAGAGAAAGAGAGTGAACTCTGCTCAGTATGCAGTGTTGGAGTAATCCGCACTGCGATTATGATTGATTTTGTTCCCGTTCCAACTCATACTCCGCTACCTTTTTCCCATCTCCTCCTCGCAGGCACACACACAGCTCTGGGTGCGGATACATAAGGAGGACACACACACACACACACACACACACACACACACACACTGTCTGTGTCTTTCCCAACTAGGACAGCCCCAATTTTCTAATAAAATATCTCATTTATTGATCCAACTGCTTTTAATCGGATGTGAGACTGATGTTCATCTAAGCATTTATGCTAATGCCAAGCTGTAAATATTGCCGTTTCACAGGAGGTCTGCTCTTAATTTGCCAAGACACCAGTCAGCCATCATAATAAATATTCGGAATCAGTAAATCAACTAATAAATATCCTCAACAAGTAGAAAATGTGACAATATTCTTGTCCCACAGGACCCCAAATGTGAAAACTCTTAACACAACTGTTAATGCCCAGCTGGATGCTAAATCCAAACACACATAATGCACTTTCACGCTCCAGTTTTGTGCAATCATTCACAATGTGTGCCTCATGACTCACGCCTTTCTCCTTTCCATTTACAAACAAGAATATCTGTGTTGGAAAGACTGCTAGAGCTCAGATCCAATTGTACCCCTGGGATTTTGGTGAGGGTTGAGGCAAAGATGCATTTTAAGCAGTTAAAAAATTTCCCTTCTTTTTAAATACTCACCTCTTATTAGTTTAATGTGAACTGTAAACCACAGTAAAGTAAGTGAAAGCTTGCTAATTGCTGTAATTTTTGAGGAGTCCTTCTGAAAAGACCCCCATGCTGCGACCAGATTTGACTCATTATCTATTTTTGTGATTACCGACTCCAGAGAAACAGAAAATAATGAGATACACCAGAGTGGGTCTGTCACATGTAATTTTTTTTTTTTTTTTGGTATTCAGCAGTCACACACAAGACATTTTTTAATTTATTTTTTTCTGACTAATTACAGTGTGTTTGGCAAACGTAGGTGCAAAAGTTCAACTCATTGAGATGTGCTTGACTCAACTTCTGTGTTTGTTTTCAAGTTTTATTTCACAGTTTGTTTTTTGAAAAGGAAATGCGGCATGTAAAGAAAACAGAGCAGGAAGGTAAATTAAAAAGTGTCCCATTTTATAAATAGGGCACATCAAAGTAAAGTGAAATTATACTGAAATCTTTTTTAACTGCAACACTTTTGTTTTTGCTCCCTTTTTTCACAGGTGTTAGTTAAAGATCTAGGACTTTTTTTATGCACTCAGTAGATATATTTCTCTTAAATTTGGTTGCAAATGTGTTAAAATCAGTGAGAGCTTCTCCTTTTCTAAGATAATCCATCCACCTGGAAGGTATGGCATAGTTAAGATGCCAGTTAAATGGCTTTACTACAAAGATGTGCCTTGGGATGGTCACAATAAAAGGACACCCTAAAGTGTGCCATTTGATCACGACGAAATGCCATTGATGTTGCAGTTTTGAGGAAGTGTGCCAGAGCTGTTGCCCGTGAACTGAATGTTCTTCAATGACATTACTGTGAATTTGGCAGTACATCCAACCACCCTCACAACCGCAGACCACATGCAACCGCATTAGTTCAGGATGTCCACATCCAGCGTCTTCACCTGCAGTATCGTCTAAGACCAGCTGCCCGAAGAGCTGATGCAATGACTAGTTTGCCCAAACAAGACTTTCAGTACAAACTGTCAGAGGCAGGGAGGCTCATCTGCATGCTCACCGTCCTCACCGGGGTCTTGACCTGACTGCAAGTTGGTTACGACGATGAACTGCAGTCAGGTCAAGACCCTGGTGAGGACAGTGAGCATGAAGATGAGCCTCCCTGAGACAGTTTCTGACTGGTTGAGCAGGAATTCTTTGGTTGTGCAAACCAATTATTGCATCAGCTGTTTGGGTGGCTGGTTTCAGACGAAGAGGTGAAGAGGGGTTGGTTGGAAGTACTGCCAAAATCATTGAAATGTCATTTGAGAAAACTTGAGACCGAAATTTAAGAAAATGTATCTATTGAGTGCATAAAAAGTCTTGGATCTTGAAGTTAAGTATTGCGTTTCAACTTTTGTTCGTTGTGTATATCCGACCCATTAAAGGCTGTCGTTGCTTGTGATACAGCAGGTAACATGCTGCTATGAATGCTGTAAGTTCTTCAAGCATTTCACAAGAATTTCGATCAATGCCAAGCGGTTTTTTCCCCCTACAAACTGTAAAGAAAAGGAATGCAGAAGCAGTGGCAGTTATTCCCTGTGGTTGTCTCTAAGTGTGAATATGTCAGATGGAAAGGCTCCCTCATACAAGTATGCAGCTGTCTTGTCTCACCGTTCTCAGTTTAGTCTGCTGTACCACCATAGAGGTTTCACAGGATTTTGTGCTCTGTTTGGCAAAGTGGGAAACCGAGTCTGGCTGCAGCGTTCCGGCTCTGTGCTACAAAGTGCTCTGATTTAAAATGAATGGAACTGAAACAGGAAACACAAGCTTCATCTCCTCCCATCCCCCTATCTCTCTCCTTCTCTCTCTGCGAATCTCTGTCTGTCTCTCAGCTCAACGTGATCTTCCTGGGCATCGCTCTCTACAAGATGTTCCATCACACGGCCATCTTGAAACCAGACTCCGGTTGCCTGGACAACATCAAGTAAGAGCACTCAGATCACCCAGATATCCATTAAAGTCATCCAGAAATAGCACTCCTTGTGACATTTTGTTACAGATGGAAAGAATGTTTCAATATGAGTGTGACAGGCTCGCTTCCACCGAACGCACCCTGACAGCCGGATTGTATCGACTCAGATTGAGCCGACTCTTCCTCTTGTTCCTCCTCAGTTTAATGAACCGCTGGTTAAAGAGCAACATTTGGCTGTTACTCTGTATTCAAGCCAGTGTTCCCAAGCAATTCACTTTCTCTTGCCTCCTCCTTTGATATTTTGAAACCTCATTAAAAGCACTTAAGGTTGTGAACACCCAACCCAAGGGTCCAGGAGTCTGAGCCTGCGAGGTAAGCACCCCCTATTATGCTGAAAGGTTGTGTCAGACGGGGTTAAAATCAAACAGGTATTCTGTTGCGTCTCCATCATTATCTGAAGGACGCTGTTGTCTGTACGGGAAAAAGGCCAGGAGACAATCTGACAGACCTGACCTGGTGTTATCTTGGTGTCAACATGCCGCCGATGAATATTCATATTGCGTGTGTGTTTTGTGTGTTTGAGTCTGTTTATCTGTCTATGCCTGGCTGCTTTCAGATAATGTGAGAGCTTAAGGGACAATAATGATTAGAAAACTTGCATTCAAAGTTTCACTGGTGTTTACACGGCTGCTCGTAAAAGTTTGCATACCTCGCCAAACATTTATTGCGCTAGTAAAATTTATTTCAGTTTTGCTTAGGTGAATTTCAGTGTATTAGTAAAAGTATTTTATTAAAGTTTCACATTAAATAGCTTTACTTAAGGCAAGTCATCTGGAAGTGCAATATGTGTACATTGGGTAAAAAGGCATACACCCTTGTGGAATAGTGAGAAAGGCAAAATCTGTCTGTTTAAAAGTAACGGACCATACAGGTGGTTTTATGTTTTCGCTTATTTATTACAATGATGTTTGTGTTTTGGGATGTATTTCATTTACTTCTCAGCAGAGGTGGCCCCAAGTCATTGTTTTGCATGTTACAAAAAGGTCTCAAGTCTGTATGCTAAAGTCCCAAGTCAAGATTGGCAAGTCCCAAGTCCTAAACTTTGAGTTTTGATTCTTAAACAAGTCATAATATGCTCTTCCACGAATGTAATGCCAATATTAAATTTACAAAAATCATGAATGCTTTTTAAAATTTGCATTCATTTGTTGAATCAGGTTTGTTAAAAACTTCCTTAGCTGTTACGCTAATGTTAGCTAATGTTAGCTCACTAATTATGTTGATATGAGCTTTACCTTTTTGTTCTTTGTGCAACTGTATTTTTCAAACAAAATTGGAAGCTGCTGCATCTTGATCTGTAATTTTTGAGTGCTCGTTTTAAATACTGCACTCTGTTTTTTGTTGACCAGCACATAGTTCCAGGTGGCACCCAGTAATGTAACATTAGTTCTCCCTGATTCTCTCACTCAACTCGATTGGATTCAAACAAACCGTATCATCTGGGGAATTAAGTTTCGACTTGCCAAGAATTTATTTTTCATTCATTTTCCGTAACCGCTTGTCCTGTTAGGGGTCGCAGGGGGGCTGGAGCCTATCCCAGCTGACACTGGGTGGGAGGCAGGGTACACCCTGGACAGGTCAGCAGACTATCACAGGGCTGACACATAGAGACAGACAACCATTCACGCTCACATTCACACGTACGGACAATGAAGAGTCACTAATTAAGTTAACTTGCATGTCTTTGGACTGTGGGAGGAAGCCGGAGTACCCGGAGGAAACCCGCACTGACACGGGGAGAAAATGCAAACTCCACACAGAAGGGCTCCACCACCCCAGGGTTCAACCCCCCCCCACCCTGAGTTTGAAACAGGAACCCTGTTGCTGTGCCAGGAATGAAAAGCATGAATGTTGATTCAGGAATGAAGGGAAATGAATTGATAGGTTGCACAGTTTTTAAATAGCATACTTTTTAATCTTTGGGCTTGGGGAAAGAGAGCAAGTATTTTCGAGCCAGGTCTCTCTCCGAAGTCATTGAAATCTGGCATCATTTAACATCGGCATGATACGTGGATGGTTGCTGTTATAGTTTCACGATGCCCAGCAGCGTCGGGAGAAATGTGGTGGGACAAGGATGGATGTTAAGGCGGCGAAAGTTTGAGTGTGGAGTGCAGGAGGGGTAGTAGATAGACAGTCTGTCATGTACAGTAAAGATATTGATCAGCTTCAAGTACTGAAGCATTTGTGCATTAAACTCTACACGTTTGACTTTATAGATGGGTTCTACAGATTTCATCCAGATGTCTGGCTTGATGTTAAGTAAGACTTTAAAAGTTGTTTTTAAGGTTCCTTTACCCTGAAGAATGACACAGCATTTTCGGTCATTGTCTTTGACTTAAGCTCCAGCTACCTGGTGTCAGGACAGACTCATTCTACAGATGGTGTAAAGTTGTTTTGCCGCCCGTTTGCTATGATGGATAAGGGTCTCGGCTCTGTTTTTGCTGTCTGCCTCTCTTTTTTTAAGCCACTCTGGACACATTAGTCTACTTTATGGCCGGCGCTCTGGCTGTTTTTTGTGGCATCACATCACTGGTTGTGTCTCAGCACAGTGGCCCTGTCTGCCCTGCTCCTCTCAGCACAGTGATACACACATAAAAACACAATCTTCTGCGAGTATGATATAGCATGCTTAAGCTGCACCGTGTCCGGCCGTACTGTGTTTTTCCATCACAAATTCACCACAGGATGTTTCTCAGTCAAGTCGGGGTTTTTAAGTGCTGCTTTAGAGTGGGGCCGCGGTGTGACCCGTACTGACATTACAATCACCTTAAGATGACCTGTAGCAGGAGGGCAACATTTAAAGATGTTCAGCTTTGAGATGAGATTTGTCACTTCTAAGGGACACAGTGGCTTTGTTTGGAAGTTTTGTTATCCTCAACTGAACTGAGTTGCAGAGTGCATCTGCTCTGCATAAGTTCAGACTTACTCAGTTATAATATGTGTTAACTTAGCGGAAATTTTCATTATTGAATAAAAGATGTTTGCCCCACACAGTCTGTTTCTTACATAGATACATACACATTTTACTTAAGATTTACACCCAGTAACAGCCAGGTTTAACTGTTGTGTAGCTAGTAGAGTTAACTGACAAAACTAACGTTAGCTTGCTTATATATGACCTGTTTAAGGGCAAAGGAAATGTCGAATGAGGTCGACACATCTGACTTGACAAGTGGTAAAAGGCTGTTAGCTGCTGGAACAATTTTGGATTACATTTCTCCAAAATAACACAACCTAAATTACAAATTGTTATGGCTATAACAATACGTCCTCATACTTAAACAAACAAGGATCATGGTTTGGGTTGAAATAAGCATATTTGTTACATAACTTCATTTCCTTACAAAAGTTACGTACATGACCTGGGTTAAGTGCGTTACACAAGTTAAGCTACTGTTGACTTTTGATATCACATGGGACATGAGTTTTTTTCCCAAGGATGGCAACAGCATGACCCTCCTTATTCTGCCTTACTCTACCTCTGATTGGCTTATTCTGACACCCTTACCTTAACCCTAACCAATCACACCCCCACACGCCCAAACCTAACTGATGCAACCAACAAAGGCAGGAGTACCAGCCAATCGGAGGCAGAGTAGGGCAGGTCATGCTTTTGTCATCTTAGGATAACAAATTGGCACACAGGACACAGAGAGTGGTGTCCTGGTTGAAAGTCCTGTGTTTGTTTGACCAATCCATCGTTGCTCTTTATACCAAGTCACCTGACTTCCCTATTTTGCTCCTGTCATAATTACCAAGGCCTGTATTTCTATTTATCTTTACAATAAATGAATATACGGATCTCAATAAGGTGTTTGCAACAGCGCTACTGTATATGCTCATTTTTCGGGAGAGGATGGTCTGGACAAAAACATTATAACTAAATAGAACCAGCTAGTTTGGCACCATTGGCACCTCTCATTTTTTCATCTATGCACATGTCAATTAAAGTAATGCCTCCCTAAAAGAGTTATTTTTGGAAGTTAGGTCACAGCTCTGGATGCTACAGTGACTTCCTGTTAATGCATGTGATTGGAGAGTGCTATACATGTTTACTAGCAACCATTTTACACGTCAGTCTAAACCAGCTTTGGCATTCTTAGATTCAACTTAGCAGTTTTTTGGAAATCTGCTTCCAGGCCAAGGGGGCTGATCGTGGACAGATGTGTAAGTCAAGGGTGGGTGAGTCATGTAGCTGCTCCAGCTGCTGTCATACCTATTGGCTTCATCTACCTGATACAAGTCTAGTCATGTCCTGCTCTGCTCTTTTTGCTACGCTTTGTCAAAGCTATAATGAGGTCCTATACTTTCCTGCAATATTAAAAATGGGTTAATCCAAACTTGGCACATTCTGAAGTGGCTACACGGTGAAAGCCATTCAGTGTCACCTCTTTTGTGCAAATTTTTTCATCAGGTTCTGTGAAATAATAGGTTATGTTTTTCTAGGCTATTTGATTCTGGTGTGTTACAAAGAAAAAGTGGATCAGTCATATGCACTTTGCTGCAATGAAAGAACAGCAATCAGGTTATGGCAAGAGAATTGTGAAGGAGCTGCCGGGAGCACTGACACAGCCATCGAGGTTGGCCATCAAAACTTGACTTGTAAATAGTCTGAATATACAGTATGTTTGGGTGTTCTCTGCGCTTTCTTTTTCTTTTCTTTTTTTTCTTTTTTTTTTTTTTTTTTTTGACAGACCACTTTTAAATATTGGAACCTGCGGCTTTTCTCCCATGCTACCATAAGGACTCTGCTCACAGTGTGGATTCTGATCGGCAGCACAATTGAGTCAATTGAGATACATGTGCACATCAACACTCAGACATATGCACTGTACGCACAAGCTAATACACAGCCCCTTTCTCAAACATCCACTATGAAGAACACAAGCCTGGCGGATCAAACACTGGCAGAAATACCGGTAGACCACCTGCAGCCCCTTTTTTGGCTCTCTAGCCTATATACTGAAGCACGGTGTGGAGATAGATTGCTTAGCAGAACACTTTGATACAGCTCCAGACCAGGAGAGGACCAGAACAGCAGGCACATCGAGCAAAGCGCTGATCCAAAATACTCTAATACTTTTCTAGAGAACATTTTCCAAGTCCATTCTTGTATGGTCCCCATCTCTGGTACCGCAGCATACATTTGTTCTGCAGAAAAATATTGACTGCTGGAGTTCCCGGTGTCATATGATTTATTACACTCTCCTCCCATAATGTGCCAAACAGCTGACCTCCCGACCCCCGAGTCTCGCTGGCTGCGAAATGGTCGGCGATGTTTCAGATGACCATTGGAAAATGGTATAAAGCAGCGCTGCTGTTGTCAGCCCTCATTCATCTGACACAGTTTTTAAGTCGCGAGCCATTTCTCAACACACGACTGCACAAACACATTCAGAAAACCGGCTTTAGAAACCGTACTGCTCAACCCAACATATCATAGCCTATAACTGGTGCTTCTGTTCATCATAAATAAGTCGTAATAGGTAAGTATGAGGTCTTTTAGTTTCTAACATGGATTGAAATAGCGTTTATTTGATCCACGTCTCCGAACACTGCAAAATATCAAAGCCAGATATTCTGCATGTTTGTCCAATTTGGTGGAGCAGTCAGTGAAGCCCTCACTATTACAACTGAATCAATTAGAGCCATTATTGCCTGACTTTCCATATGAGCTTTTCTTCGAGTTATCAAGGTGAACTGGTTTGATGATGATGATACCACGGGTTAATTAAGTCAATTTAGCTCCGTTTAATGAGGTGTGTCTTCCTTTGTCTTATCTTTCTGCCATTTGATTCCTCTTTATGGCTTGGTGTCACGTTTTCTGCTCAGATTTCATCATGCTGCCTTGTTTTAATATGAATGTTTCATCTCTTCTGCTGTGTATCTCTTCCTCCCTCCCTCCCTCCTGCTTTTTTCTCCTTTTGATTAGCACTCACATCCTGCCTTTTTATCTTAGCCTGTATTTATCTTTAACATCTCTCTGTTTTTCATCTTCCATTTTTCTTTTTCCTCCTCATTTTAGCTACCGTTATTATGATGGATGTGTTATTGTAGAATGGCACTGGTAAGATGCAGCATTTCTCAGTAGAGGATGTAGAGTAGAATTGATATTGTGTTTGATGTGTTTTTTCCCCCTCCTCACCCCGTAATGGAGACAGCGGCTGCCACTGTCCAGTGATTCATGGATTACAACGTGACATTTTGCACCCTTTGTGACTTTTAATACCGAACTTGCTTCTAAATTCGGCGTATTAAGGACATGACGGACTTAACAGTTTTTTAGAGAAAGGTGTGACTTTTGACTTGCGTAGCTTTCTTCCCTGTGCTGATAAGAAACTTCAAATGAAATATGCTAACGAGGATGATTTTAAAGATTAAAAAAAAAAAATCGTCTATAGCAACATCAAAAACTTTGCGCCATTGATGTCTTAAACACTTTGAGGCGATTAGCATTTTAAGTATACCTTTGGTTCAATAATTAACACCCTGTTGGGTTGATCACAGCACTTCCTCTTTTCCTCCCAGAAACAGCCTATAAAATGACTTTATACAGATTTGGAACAGGTTGAATTGACCAATTGCAATCTCATACATAAATGATCTGTGACATTGCAATGAATGGCACCTCTGCAAATTAAGTCATTTTGAAGGAAATTGGCAGTAATTTGATGCCACAGTCTGAAGTAGTTCTCTCCTCGAAATTGCTCATTTTTGGCGTTTCTTCTCAACGATTAGCACAATAAAGCTTCTCTCTCTTTTTCTGTGCTTCGACAGCCTGCAAGTGCTCTGCTGCAGCCCCCGGAGATGGATAGTATATCTATATATTGCACAACCATTCAAGTGAATCTATGGTTTTCTGACAAGTACAGTTAAGCCAAAGTACTTGTAAAGCTCAGATGCTATATTCAACATTCAGAAATTTGATTAGAATACACATTTAATTAGAGGTCTTCCTAAATAACTTGATTTTCCTTGCCAAACACTACACTTACCATAAACAATTTTGAGCTTAATGATGCCAGAAGTGAGAGGTTCTGTAATTGTTGTAGTAGCTTTCAGGAATGCAGTCCTGACAGGATATAACTGAAACGCACCCTCTTCATTCGTAAGTGAGCTGTTATGCTTTTCAGTGACTGTTATGCAGTCTCTGAAGTTTTGCCTCAAGGCTCCTTCCACGCAGCTCTCAAATCCATCCCCATATTTTTTATCTGATAACTCCACAAGAAGATAAGCCATGTGCGATACGAGTCGTAGCCTCTTCATATCCTGTCCTCTCGGATGCATTTCTCCCGACCTCTCGCGTCTCTATCATAAACCATTCTTCAAACGCTAGTTAGAGGACAATATTTTGCTCTCTTTGTGCCCACTGCTTGTGTTTCTGTGTCCACTCCGGGGGCAGTCGCCTTGATGAAGTACCTCTCCCACCAGGTCATTAAGACAGCCCTGGGAAAATTATGTTTAATGGTTGCCCTGGCGAATTCATAAATCATTTATTTTGCCGCACACCTGGCCCATTTATAACCGCTTAAATGCAGAGGTCTGCCAGCATTTATGAGGCGAGCTAGATACTTCAGTGAACCAAGATAATTATGGTTATCACCTGTAAATCACTAACAAATCCCCTCCCAAAATGTATGAATGCCTTGCCTTGATGTTTGGATGCTGTGAATGTAGCTTTAATCTCCTCTGCCAAAATAATCCATCATCCCTCTTGGTGTATTGTTTCCCTCTTAATATCTAAATTTGTATATTGTATTTACGTCCACACATTTTGGATTACATCTCTCCATCTCATTGTTATGTGATTTGATTTATTTCTGCCTGTTTTCTTTTGTTATTCTCGTCATATCGCTCAGCTATCAGGATTATGAACCTGAGATCAAGTAAGACAAAATTGGAAGAACCCTTTTCCCATAATGCCATATTTCATTTACTCCTTCATATGAACAAATCCCCGCCCAAATCCATCTAGGTGCCTCTCTGAATCATTAACATGATTTATTGTGGAGTACTCAGTCATGTTGAAGGCCGCATTAGTGTGCACACACCGCTCCTGTCTTAGATATACATACAGATGTGACAAGCAAGATTAGTTTTAAATAGCACCTGTATCTTCAAAGTCCACTCTATGGAAATATTAGTACTGTGATGTGGATGTGGTGCTCACATTTGTCAGTCTTTTTCCTTATCTGCATCCAATCCAGAGAGCTAACAGTCATGGATAAAGATTCACATGCTCTCTCTGGGTAAAAGCAGTGGATAGATACTTGAAACACCTTGAATAAATAATGAAATAAAATAAATAAATTGAAATCATCATAATAATATTTACTTTATATAGTTGATAGCAGAATAAGTCCCATTTTTAGAAAGTTTTGTATGTTTGGACTTTATGAATACTTGGCAATCACCATTTTTTTAACATCTAGGTATTACTATACACCGTAGAATAACCACATTTTCATACATAACTAACATCCATACCTTAAAGGGACAGTTCACCCCCAAAAACCACATATTTTTCCTCTTACCTGTAGTGCTATTTATCAGTCTCGATTGTTTTGGTGTGAGCTGCCGATTGTTGGAGATATGGGCCGTGGAGATGCCCATGGCACTGGGCTTGTGGTTCTCAAAGCGCCAAAAAAATACATTTGGAAAAACTCAACAGCAATGTCTCTTTACAGAAAAGATAATCCACAGACCTTATTGTGAGCAGTTTTATGAAGAACTGTTTTCTTTCAACTTAACGACACCCACACACCATATTACTGCGCAGAAGGAAGTGTGCCTCTACTGCTAGCTCACCTAGCACCACTGAGCTAACTAATGTTACAGCTCAGCCCAGGAGGACGCCAATAATGTTAATATCTCACGAGCCTCTCATCCATGAGTAGATGCACGCTTCCTTCTGAGAAGTGATACGATTGGTGGGTGTCGTTCCATAGAAAGAAAATGGTTCCCACGTGAAACTTGTCAAAAATACCAAGTAACCAAGTCATGATTTCTGGAAAGAGACATTGCTGTTGAGTTTTTAAGATGTATTAATTTGGCGCTTTGAGCACCACAAGCCAAGTGCCATCTTGCTCCATTACATTCAAGAGAGGGCAGACATCTCTACGGCCGATACCTCCAACACTTGGCAACTCACACCAAAACAATATAGACTGATGAATAGCGCACAGGTAAGAGGAAGAATATGTGTTTCTGATTTTTGGGTGAACTGTCCCTTTAAGAACGCCTTCAGCAGGTTTAGACTAAACATTCCATGAAATAGATTAAAGGTAAGCAAGGCAGTGTGCAAGAGTTTTCACACATATGGTCATACTGCTGTGAAATTAAACCGTAATGCTCATGTAACCAGCCGTGATTCCAATCCCTGACCTTCACACCTCTGCTAATTCAGATGGTATAAACTTGTCAGCGAGATATAACCAACCACTGATGTACACAACAGCAGGGAGTCTGCCATTATGTCAGATAGTCTGGAATAGTGTGCACAATACTTAATCAAGGTTACCATGTGGTTGACAATGTGAACCACTCGAATTAGAGGCTGCAGAGGAAACAGTCTCCTTCAGATGGCTGTATGTAAAATGATTCAATCAGTTCAAAGGGAAGATCATCACGCATGCAGGCTGTTGTACATGACGGATGCCGGCAAGAATCAGATATCAATCTTAACTCCGCCTTGTCGGCTGCGGCGCACGGAGTCACCGAAATACCAAAAGTGTGCAGGTGAAGAGAAAGTACCATTTCTCTGCGCATAAAGATAGAGCCCCTCACTCTTAATAGACTCCGTGTTCTCAAGGACATTTATCTCCGTTCAACCTTTCAGTTTGAGTAAGAGTTTACAAGACAGTTATTCCAAGACTTGGGTAATAGAATCCAACATGCAAATAGTCTTGTAATGAAAATGTCATATGTGTTACCCTCCCATTTATACAGACCTCCATTATCGTACATATGAAGCTGCAGCTTTATGATCGTCTACGGCTTTTCAAATCGTCAGTGCCATTTCTTGAAAGAGTGCATACAAGGTGAGGGAATGGTAGCAAAGACAAGGACAGGGTCGGAGAATAAAGATGAAATCCATTGTCATTTCTCATCGATTTTTTCCCCTCTTCATTTTGGTGCATTTTCCTCCTCTCACAGGAAAACCTTGAAAACTCTGGATTCCATGATACCTGACTATTATGTTCGGATATCTTTTAATTTAGTGGTAGCACACACTTCACATGAAATTATTTTATTGTACTGGTGCAATTAACACAGCTCCTCATGATTTCAAACTACTTTTAAAGCTTTGTTGAATGGTTTGTAATATGGCTGTTTGTCTGTGTTTCCAGATCGTGGGTGATTGGGGCCATTGCCTTGCTATGTCTGCTGGGCCTGACCTGGGCTTTTGGCCTGATGTACGTCAACGAGAGCACGGTGGTCATGGCTTACCTGTTCACCATCTTCAACTCCCTGCAGGGAATGTTCATCTTCATCTTCCACTGCGTGCTGCAGAAGAAGGTATGGGTTTGTTGTCAAGATGTGCTCTGTGAGATTGTACAATGTGACATCAGTTACCTGCACATGTCATTGAATTCATTTCATGCTCCAGCAAGTGTGCCACAAAAGCATCTCCAAATGCACCAAGTATGAGATGGTTATATTGATGGATTACTAAATTGGCCAAACAGACAAAGACCCAGGGGTCCAAAGTGTCAGGGCCCCCCGCCAGGCCCTCATTTTTGAGATGACACTCAAATTACCACAAAGAGACACAAAAGGTCCACATAGAGATGCAAAGAAACTGCAAAGAGAAAACAACCAAAAAAGACACAAAATTACACCAGGGAGATGCAAAACCACAAAAAATTGCATAATGACGAACAGAAGATGCAAAACAACAACAAAAAAGGGGCAAACCCACCACAAAGTCTTGCCCCTGTGTCGGAGAGGTGGTTTGGCCTTTTGCATATCTGTTCCCAGAGACCTATTGTCTCATTGTCCATCCATGGATTGTTACCCTTGGATTTGGTCTAATTGTTGGCTTGTATGTGCTGTACCTGTGCTTTGATTTCATACAGGTGCGTAAGGAGTATGGAAAATGCCTGCGTACTCACTGCTGCAGTGGCAAAAGTGTGGACAGCTCCATCGGCTCTGGAAAAGGCGCCGCCTCCCGTGCTCCAGGACGCTACTCTACAGGGTCACAGGTGGCACTCCTTTTTTTTTTTCTTTACATTCCTCATTTATTGCACTTGACTCTTATCTCCTTTATGAGGACAAATTATCTCTCCTGTGGTTTTGGATTACCACCAAATTTTATCTTTAGGTAGTCAGCCTGCATAGCTGGAAGCAAGGGCGACTTATTCCTAAATAATAATCCATGACATTACACAGATGTGCACCTCCTTACAGAACTAATGAGAAAAGATTTAAAAGGTGACTGTGTAGCTGCGCGTGATCGATTGCGAGGAAGTGCAGCATATGTCCTTGTTTGGAAGTGATAGCAGGAAAATATAGTGCTCGTTGACCTAAACATTTTCCAAGTACATGAAGTCAGTCTGCAATTCATTTTCACCGGAGCAGGCAGCATGGCGGCACGGCGACGCTGACTAAAGTGTTGGCTCAAGCCTTGTGAGGAATTTTCTCTACGCTTATGAATGCAGATTTGACTTTCTCCGCTAAAATCTGCAAATTCTGTCTCCTCGTGAAGTGAATTGATAATGTATTCCTCCCACATTGACATCAAGTATAGGATGAATTGCCACGATACACTGTAATTGAACATCATATCCATATTCTAAAGATTGTGATTTCCTCCCAGTGTTCAGTTATAAATAGCCCTTAGAGTCAAGCATGCAGTGGCAACCCACGATACAAGCTGCATTCTGCACACAGATCAAAGCGTTTAATTATACACAGTGCTTTGACAAGATGGCTCTAACCTCATGCTCAGTCGCTTTATATGAGCAAGACAGGAATGGAAACACTCAGAAAGACGTGCTTGTTTATTGCTTACTCCGAGGCTTCTAAATGAATGCGTAATCAGCAAAGTACATTCGAACCCGCTGGCGATGAATGGTTCAAGTTTTTATCTGTCCAAAAAAAAAAGAAGAAGAAGTAGCTGTGTCACTTTCCACCCATCTGTGTCCCCAGCGCAGGGGACAACGTGACGTACAATATGTTAATGTGACCGTCTGTGTCAGTGCGTGTTCCTGTTAGAATACATGAGCTGTATGTCACCTGGGGTTGACACTTGAGTGCATAAAAACAACATAGCCATCTGAGTGTGGGATATCGATCATAACACCTCTGCGTGGGCATTTTTCCACATCATATATGATACGATGATTAAGTGTCTATAAAGAAGAACATGCCCACGGTCTGAATGTCAACCCTAAAGGAATATGTCACCGCCCACATGACAGTTTGTATATCAATTACTTACTTCATGTTATGGTGAATTCGTGAAGAAAACTTTTTCTTGCATGCCTCAGATGAACGAAGAATCCAGAAATGGAAAAAAAACCTCGTCACACAACTCGTCGACGACCCTTTCTCACTAGCAGATGCACGGAAAGTAAAACTTATCCATCCTCTCTTTAAAGCCAGACTCCATTGACAAAAACAGTAATTTTACCTCGCTGAACATGGGAGCTGCTGGTCTACTGCTGCTTTGATTGTTCTGTTTGTGTTATTGTGTGTAAATGTGAACCAACGCTTTAAAACACCAAAGCCACACAATAGCACACAGTCTAACTGATCAAGGTGGCAGTAGACCAGCAGCTCCCATGTTCAGCGAGGTAAAATTACTGTTTCTGTCAATGGAGACTGGCTTTGAAGAGAGCACAGACATCACATTTCGTTCAGTTCCCCATCAGAGAAGGTTGTCTGTTCGGGAAGTCATGAACATACGACTGCATGAGTTGTGTCGAGTTTGTAAACCCCAAAGATTTCCTTCATGTTAGATTGCTTGTTTACCTCATGCATGTGAGGAAAACTGGTTGCTTCACAAATTCAATGTAACACGGGGTGAGTAATTGACACACAAATGGTCATTTGGGGGGTTAAGTATTCCTTTAAATGGGGAATTTCAGGAAGAAATTAGGTGAGGTGCTGTGTCAGTTGCTCCAAATTTAGTTAATGATGATGGCAGCGGTAATGACTTAATTAAACTGAAACCTGGCTGAGCTATTGAAGGCAGTCACAGAAAATCTTAAAAGCACTGCTTCATTGCCCAACTTGTGCTTGGACCCTGCTGTCATGTTTTGCATGTGTTATTGGAGTGTAAAGATGCTACTATTGATGACTTAAACTACAAAAAAATAAGGGAACCTGGGTTGTGATAAATTGAAATTCATCACGAATCATTGTACACATTAATTTCCTTTCACCGTCACCCAATCTGTTCTGTATTAATCTGAAATCTTCCTCTGGCTCAGGACAGACAGTCGTGAGCTCCGTGGTTGGATACCCAGACCCTTAGCTTGTGCAACAGCCCATGGGGCTCTGTCTTAATTAACTAGGATGAACCCTCTTGGATTGAGCCTTTGCAACCCGCGACACTGATTCCGAGAGCTTGACTGATGACTTTATTATTGACTTCACCTATCCCAGTACTAGTGCTCATCTTTAATTGAAGGTTACTTATCCCTAAAGCTGACATGGTTTTAAAATTGAATTAACAGCTGTCAGGCTGTGTTTTTGCTTCATGTCTCAGCCTTGATTGTGTTTAAAAGTAGGGTGAGTGTATGCTGCTAGTAGAACTTTAGAAATGTGGAATAGTGCTGTCTATGTCTAGTTGATTTCATTTGAATAAAATCATCCACGTGCTGTTGCTTTTAGCAGTATTACCGACAATGTTAAGAGTGAATATTCTGACATGTTTTGACATGTTGTTTCTCTCTGCAGAGCCGCATCCGTCGCATGTGGAATGACACAGTCAGAAAACAGTCCGAGTCCTCCTTTATGACCGGCGACATCAACAGCTCTGCATCGCTCAACAGAGGTACTTCGTCCCGCAGTGGATATTTACTTGAATGATTTTTTATTTCACCGGCCTACGCTTTAGACTTCATGACTAATGCAAGGTACAGTTTTTTCTTCACTATGTTCTTGTATTGTAGTTGCAGTTGCTTTCCGCCTATTGGAACACAAAGACTTTAGAATCTCAAAATCCTTTTTTTTTTTTATTTGACAAGCAAAGCTTCCAACCACAAACCCAGAGTCAAGGTAAATCAGTCACTTCACAATAGTTTGCCTCAGATACTCCAGATGATTAAAATTCCAAGTGAAAGACACATTTTCTACTCAGCTGTTAATTATCATCAAATATTGAAGCAAGTTCTTAAATATGAGAAATTAAATGCATCAGAGCTGCCGTCAATAGCCATGTAACTGCTCCAACGGCTGGGTGCGTTTGTCAACAGTTTTGCCTGGATGAAAGAGAACGTGATTATGAATACAAGGCAGAGATTGGAGGGATAAAATCCTCCTTTGGTGTCATACTGCTCCAGAAAATTTTTATTGTGAAGCATTGACAGATCATTTCAGTCATTTCTAGTAATTTAAAGGAGCTCACAAAAATTTGAATTAATTTAGTTTAGTTATTTCAATCATTTCCAACTCATAAAACGCAAATACACACAAGAAAAAATAATAAATAACAAAAATAAGGCAATAGTTTTGAAGCAGTGACAACCTAAAACAAGTTTTGCTGACCAAAAAAGTTGTACCTACCCTTTTTACATTAGTTGTTTTGTACTGATCTCTTTAGGTTTGTACAATGGAAGTGAAATAAACAAGCAAAATAAAAAAAAAAATCATTTTATATACATATATTTATACTCAGAAGTCCCAAACAAAAAGTCACATACACACACTAGCGCTCATAAATCAGTTTTATATTTGTTAATCCTCTTATTTTTACATACATACATATATTAAATCTATTAATTGTATTACACATTTTCATTTCCTTCTCAAAACTATTCCACAAATTAACTCATATGAGTGTTACACATCTTAAGGCCTTGCACCGGGTTAGTATTACCTAGTATGACCTCTGGTCATTTTGAATAATGCGGAGGTTGCCTGTGATCTAAATTCCATGCTAATCAGCCATGTCCGTAATTTGTCAAGTAGAAATTCCACCACATAAAATAACAGACCATGTTTCACCAAAGAAGAGGTTGTGTGATTACACTAGTCCTGTGTGAATCTGCATTTTGGTGATTTGGGTCGTATTTAGAGTTTATTATTTTCTTCATGCCTCGTTTCTGCCTGTTTCCCTGTCGAGGATTATGGAAGCTGCATTTGCAATTATAAACCAAAGTTTCGACAGCACTTTGGGTGCAGGAGGCTCAACATGCTACACAGCATGGAGACCTGTTTGCAGAAAAAGCAAGGTCGAATCAGTCAGAAGAGCAAAATCTCGAAAGATGATGAGATGGAAAATTAGACAATGTGTGGTAGAATCAATTCTGTCTGTTTAAGCCACATTTAAAAGAAGAAAAGAGGTTAACACTGTATATCATTGGTAGTAGTGCTGAGTAGTATCACAAATGGTTGTACGCATCTTATCCAGGGAAAAATGTCACTGAATGTGAGTAAAATACAGATTTTGCTTATCTCATGCAAACGCACCACATGGAACATCTGTAGGAGGGGGTGTGGGGGGGTTATTTCTAAATCACATGAGGTGCCCTGGAAAGTCTAGTCCCGTGCAAATAGGGCATTTGTTTTGCATTTGTTTTAATAGTTGTTTTTGTAAGCATTTCTCTTAGTTCATACTGACTCACTCTAATATGGAAAAACAGCAAATTTAATTTCATCTAAACAGTAAAATTCAATTAACTAAATGTAATCATATCAGATTGTTTATAAAAATTCTACTCTGGAGGCATTTATAGGGGTGATAAAAATGTCCTCTTTATTTTTTCCCCCCTGTCAAGTGATACAACTTTGTACCATCAGACTGCAACAGCCCTGAAAGTGAAACCGGGCTCACTCTCAGAAAAAGTGCTGAATAACAACCTAAAAAATCAATTCAGTGGAATTCCCTCTCAGGAACATGTTAATAAAAAGTATTTTACCATAATGCATTTGACAGCAGCGCAGTGAATAGAGTTAACTTCGGAGTCTCTCAGGTTATACAGAGAATAGATACCAGACTACATCTGACATCAAGTGGCGAATACCGCCCTGGCTGGCATCCATCCCTAACACTCTCCCCGCTCATCGCGTCTCTTGATGGAGGGCTCCAGTTCCACACTGCTTGCTCTCTAAATTCGCTCTGGGCGCCTGCTTGCGTAGACACTAATGCATAGTTACAATGATGGATTAATGTTCGACACAGGGAGGAAGTGTCAAGATCTCAATAATTAGGCACTCAGCTTAGCACCATCAACAGACACAGCCTTTATCCATTGCAGAGAGGCTGTATTGGGGCGGGGGGTGGGGCTGTAGGTCGGATGTAGAATTAAGCCTACAGGGATTGTCGATAAAGGCAAAAGGCGGAGCTAGAAATTATTAACACAATATTATACCCCTGGCTTCTTACCAGGCTGGATCTGATAGAGATAACACTCACAAGAGCTCAAGAGTGTGCCGGAAAGTGTGTTCCAAATTAACAAGTATCATAAGGAACAGATGCAAGGAGAATTACACTTATCCGTGGCTGCTTCCATGTTGTTATTAAGGAATTATGATTTGAGGAGCGAATATTTCTCGCTGATTTGTCCTTTTGATTCTCCACACCCCGGATTCTCCCCCCGTCGCACCTGAAAGGAAGCTCGCAGCTGACACTCTTGCCGCTTTCCTCTCAAGAGCGGAGTCACGCAATCATCTTGATAGCGTTGCATGTTCAATTTCTCCCAGCATTTGGGATTATTGTGCCACACAATCAGTGCTGTTTTGGAGATTGTCCAATTTAGCAAACACAGACACAGTAAGTGGGGGATCTGTCACTGGGAGAATTCAAAAGGGGGCTGGTGTTTGTGGGACGCACTGTAATTAGGGCAAGCAGCAACAACAAATTAGGTTTGTTTTTTTTTTTTTTAAATCAAAACAACATTCTTCTTTCAAGCAACATTATAATACGTCTAATTAATACTAAACTCTAAATTTGATTAATGCTGAAGGATGAGCCTAAATCAGCAGTACTGTAATTATTTCAAAATAGAAAAAATCCGCAATTAGAACACACTCATAAAGTATAAGACCAACTTTTGAAAAGATGGGAAGAGTCACAAGGTAATATAAAAATCATTATCCGTTGGTTTGACAGATTCAGAGCATTAGAAAAGAATAGTGCACTCTGCTGCCAGAGGATCTAATTGCTGTGTACTCGTACCTCAGATAAAAGATGTTTACCCGCTCTGACATAGCACATTCTGGAAGCACATGCATGTATCGCCCTCATAAGTCTCGAATTTGCTTCTTTACAAATAATAGCATCATATCATGTTGACAGAGGGGGGGAAAAAGATCTTGTAAACAGGAAATGAATGCGAGTCACAAATATTTTCCAGCATACTTGATATTCTGCATAATGTATTCAAACACTTGAAAATAAATTATTTTTATCAGCAGCAAAGAAAAACAAACATCAGGGAATCTGCACCATTCATGTTTAAGATTGCAGCCCTCAAATCTGCAGCTAATCACAGGGCTCAGACTGTGAAGGTTGCTTTGGTGTGGTTCTATGTGGTTGGGAAACTGATGAGTCATTCTTCGGGCAAGATCCTGGCAGCAAGTATCTGAGGCGAAGCATCGCATAAATAGGAAATGAGCCTCTGTTCTGTTTGTGCGAAAGAGGCAAGGTTGGTGCTATGTAATGACCGTCTTGACCAAAGAGAGGACACTTTGTACAGAGGCTATTTCAGCAATGGCACTTAAGAGAATCAAAAAAAAAATGTGAGCTTTGCTCTTCAGAGGAAAAGGAAATATCATACCACTTCAGTTCATAAGATTGGCAATACCACAAGCCATAATAATAGGGCAGCATGTGACTGTTTGCGAGGCCTCACCACCTCTTTCTTACTGTTCCTACGTCAGTCAAGCTTTCTGTTCTAGCATTGCACACATGCAATTTACAGTGATAATGGTTCTTGAAATCATTTATAATATGTATAATGGATCCTTGATTTCAGTAAAAAGTCAACGAAAGCAGGTCTCTGTGGTTACAGGTGATTTTGCAGGTCAAAATGACGTCCTTGGTTGTATAAAGAGACCTGGATACAGCGTTGGAGGTGGGGGCCGTTTATTCCTATAAAAGTTGCTAAGCGGCGCATGAGGCCAAAAAGGTTAAACTGCTGTGCTTAAAATTACCATCCTAGATGATTGGCACTGTGTCCACACTGTGTTTCTGGCAGCCGAGCCGGCTGCTTAGGGTTTAGCGCCGCGCCAACGTAAACTGGGATAAAATGATTGAATCATGCAGCTCTTCTAGACTTTAAAATGTTATCAGATAAAATGGGCAAAACAAATCATTTTGCGGGGCTTGTGACATCACATAACGCATGTAATTCCACTGTTTGTCCACTAGGAAACGCTAAAAGCTGGGCACACTTTCTTCCGGCCATGTTCGGCTTCGTAAGCTGCTAGCTAGCTAGCTAGTTAAGCTAAACTAAGTCTAACAAGTTAGCTGAAAAGTATAATGATGAAAAATACAAGATTAGACTTTATTTTTCCTAACATTGTCTTGACTGTTTTGCTAACAAACATTTTCAAACACTATGTTTGCTCTCAGACATCAACTTTGTATGTCTCTGGGAGCTATTTAACAAAGAACTGCTAGCGTTAGCCTAAACTGTGCTAGCATCCAGGTTCTGCTGTTGTTCTCCTTGGCCTTGGTAAATCAGTAAATCAGTTGCTACTGTCGCTTATTAGCTAGTTAGCTTAGACACTGGCGATTGCATGTTGCGTTAGCACAGACCAACACGCAGCTTAATCTTTTATTTGCAACGATTTTTGCTCGTGTTCCTGGTCTTTCAAGGTCGAAAAAGAAAAGACGCCAAAAAACGAATGTAGCGTATCAGGATGAATGCTGAGTTGCCCCATGCGCACCACCTCATCATGAATTTGGAGCACTCTCTTCTTTCTTTTTGGAACTTTAGCCTCAATCTGGGGATCTGTCAACTATCAGTCTGACAATGACGGGACTTTCGGGGTACCAGTCAGTATTTCGGAAGATCCAGTGTAGCAAGACGATATCCAAGCCAAGAGTTCCTCCTTCGTGTACCAGTCAATTGAACTAATTTCTATGAGAGGATATCTGCATATGAATGCATAAACATTTTATAAAAACCTAATATAAAGCTAAACTGCTATCAAACAATAGCCTGTAGGTTCCCAAATTGCATTTCAGCCAGTGCACTCTGCCTCTCTACATGGACTGTTTACCTGCCGCTCAAACAGATTACAGATGCAGACCAGGATGTTTCCAATACTAAAGTCTTGTTCCACCTCCTATGGATTTTGCATACATATTTATAGAGACTACTTCAGCTTCAAAGACCAAACAGTGTCCTGAGTTATTATTGTATTCTGTCCTGTTTAAGTCTAGAAATGTACCAGTACATGTGTTGTGTTGGCCATGTCAGTGCTTCTTTGTAATTTATGTCTGTTAACACGAGTATGCCGCCTGAATGTGGAGCACAAAAACAGGCTTAACACTAATGGCCGGCATTAACAAAACAATTAACACACACTTTTCCATCGGTCCCATTAGCCATGTCAGTTCAGTTCAGCTCAGCTCAGCTCTGCCACTTTCATGTAGCGATACCCCTCACATTAATGATCATGTGATCATTTGGATGTTAATGGCTGTCATTGCTCAGCTGCATCTGCCCAACTGATATGTATGTTCTCTCTCTTTCTCTCTGTCTATATCTCAATTTATCTACCCACCTACCTTTTTCTGTCTCTACGCTCTTGTTCTCCTGTTTTTCTCTGTCTCACTCTGTCTCTTTCTGGCTGCACCAGGGGCTATGGCTAACCATCTTATACCTAATGCACTCCTACGTCCTCATGGCACTAACAATCCCTATAATACATTGCTTGGGGAATCGGCAGTCTATAACAACCCTCTGGGCATGTACAACACACAAGGTGTGCTAGCTTCTTTTCATTCTTTAACATTGTAGCTAGGGCAGTGTTTTTTTCATGTGTGGTCTTGGAGAAACTGTGAGGTTGCACATTTTTGTTCCTGACCAGGAACAGAAAGCAACTTTATGATTGGAGACTTAAAAGTAATGGACTTGCACTAAGCTGAATTGCCAGTGTTCACCCTAGAGGGTTTTTACAGGGCTTTGATTAAAAAAACACTGCTCTAGATGTTGTGTGTTAGCACTGAACAAACTATAGCTGGATCACAAAAATCCCACAGGTTTGTCCTGCTGTGGGTTTTTTCATTGGGGGTGTATCTTGGCTTCTCGTAAGGGTATGCAATTTGGTTACATGGCTTGTTTGGCCGGCATAGACATTGTAAAAATGATCAAGAATTGGTACCCGTAGGGAGCCGGATACATCCCCAGTCATTTATTTTAAATGTGCTCTAATGTTGTCAGTAAAGCTTGTGTGCCATGTCTTCTGTCTCTCTGTTTTTAGTTTTAGCATTTCTTTCTGTTTATGCTGCTGTTGGACTGTCAAACATTGTTGTTTGTGATGGATGTCTGTTTAAATTTAAAATGCAAGTCAGTTATATTATTCTATTAAAAATAATTCCCCTTTTAAGACATAAATAGTTCAGTTTTCCGCCCTCGTCAAAGGCTATATTACCATTTCCTTTGAAACTTTTAATTGTAATAATTGCTAATTCATATATTCAAAACACGGGTTATTAAATCAGAGTACATTTAGTGTAGGATTTATTTAGCTTTTTATTGGTGGGGTGGCATTTTAACATATTGGTCTTTGACTAAAACACCAATCTAAATATTAGATTTGAGAATTAGAGACCATCTCTGATCAGCCAGTAAGAAATCCGCTTTACTCTGGGACCGGTCTCACTCTGAGCAGAGCTGTTATTATTTTATTCCAACTCTCAGCAGTCAGTATGAAATCACTGTAACTTTGTGAGTCTGTAAAACTGAGAAACTTGTGTAAAAAAACCGAGATAAAAAACTCACAGAGAGCTTTGATCAGGGGATAATTTATGTGCGTAATACAAGTACTGCATCGGAGCCCTTGACAGAGGCCTATAATTCACTTACATTGCCATAGATGTAAAAGAAATATCTGGTAGGATGAAAATGCTAATGCATCAAAAGATTTACTGGTGCATTTGATGCTCAAGTATCGTTGCCATGTTATACCCCAAGGATCCTGCAAAAAAAAAAGGGTCTTTTCTTCTATATTTGTTCACAGATATGTTGTGGTTCTTTATGTGGCGAAATTTGCATGGTGACATAAAACGGTTGCATTCCAGATACATTCTCTTGATGCGTCATCGGCATACTGTATGTGCACATTTCTCTTCTACCTGTCACTCTTATGCTTATTGTGTTTTCTTTTCTTCTTTCCTTCCCCTCATGCTGTCCCTAAAAGAGCCCTACAGAGAGACAAGTATGGGAGTCAAACTAAACATTGCTTATCAAATGTAATTGACTTTGGCTTTACTTTCTTTTCACTCGATGCTGACAAAGGGGTAATGAAAACAGAATGTCATTCCCTTTGGAAGTAATAGCATTCTTTTATGACAAAGGCCCTCACCATTTCAAATAGACCTGTTAAAATCAGTTTCAATCACATCTTGAATTCCATTGCTTACTGTAGCTGGCATTGCTTGATGTAAAAAAAAAAAAAAAAAAAAAAAGACTTCAGGCATTTGCTGCTTCTCGCAGGCGAATATCCATCGGCCTGTTTCACTCCGAATAAGCTAATCTAATTACAGTTAACGTTCAGACTCGCCTAAACATTTCATAAGGCACATCAATATAAATTGATCTGTATTCTTTTCAGTGGATATTGAATATCCGTGCCTTTGTTCATGCACTTTTTATTTATTTATAAATTTTATTTTTTTTTACTTTTCACTTTGATCAAGCCAATACACTTTTTTGAAGGTCTCAGAAACAAGTCTTGTCAATTTTTCAAGAGGTCAAACTTGTGAGCTTGACACTCTTAACGAGCTGGATGGCCTTGTCTGATGTAGTCTGAATTATCATCAAAAAATGTTGCTTTGATGCTGATGGCACAGACTTGGTCAAACTGATGAAAAATGAAATCTTCATGTTCATGCAACAGAGAGAACAGAAAGTCTCCTTCCTTCCAGTGTGGGTTGATTCGGAGATGCCTTAACTAATTCATGTCTGGAGAGAGGGCTAGTTGTGTTCACGCAGACAAAGCAGACATGAATAAATTACTTTCTTTCCCCCCAGTATTACAGTGTTATATTGCAATGCTCATATGGGACAATATGGCGGGGGTCCAAATTTACAGCTGTTGCTGTGGTTTGTGTTCACTTTACGTGTTTAATGCATGGATTGGATTTTGTCTGTGTTTGCTTGAATGTGGTGCTTAAGTGTTTCAGTGCTGTGCTTTGTGTTGTCACGTGTCACACATATATCTGTGTTTTCATCACTGCCATCTGTAAAATTTAATGAAAAGTGAAATTGGGTGTTAGAAAATGTTATATTTGTACCAAGGTAAGTGTGTATGATGTTCGTATTTGTAGTATACAGGCTTTTAATGGAGATATTGTGCTTGATGTCTTAACCTAATCCAAATACTGTAGGGTCTTCATTTCCACAAAGTGCACTTTATAGAATTGCAGGTGACCTTAGGTTGCTGAGGGGTGTTGGAGGGTCAGGACGTAATAAAGAATAAAAGGGCTACAGTATTTGATGGGTGTAATTTGTGTTTGTAAAAATGTCTGACATTTAGCTGTGGCAATTACATCCCATCAGATTTCACCCTTCTCGTTCGCCCACTCTACCCCCCAACCCAACCCATGTTTGTCATTCCAGAGGGAATCCTGAACAATGCCCGGGATACAAGTGTCATGGATACTCTACCACTGAATGGTAACCATGGCAACAGCTACAGCATCGCCAGCGCCGAGTACATGAGTGACTGCGTCCAGATCATTGATCGGGGCTATAACCACAAGGAGACCACCCTGGAAAAGAAGATCCTGAAAGAGCTCACCTCCAATTACATCCCCTCCTACCTCAACAATTCCCACGAGCGCTCAACCGAGCAGAACCGGAACCTTATGAATAAGCTGGTCAATAACGTCAGCAACGGTGGCAAGGATAGTGGCTACGGGATGGGCTTGGGAGTGGGGATGGGCATGAATGTGGCGCTGAGCCTGGACGACCACTCCACCTTTGGTCCGCACCACGACGAAGGCCTGGGCCTGGAGTTAATCCGCGAGGAGTCTCATGCCCCGCTGTTGCCTCAAAGACCGCCCCCGACACTGCAGGCGGTGGACAACCTTAACAATCACCTCCACCAGCCGGTGCCGCCACCCCTGCCGCTGCCCCACCACCCCTTCTCGTCCGCCACCACTACCTCCTCGTCTCGAAGGAGGATCCCCCAGGAGAACAGCGAAAGCTTCTTTCCTTTACTCACCAACGAGCACACCGATGACGAGGGCTCGTCACCCAGCCACAACCACCAGAGAGACTCCCTCTATACCAGCATGCCCATGCTGCCCGGCCTGCCTGATGTGTCTGCAGAATCTGCTGACGGCTCCAAGGACGGCGGGGACGCCAAGAGCCCAGAGGCCAGCTCGGACGACGTTTACTACAAGAGCATGCCCAACTTGGGCTCACGTAACCACCTCCATCAGCTGCACTCCTACTACCAGCTAGGGCGGGGCAGCAGCGATGGCTTCATTGTGCCCCCAAACAAAGAGGATCTATCTCCAGAGGAGGCCCAGCCGGAGCCCTCGCATCTGGTCACCAGCCTATAGGCCCAACACCCTCCCACTCCTCCAGTGTCCCTCCTATTACTGTAGTCCTCTTCCCTGTATCCCCTTGTTCCATCAGTCGTTGGCAGTGGTAGCCTTTCTTTTTATTCTGTGTCCCGAAGACTGAGGCAGAGCAAATGACTGTACTCTCGCTGTTACTGACCACAAACAGGATGATTATTGCTACGTATGGGGGCTAATATGTGACTATAGTTGGTTAAACATTGCGGGAATCTGTTGATGTTGTGTTCCCCCCCCCTCCCTCCGACCCTGTGTGGTTTGGCGTGTTTTGTCTCAGTGTGAAAAGAGACAATTACTCACACAGGATTTTTAGGTCTCAGAGATATAGTCTGACAGTCGAAATGAACTGCGTAGCCCCAAACTATACAAGTCTACACTATAGACTTCACCAGAATAAATGGGAAATTTAAAAAAAAGGACTATTTTATTATACTTCTGTATCTATATTGACTTTTTGAAAGATTTTCTTCCTCTTTGGTGAGTTGCAGCACATTTTGTTTGCTGAAGTGTCCCTTCAATGAAAAAAAAACACAAAAAAAAAACCTAAAAAAAAAAAAAAAAAAAAGAAAAAACACAAACACACATTTTGAACAATTACTAAGAAGGAATTATTGATCGTATGCTTTCAAGCATAGCTGTTCTTTTTTTCTTTCATTTTACTGTAATAACAGTTGTTAAAAGAGGGAGAAAAAAAACTAATAAGAGAATTATGAGATATTTCTATGTAATTGTACAGATAACTAGCATTGCACACAATAGTATGCTTTTTTTGTTCCGAGCAAACCCTTTGTCTCTGTAAATGTAGTGGTTAGGAGCAATTTTGTTCTGTTGTGCTGGCCTTTCTGGGTTTCTGGTACCAGTCTATTCCTTTTTGTTTTCCTCTTTGATCACTTTCCAAGAAATGACCATCTAAATAGCAGCAAAACGACACAAAAAATATCACGACAGAACACCTATCGTGCAGGCATTTTCATCTTTGTTTTCAGGTCTATTTTCTGTTATGGTTTGATTTCTTATCCCTTTTTTTTTTTGTTTGTTTTTTGTTTTGTTTTTTTTTTTTTTACTGTGTAGATAGCGGAGCTCTGATTCGCAGACCGTCGAGGAGACAGAATAAGTCCAAGTTAATCATGAGGTGTCCCTCAGAAAGGTTCAAAGTGCATTCTGCAACTCTTATTGGCATTCAGAAAACGCTTGTGCTTCTCAGAAAGAGAGCAAATTGAACATTGATGAGCACTCGGCACTTGTATAAAAAGGAAAGATGGTTGTTTTACTTATTAAAGAAAGAGCTTATGGAGTGAGAAAAACTGGAAGTGTTTTTGTTTTTCTTCCACGAGGAGAAAATATATTTATTTATTTGTTTAAATAAACAATAATAAAAATGGAGGATGGAAGTGAGTTTAGTGGCACAGACAAGTTTTTATTATTGGCTATGATTATGGCTTCTTATTTATTCCTTTTTGTAATTTCCAAGTTGAATGACCTCATAACTAATATTTGTTGTAACAGTGAAACTTGTTTGCCAACAAATAAATTACTGAGTAAGATTTATCACTTAGGTATGACAAAAAGTTCTGGTGTTTTGTCCGGGTCTTGGAACTCTTTTATATGGATAACAGCGAAGGACCTCCAAAATGATGGAACGATCAATTCATTTTTTTTTTTTTTTAATTATCAGTTAATATCCCTCATTAGCCCTCTGTCCATTTTAGTGCCAAATAAATTTTGGCCCAGCAACAGTGGATGTGCTCTGTATGCTCTGGTCTGCTTTACAATACAAGCAGTGATTTCATAAGCTGTAATAAATATTTCAATATCATTGCTGGTGTAACCAATGAATTCTTTACAGACACTGTATGTTTTTACATGTGTTTGATAAGCTACGCAGGAGACATGAGAGTCACGTGGACCATTTGTCCTGGCAGGGAACATGTAGAGAGGTAAGTATGTCCTGACCCACAAAGTAACTGTTCAGTCACAGTAAGTTATTGTGTCATGCCATAGCAGCAGAAATACAAAGCGGTCATGATCACAATATAATCAGCTCACTCTTTAGCAGCAGTTAAAAACATGACATTGGGTGTATATATAATTGTTTGACTTCAAAGCTGTGTATATTTTTAAATGAATGTCGCATCAAATGACCATGTATAATGAGAAAAAGCGGAGCTCGTAGTGACAAATTCAGAGAAAACGATTACATGGCTCTGCAGTTCACCTCAGCTATATCCTCCTGAGACCCTGCGTCCTCCTATGAGGACATCACATCTTTGGTTTCTTGCACCTTATACTTTATTTTGCTTAACATAGACCTGTTGTCCTCATTTGTGGACACTCTTGTGCCCCATCTAGTGGTAGCTGGTGCAAAATACACTAATCCATGTAAAAACAAGATGGCAGCCATCTTTGCAAAGTTAGTCTGCAGCCAATCCCAAGGTCCAAAACCTGATCACATTTTATGGTTGAAACTTGTGTATATATGAAATTTGAAATTTGAGCAACATTAACAAGCTAAGACAGTGTGTTGTTTTAGGAAGTACTCGTTTGAGGACACTGGGAATTTATCCTCAGCTTGTTGAGGGACAATTGGACTTTATTATCGTTGACTTTATTATCGTTGACTTTGTTTAGTTGTTTTTTCACTTATCAGGTCCTACTGATCCCAAATAGCTAGGAGAAATTAAAAATGTATACCAAACAAAAGTTCTGGTCTCGATAGGATATGTAGCATTTTAGCATCTTTAAGCTTTAGCTTTTGGTTTCATGTTTTGGTTCAGTCCCACAGCTCTCATCAGCTTTGTTTCAGGATCTAATAAATTGTTTGCAACCCGGCCAGCACCAAATGCCACAAAGACCAAATTAGTGACTAGCTGGCAAGCCACCTGCAGCAATGAATGTTGGCATTGTACATTTCTGCAAACCATGGATATGTTACATTTGTATGTTTCATATATTGCTGATATCTTTACATTTCCGTTTTATGTTGTGACAAGGCTGTGGTTAAATGGCCTATTTAGTTGCTCCAAACAAGGCTTGAAATGTCCTTCACTCTCACTACAAAACGCATTTGATGATCTAGAACAGTGGTCTGCTGTTGTCTGCCGCTTGCCAGCTGTCTTGTCAACAGTATGTGTCACACCATCCACCATCCCCTCTCCCCACTCAGCTCATAAACATGTAATCTGAGCTATACATCACATCTTTAAAATGTACAAATCTGACATAAGAGGTTTGCAGAAATATACAATGCCAACATTTTATTCTGGTGACTGGGCTGTAATGGAGGCATTTAGTAGCTAAAGAGCCAAATATTTAGGAGTTGGTGGAGACTTAAAGCCAAAAAAATTATCAGAAACATGACTCCAAATGGATGCTAATGTCTGCTTTACATGTAAATAAGCAACACGTTAATCACAGCAACTTATTAAGGTGACAATGTGTAAATATGGCATTTGGAGGTTGCTCTGCTGCCCCCAAGTGGTGAAAAAGAATCAATCGATACAGCTTTAAATGTAAAGCATTGTATGGGTAAATAAAAGTGCTATTGCTGTCTTATTCTTACTTTAATTATCTTAGCAACCCTCCGCACTTTTATGTAGCAAAGTTCACTTCTCTAAGTGTCTCTGTTGATGCTTATTAAAGATGTTTTTGCCCAGATGATATTGGTTTGAGAGTTTGAGAGGATAGGCACAAATCCCACAGAAGCTATTTGCTCATCAATTTTTTATAGCTAGCACGTTAGCAGCCCTGCCGACTCAAACTTCCAGCAGAAGCAGAGCAACATGAGCATCCCATAGGAGCTCTTCCTGCCCACCTGAGGAGTGGAAGCTCAATATTTACTCTTACCAAGTCAGCCAACTCCTGAGAGAAACGTCAGGGTCTTTAGCTCTCTAAGTGTGCAGTGCTGTTTTATCGGAGGGAGCTATTCACAAATGTAGGTGGCATTACATTGTGGAAATTAAATGATTACCAGGTAACTTTTCTAAGCTCTGTATTCCAGCCACAAACAGATAAGGGGCTGAAATGAAAATGTGAATTACTTATTTAAGGCCCATATGATTTGGACAATGTACTTTTGTTGTACTGTGTATACTGTAGCTAAAAACCTAGTTTACGAAATTGCATTCTGAGATGTAGACTTTCCAAGTGGGCTAATAAATTAATGGTAATACTGTGTAATGAGCAATCCCAGGCTTTCTGCACTTCTCTCACCATGCTCACTTATTGTATTTCACTATATTCTGCTGTAACATATTGCAGGAAAAAATGGAGAATTCAGTCCATTTTCACAGAGTTGGTACTGTGATTGATGGCTGAGTCATTGTGAGAAATTGCCAGAGATGTTTGGCTCCTCTTATTGCAGTCTGGATCTTGCGTCAGGAGATGAAGGGGGAGGGGGAGGTGGCTGGGGGTTAGGCTGAGCTCCAGCGCTTTCTTTGGCCCATATGCTCAAGCGTGGATCTTCACTTAGAGATATGACTTGGGTGGACAGAAAGAGCTCCGGCCGTCACCGCTGCATCATTTTGAATGGCATTTGCAAAACCGGGGCGAGTTCATGAAATGTGCTGAAGATGTGACTCTGGGCCCCTATCCACTTTATTAAAGAGTTGTTATGCAAGCTCATAAGCCACCCCGGCCCCTGACACTACCCAGGAACATGCTTGCGTGGCACAAAATGCCACGGTGAATAAGCAGCACTGCAGCTCACTTCCCATTGGCTTTGCAGACCTCTAATGCCACACAGATGTTTACTGGCACATGAAAAGACACAAGATTGCAGTCAGCGTATGATATTTTGAAGTCAAGCGTCACCCTTAATTCACACTGTTTACTCAAGTGCGAATACTTTCTGACTAGCATAAGTGTATATTGATTTTCACTGGCTAGGCCATCAGATTTTAGACCGAAAACCTTAATTACTCAAGGTTTTCTGCTTGCTCCCTAACCACAAAGTAAGTGTTTACATAAGCTCGACGCCCTTAAAGCAGAGCCCTCCCAAAGAAATAATCAATATACAGTATTTGTGCTGTTTTCTGGTCACACTTTTAAGGTGTTCCGATAGAAATTCGACGATAGGAACTCATAACAGTCCTTAATATTGTCTGTTATTTCACAGTTTATCATCCATTCGACGAGCGTGCCTTTATTTACACTTCTCAAACCTTTTAACAGACAATGGAGCATATGCTCAGGATGGAGGAAACAACACATACGAGCCCCTGAGGAAGCTTTCTCTGGCAAGCTGTTTCATTCGACAATCCATGTGACTGGAGATATCCTTGTTGCTGACAGTTAAGGGCGATTGCCCTGCACCCCTCCTCCAGCACTTAACCAATCTCAAACCCTACCATCTCTTAATCCAAGGCTGATTTATGTGATTTAACTTCAATGTAACTGAATATTCAATGTACTTTTCTTTGTAAAACTCAGTGTAATCCGCAGTAGCATTGAAACTGACACCATCTCTTTATGTGACCTTTATTTGCCATCATTGACGTTACTGCACAGTGGACAACATTTAATCAAGAGTATGTGATCTTCTGTAAGTTTATCACCACTTTACACTTCTTTCCTGTCTTCGATGATGACTGTACATCCAATTACACAGGAAAGATCTGTTAGCACAGGAGGGGAAACGGGGCAGAGACACTGTGGATGTGCTGATAAGGATGAGTGTCCATTTGCGAGCTGTCTGGTCGAGAAGACGTTATTGGAAAAACGCTGTCTGCCATTCGTGTCCACACATGTGGCCGTGAGCAGCTTTGGATATGTGTGTCCACGTATGGTGTGTGTGTGAGGACGTGAGTCTGCATGCTGGACTGCATGGATATGGTGAGTGAATTGGAGCAAGTGGCCGGAGAAACACCTGCATACCGAGTCAACAAAAGGGGGTATGAGTAGCTCAGATGTGATACAAAAGATGGCACATTTTTCATATCTCACCCCCCTAGTGAAAAAATCAATGGCCGAATGCCTGGCCGAATTCCAAATGAAAGGTGAATCAATGTCATCTCCAGCTTTGTGTATTGGGACAACTTGACAGCCTTAGCACATAAAAGAAAATACCTCTCTGGCTTTTTTAGTCAAGATAACATTGATTTAAGATAGAGGGGGGATTTTGTCAATGTTTGCCACTTTGGGGCCCATAGTGTTCAAGACTGTGGGCTGTGGCTGTACTTGAGATATTAAAGCTTGTCCGTATACTGCAACTTAATGTTCCTGATAAAAAAGGAAGGTCACAGAAACTTGGTGAAACTTACATTGTTATCAAGCGTGTTTACATGGCAACAACCCTGCATGCCTATGGTACACTGACACGTGTGAGTTTAAAGGACCTGGTAAAGGTGATGATCCCTAAAAAAAGATGCACCAAAAACATTTGAGGCATTTTTAAATAACAAGTAAAGATGTATTTTCTCCAACCTTTCATGTTGATTGTGCCTTCAATAATAAATATTTAATGTTACAGTACAGAAAAAAGCCAAGACTAGAAAACACATTGTCAGGGGGTTTCTTCCTCGCAAATTACACATGTATAATTTTTGGACTTTGGTGGACTTGCATGATTCCTAGCAACCCAGCAACATCCCCACCTGTGTGAAAATGTGTGTCTTTATGCATACATATCATTTACTCTTCACATTTTCTGAAAAACTAAGCAGTAGTTGACGTAATGTTCGTCACATGGGGCCAGGTGTATAGCCAAGATTTTTTTTTCCTCTCAAGAAAATTGTGTTTGGATGCTATGTTTTTAGTATTTAGTGAAAATAATCAATAAATCAATATAGTAAGAGGACTCGACACACAGCCTAATATTCGAGCGATAATGCTGATAACACTTTGATGGGTAAAGAGAAAAAGAGGTGATGCAAATATTTTCAGTCAATAATATATATATATATATATATATATATATATATATATATATATATATATATAAATAATATTAATATTAATAATAATAATATAATGTATAAAATCTGGTTGCTCTGTCATTTTGCATCTAAGCTCAATATGATTTTTTTTAATTAAATTGGAAGAACATACAAAAGCATAAACGTACAACACGTAGAGGATGTATGTAACATTAGTAACAAAATAAAATATAATATAGGCTCGGGGGAGATTTAAATACATAAAAATAAGAATTATAAAAAAAGTATTTAATAAATTAAAGTTAAAAAAAACAGGCACACATAATAATTCATATTTCAAAACAATAAAAAATTAGAATAATCAACACTTAACTTTCTTGCTGTTCTGCTAGAGATATTTTTTGTTTCCAGTGACAAGAAAAAGTTATTTATAAACCAGTCAAATGAGGGCTTGGTATTTCTCCATTTACTTTAATAAGATTTATGTACGTTATAGGCCCTCGTGACACTTCCACAAAGTGTTGCATTATGGGTTGTTGTAGTCCAAATGTTGCTAACGAGTTTAGACGTTTGACTGACTTTCAGCTTGAATTACTCGGCTCTGAAATTGGCTTGTACACTCAGTTTAACCAGCAAAAAGTTATATTAGTTAACCTGTTTTGCTTCGGAGGAAAAAGTTGGAGTAAAAAGCGTAAGACGAATTCTTAAGTGGGATGTAAGGACGGAACAGCGTCGTCTCGAATGGACCAAAGTATGGAATCAAAGATGGCGAGCAGAACAAGTTCGCTAACAGTAACGTTAGCTGCTACTGTAATGTATCCCCGGTCCTTAAAATGGAAAATACAGTCTCGGTGTCCATTTGTTTGACTTTAAAACAATGAAGGATTACAAGCCAAGCCGTTTTCGACAACACACCTGGACAGGACATTTAAAGGTGAGCTCGGCCGTTAGGCTTTTTTATGAGAGTTAAGTTCAGCAGTGACGTTAACGGCAGCCATTTTAACGCTCATTAGAGAAGAGGCGTCAAGGTTAAAGCCAATTTATTAGGTAAAATGTGAATTGAGTAAATGTCCCCAACTTCAATTAAAAGCAGAATAAAACAACAACCCTGCCATAACCTAAATTAACATTAGCTCGTTAAATAACGTTAAGCATTAACGAACCAAAAGAAATTATCCTTATTTCGTATCCACATTGGTTATAAGGCTGGTAACGTTATCTTTGAAGCAGGAGGCTTTTGTAGGCTGTAGTGTTTCATGACTCAGTTTACAGTGTTTATTTGTTTGTTACTGACTAAATGTATAAATGTGGTTGATTTACTTTCAGTGGTTGTTTTCTTTTACTGAAATAATGTCATTTTTTAAAAGATATGACAACACATTATAGTTCATTTACCTTATTCAAAATATTAAGCCCAGTTATGGGGAAGCAACACTGACAGCATGTATTTGCTTACACTGGAGGACTTTACTTGAACCAAGGCAGTAATATTGTGTAAGGAAAACACGTCTCCTCCCAAATATTCACACACACACACACACACACAGCTATTAGTTAAGTTTAATTCATTGGGATTCCCACTAGCTAACGTACTAGCATCAGCTAATCTTCTTGGGGTCTGACACATAAATCATACAATATATCAAACAATTATGTTCAATATATTCATGCAAATATCACATTACATAGCCTACCAAAAAAGAATCAAACATTAAGACACTTCAAACAAAATCTGCATGCAAGACTCCATAAGTCACATCATTTTGTTGCGTTTAATGTTCATTCATAAAGTTAATTGCATCAAGTACTCTTTTAATGCCTTTTCCTGAGAGCAGTTCTGATATTTTTTAATAATAGGATTTGATAAAGAGTTCATTTCTGTAATGAAAATTATAAATAAAAACGGCTTTGCAATTAGAAGATGTGATCATAATCATAAATTAATGTAATAAATTGTCATTATTATCACTACAGGTTCTGGAATTACAGTGTGCTAGTGTCTTGCATATTTATGTATCACATACAGCTGTACTTGCTTATGATAAATAACATAATAGGAAATTAGTTTTTAGTTTTTTTCTGGGTGTGGGGGGCCTGGCAGATTTGGTCCCCCTTGGTGTTGACTCCATGGCTATGGCCTAGAGTGGATCGACAGTAAAGCTACCCTAGGGAGAAATCTAGTTTGGTTAACTAAGGCTACATAGTGGTAGTAGTTCAAAGTAGTTCAGACAGCTTTGTTAAAAAAAAAAAAAAGATCAAACTGACAACGTATTTGTGTTACTGAATTAGAACAAAATATAGTACAAAAATGTTGCATGGCAAAAAAAAAGTACCTACTGTTTAAAGGTCATAAATCACAAAAATCAGATACCTCAGTATTCAGAAGTAAATGCAAGGAAAGTTAGCTTTGGTTTTGGATCCAATGTACATCAGTTGGACACTTATTGCACTAAGCAGGAATACTCAGTTTGCATGAAATAGCTTGCAACAACTTCTCTGAACATTTGTTAATAAATAGAAATAATTGGTAGCTGTGACTAATTGTTGTCAGTAGTTTTGAGTTTCAGTCGTTAACTACTACGAGTGTAACGATACATTGATCTGGATCGATGTGTCGATTCAGTGATCGACAATTCAATAGTATTGATGCAAAGAAAAAACACTGACACATGTGGCCTTTATTTTGAAATCCTCATGGCAAGTCTGTATCACCATTCACACCTGAGCACAACTCCTTTGTCAACATTTAAACGGTGCCAACGGCTTCAAATCAGGCAGATAATGATAAGCAGCCAAGAAAGAGACAAAGTGGATATTACTAATATTGTCTCATAGGGATCCCAGGCTCACTGAATTACATCTAATCAAAATTGTATCATGGCAGACTAAACGATATCAGCAAAGGGGTCATTCTCATGAAACCACTGAAATACCATGGCAGCAATGATTTTAGTTATAAAACATGCAATTTAGTAATTTAACCAAACATAATAATAAAGCTAATAATGATCTCTACCTTGAACAAGAAGTGATTTCAACATAGAAATTAATTATATTTATATTTTATTGCGTTTTCTGACAAAATTCTCATTACTGCAATGCGTCCGGGTCTGTCTGAATGTATGTTATGTTGTTATTTTAACAGAGTAAAAAAAATAATAATCTGAAAAAAAATAGTGGTTGCTGTAATGGATGTTTTTAAGTGACTGAAAAATAATTAATTAAATATTCATGTTTAATAATGATGAAAAAATAGAGGAAAAATTAAGTGTCCATGACTCACGTTCTCATTCTCCGCAACATATTTGAAGGACTGCTTACACACGCCAAGAGAATTTTAAATAAAGTTGGATTTTGTATAAAGCAACACATGGGCCAGTGCTTTCAAGAGGGCTACCAGGTAAGAAGATCTTTTTTTCCTCTCAAGTTAAAAGTTAAACTTTCTCCTGTCAGACTGCATACACGACAGTAGGGATTATCATTACCGATACAGCTAGTTTTCCACATTTAGGAAAACATTTGATTTGAAATTTTCTATGAAAATAGACGTTATTAATGTCTATTTATGTGCATAGAGTAAAAATTTACTTAGTCATCATGGCTTCTCTGTTGCTAGCTAAACATGCTAATGTTCCTCATCCTCTGCAACACAGTTCTCTCACCGCAACAATTGAAGGCCAGTTGCAGTAAGAGAGAACTTCTGTTTCGGTAATGAGAAGTGTAGTCTATTACATATAGACTATAACATATATTATGAATTATTAATTTGAATTATATTTTACTAACTTATGTTGCATTTTTATTACACTTTTATGAGAGGGACCATTTTGGGTCCCTCAGTTAACAAGTGTCATTCTGTGGAATAAACTCTCATAGCTCCAAAAATAAAAATACACCAAAATCAATGTTGTGATCAATTATTGACCTTATCAAGCCTGTAATAACCTCATCCCAAATAATCCACTTTGCACCTCATTTTTGGAAAATATTGCATATTTTGTGTTTTTCACATTGAAAAAATCAGGGTTCTTATGACAAAAAGGGCATAAAAGCATATAAAATAATAAAAAAGAATTAAAAACTTAATATCTATGGTTAGGTCTGAAGTTGTTGAAAAGATCTGATGCGCTGAAAGTGAAAAAAAAGATATATTGCATTTTTATTACACTTTTATGAGAGGGACCATTATGGGTCCCTCGGTTAACAAGTGTCATTCTGTGGAATAAACTCTCATAGCTCCAAAAATAAAAAAGCACCAAAATCAATGTTGTTCTCAGTTATTGACATAATCAAGCCTGTAATAACCTCATCCCAAAAAATTCACTTTGCACCTCATTTTGGAAACTATTGTATATTTTGTTTTTCACATTGAAATAATCAGGGTTCTTATGACAAAAAGGGCATAAAAACATATAAAATAATAAAAAAAATTAAAAACGTAATATCTATGGTTAGGTCTGAAGTTGTTGAAAAGATTTGATGCGGTGAAAGTGGAAAAAAAAAAAAAAATATATATATATATATATATATATATATATATATATATTTATATTTATATTTATATTGCATTTTTCAGGGTTCCTACGCAAGTATGGAAAAGCATGGAAATAAATTTGATCAATTTCCAGGTATTAAAAAGTATGGAAAATGAAAAATAAAATATGGGAAAATATTTATGTTTCCAGACTATTACCAGTGTTCTAAAATACTGTTTTCTAAAATAGAAAATTAGGTATTTCCAAAAATAATTTAATCAATCCGGATCGTGTTTTATGCCGGGCCAAGTGAGAGCAAACGCCTCAGAAAACATACCGCCCCTTTTACCTGATTGACAAGTGGTATGTCCAGTCCGCTGCCCCATGACCCTCCTCCAGCCCCCCAGGTATCCAGTTTCACTTCAACACTGCACCAGTGTTGCCAACTTAGTGACTTTGTCGCTATATTTAGCGTCTTTTCAGGCACCTCTAGCGACTCTTTTTCAAAAAAACGACTAGCGACAAATCTAGCGACTTTTTCTGATGTTATGTATGTACTTTTGGAGACTCCTGACATGAAAGCACGCATCGTTCTTATTCTTCTCAACGAGCAGCGGATGCTGCTGTGGGCCCCTTACCCGCCCCAAAGAACTCACAGGCGGCCCAGTCCTCCCTCCCAGCTGCAGTCAGAGCAGAAGATGTTAACCCCTCCGCGTCCAGACTGCAAGGGAATCGCACATGCGCAGAGCCGCTACTGGCTGATCCCGACCTGGCTTACAGTCAGGGCAGGATGTAAGTGTAATGTTTCTTTGTCTAAGATAAATCACTGAAAGAAGGTTAATTTGTAGTTCTAAACATATTCACTTCAGGGTGTTTTTTAACTCAGTTTTTGTCTCTCCCACGATTATGCAAATTAGGCGATAACGTCATTTCGCGACTTCTAGCGGCTTTTAGGACAGCCAATAGCTACTTTTCTTACTGAGGAGTTGGCAACAGTGCACTGCACCTTCGACAAGAAGACGAGTTTGACGTGGTTCACAATGGGTAGATGCAAGTTTTTGGCGGATGGCTTGACAATACCGTATATAAATACTGGTTGGCCAAGGATTCCCAATTCACACACACAGCTAGATGCAAGCTTTGTGTGAAATCATTTGACGTTGCCAACGTGGGGGAGAAGGCGATTCTGAGCCACATGAAAGGAAAAAAACACAGACGTCTCGTTACTGCATCGCTTGCACCCGAGTCCCAACCTTTTTCCCTCAGCCCAGACCAATGACTCCATTAAGTGAACATGCCCACACTCCGAATGATGGTACACTGACATATTTACTCAGATATCGCATATTCTCTGAAAAAGGAAAAAAAAAAAAAAAAAAAAAAACGCTGAGAAGTCTGGAAATTAGGGTATGGAAAAGTATGGAACACTTTTATGAGAGGGACCATTTTGGGTCCCTAGGTTAACAAGTGTATAGTCATTTTTAAGGTGCCCCAAAGGTTAATATACTTAATATCATTACCGAAACCAGCAACCTCATTTCCGAAATGTATGTATCATTACCGCAACAGGTGTTCATTTAATGTTAATTTAATGAATAGAAAAATAGTAGTTTGTTTTTAAATGCATGTGCACAATATACATGTTAAGTTCTTTTAAAGTTTGCCAAATCATTTCGAAAATATGTCAGGTTTCAATGAAATATAAAAACTATTAGGTTGGAGATTGCAAAAAGTGTTGCAGTAATGACAGAAAAAAGTCAAAATCAAATAAAAATGTAAATTTAAAAATATTTGTTATTGCAGAGTTTCAAGTAGTTGTGCATGACTCTTAATAATCAACTTTTAAAAATTTGAAAAATAATTGGCTTTCTTAATGGCCTTGATGTTTTCAGACCATTGCGGTAATGAGATTTTTAAGGACATGTTTTGGAAAATATGTTCAAAAAGGTGTTAAATTGTCAGTAAATATCTTTTAATTAACGGTCATAAACATTTCAGACTTTCTTATTAATGCCTAAAAAGGATATTTGTTTATGCAATTTTTTTTAAAAATTCCATGCTTGAAATCTTTGAAACCAAGATTTCATGAGAATGACCCAAATATCGTATCATAGTCCAAAGAATCAATATAATATGATATCATGATGAAACTTGGAAATGAACACCCCGATTAACTACACAAAAAATGTCAGAAAGAGGAATTTAATTATTTGAATCATTATGCAAAGATGAATGAAGTTGAACTACCAGAAAGCTGCTGCGAAATGTAGTTAAACTACGAGTTTAATTACATGTAGTTCACGTCTCCTCAACACTTATTAGACCTACTAATATATGTGGTGCAAAGGCTGTCTTAAGGTCGACATATGGCAGGTTCAATCAGACGTTGTCAATTTTCGTTTTTAACTGATAATAAAGATATTCAAAGACATTAAGTTTTCATTCGTTCGTTTTTAATAAATCCAACAAGCAAGTTATAAAAGTGTGCATTAATAAGGACATGAACGAAAAGATGAACAGTCACATCCACACACTGCAGCACTTCAGTTCGGCGTCTGGTCTATTTTTCACGCGAGCCGCGAGCGCTTCTGTCAAGCTGGATAGTGCGGATCGTACCAAACAGGAAGTCGGACACAGAAGAGACGAGAGCATCCAGCCAATTTTCAAAATAAAATAACAGCACGCACTGAGGAATGTGAGGAGAAAATACCATGTTTATAATTCAAAATAACACAACAGTGCATAACCGAACACATTTTTCAATACCCTAATCACTTCATTACAATTTTGATTTTGTGTCACTGAGCCTACGGACATAACTACATAAATAAAATGGTCAGAACAATATGCCCTATTCATTCAGTGTTTATCCAACACGCTCAATACATGGACATGCAATGACAAATTGTCATTAACTTATTACATTATAAAAAACGATTAAAATATGGCCTTACCCATGTTTAAAATGACCTGTTGAAATGAAAAAACGAGTACTGACGGGAACAGACGAGTGGAGTCGATGTTTAACCAGCACGGAGAGTGCAGGAGAAGTGCGCTGCCTGTGTGGACAGTCAAGCGCCTGCAAGTACAGTCGCAGGACTTCTGCGGTACTAACACATCTGCAACCGGTCAAAAATGACCGACGGCCTTCAGATTTTCCGGTCATTGTAGTAAAAAAACAGTCAATGACCAAGAATATCCGGTTAACGCAACCTATGGGGTCAATATAGAAATGTCAACAGGGAACTAATGAATTCTCATATAAGCTCATCACAATTATGAATATCACTCCTGGGTTATGGCTTGAATGACATTTAAGTATTGGCAGCTGGTTATCAGTACTTTGAGATGTTAGTTTAAAAAAAAAAAAAAAAACAACATAAAAAAACATCATAAAAGGGGGCTAACAGACATCTAAAAATGGGACAAATTATGTGTGGCCAAATTGCAGATGCATCTGTTTGAGTAACTAAAATGATGCCACCATAGGAAACCCTTCAAAAAGTAAGAGGGGGGAAAAGAAAACACTGAAAACTGCTGTGGAAAGCATATGAATTTAACTAGCAGCAGTATTAGCCTACGCGCCTTTTAAATTATTAGGGCTGCAACAGCAGTTATTTTAATTGATAACTTAGGTTTGTAATATATCAGAAAATAGTGAACATTGCTCATCGCAATTTCCCAGAAACCAAGCTGACATCTTTAATTGTCTTGTTTTGCCTGACCAGCAGTCCAAAAACAAAAGATATTCAGTTCACTGTTATAGAAGACTGTCAGAAAACAGAAACATTTGAGAAACTGGAATGAACTGAATTTATTTGGCATTTTCTAAGACAATGGCTTATATGATTATTTGATTGTAAATGATTTGCTGTTGTGATAATGAAATGCTTGATAAATTGACTAATGGCTCTCAAAATATGAACAAGAGTTGATAAATACTGCGAATTAGCATGTCAGCTATTATAAGGTTTAAGCAGCCCTCACAATGATGGTTTAGTCTCTAAAAAATTTGTTTCATGAAGTGGTTGTTTTTTGTCTAATCCGTGTATTTCTGTATTTATCACATGAATGTCATCCAGATTCTCCTGCGTGCCCCTTACGCATTTCTACCATATCTTAAACTCTCTTCCAGATTCCCTAGTCACTTTTGCTCCCTCATAAATACACTTCATCATGTCCCATCACTGCCTTGTTTTACGACAGAAGGGATAAGCAGCAAAAGCCCTCATACCCCTTTAATGCCTGACAATATCACAACACTTACTCACCCGGGAGAAGCAAACAGGCCCCTCATGCCACGGGCAAACAGGTTACGTGACATTCACAAGGATCCTCTGTGAGTTAATTTGGAGGATAATTTTCAGTGCACAGGCCACAGGAGAAAGAGCATGCTACCCGGGAACACTGTAATGGCTGTCCAGGGAATATTTGGTTGCTACTGCAGGTCACAGGATGGAGCCTGCTACTGTATACATAACCAGGGAGACTACTGCAGCATGATGTAGTTCACCTGTTCTTTAATACTTTGTATGGTCTCGGAGGTCTGAAGTTCCTAAGTCAGTTCAGCTGTAGTCTTGTTTACAGTCAGTGTGGACAGGAGTTGAGATGTTGCAGCATGTTAACCTTGATAAACTGGTTTGGTTCACAGATAGTTATTTTTGATTATATATTATGATTAAGGGGGTATTCTGTGGTGCAGATGTTAGTGCTGTTGCCTCGTAACCTCGTGCCTCATTTGCATGTTCTCCCTGTGTCAGCATAGGTTTTCTCTGGGTGCTCCGGCTTCCTCCCACAGTCCAAAGACATGCAGGTTAATTGGTGGCTCTTAATTGTCCGTAGGTGTAAATGTGACCGTGAATAGTCGTGTGTCTCTATGCGTCAGCCCTGTGATTGTCTTGCGACCCATCAAGGTTGTACCCTGCCTCTCGCCCCATGTCAGCTGGGATAGGATAGCCCCCTTGCAACTCAAAGGATATGTGATTTCCGATAATGGATGGATATTGTGATTGGATCTTTTAAGTTGTGAAAAAAAACTTAACTGCATTATGTTTGTATATGTGGACTACTGGGGTATATATTGTACATTCTACAGTAGCAAAAATACCAATTATTTATATTGCAACAATTAAAAAGTTTCTTTTCTTACTTTTTAATTGCACATAACACATTTCTAACACCAGAGATAGGCTCCAATTTTCAGTAAATATTAAATGAATTGTATTGCATGGGAATTAAAGTAACATCTTGTTGTTAAAAGGTCATCTCTGTAAGTTAGCAAAACTTTTTTTTCTCAAACCACTTCATGTAAAAACCAATTTAACTTTAAATAGAAGTTTTCAAGTAATGTTCTTGATTTGCTCAATTATCTACTCACGCAGCAATTTCAAAAAAAATATTTCTCTTACATGTTTTCTTTCACATAAGACTGTAACCCTACAGTCATAATGTACATTTGATGGCACAGTCACTTTACACCATGCTTACAAGTAGAGCTGCAGCATTAGTTGAATAATTGACAGCTCTCTTGGTAGAAAATTAAGCAGCAATTGCTTTCACAATCATTTTTCAAGCCAAAAAATTCCTCACATCTAGCTTTCAAATCCAGGAATTTCATGCTTTTCTTTGACTTTGGATTGATGGTTGAATAGAACAAGATATTTGAGGGAGACAGGGGATGGTTGTAACATTTTTGACAGTTCTGTCTTTATCCTGGAGCTCTTTTAAGCCAGTGTGTTCAAAATATGATACAAACTAGTAACATGTTTGCTTTTAAATGATGGAGCTGTTATCTTTGTAACACAATCAGAAAATGCAGGGTTTGTTCCTCGACACAAGGAGTGAAATGTTACAGTTCACCCTGTAGTCTGGGTTAGTTGTACCATAGCCTGGGGTGAACTTTAACATTAAGAAATAAGGATTATGACAAAAATAAGATTTACACAGAAAAAGATTTAAAGCTTATTACTCAACACTTACATGACTTGTTAACGTAATTGGTGTGTGTCTGTGTTTGTGCCTATCTGCACTGCACTTGTGTGTGTGCCTGTGTAAGCCAAGTATAAAACTATTTTGCCTGGGGTAGGGAGTTAAATTCTTTCACTTTGCCACAATTAACCTAGACTCTTAAAGCCATGAACTAGCTTACCTTACAGCTAACAGCTAAGTTATTAGCACTAGCAACTTGCATGAAAGATATCTACAAAGACAGGCAATGCTATTACAAAAACAAATGAAGTAAAAAATACTTTCTTACATCATTATCAGTTTTTCCCTCATGAGCTTGGCTGTGTCTGCCATAGGGTGCTCATTCCCCCAAGATGAATAAGGGCTAAACTGAGCATGGGCAGAGTAAATCAGGTGATTCGTGGTTGGAAAAATTTAAAATGTTACAGCCATCCCCGGTCCCCCTTATATCACTTGGGCCTTGGGGAATTATAAAAGACTTTATCGACTATTTTCTAACATTTTATAGATCAGTTGGGTAAATAATGGAGATACTATAGTAGGAAGATTAATCTGACAATAAAATAATCAATAGTTGCACTTGAAATGAATGTGACTGTACTATATTTTTGGCCCATATTTTTGTATTGTACTCTCAAAGTTTATCAGCAGCAACCAAGGCTTGTTGTAGAAGCATTCAAAGGTCATTTTTGGTGGGTCAGCGATACAAATTTTGTTGTCGTAAGGTTGTGACAACCATAATGACACTGTAATTATGCTCTCACACACCTCTAGATGAATGATAAAAATTGCTGCGATAAAGGTAAAATAGTTCTGTCTCCGGGCCAGATGGTTTGCAGTGATGATGTCTGGCTCGCAGTCAAGGTGGACAGCAGACGAGCCAGTACTCTGACAAGCCAATAGATTCCATACCGTTGCCCCCATCCATCCCACCTCTATGGCCAATCAACAAAGATAATCTTTTGAATTAAGAGAAAAAATCCAGGGTGAACACTTTGATGAGATAAGTACCCTTTGTCAGGGCAGGCAATGGTATTTTAATTAAATATATGAACACATGGTCCTGCCCCAGATGCTCAAGTATAAACAAAGATAGCATCATCTAATCAAAGCCAGGCCCAGAGTGTTTCAAGGGCAGAATTATTTTCTATTAGGGCCCCTCTCCTCGGGGATTGAGCCAATTTTCTTTATTATGATAGAATCAGCATATTGTAGATTGACTCTGGCGATAGTGTCACAGCAGGGTAGGTACGCTGGTCCCAGATGCACCACCAGCATCTTAAAAGCTTCAAACATACAGGCTGTGTCTTTTCTCTCCACATGTCCAAACTGCAGATATTTTCCTTTTTTGATTACTATTTTGGTTCAAAGTGAGAGAAGAAAGCGTACAGTTTCTTGATGTTGGTTCACAGGATCACTGTGTGTGGTTCTAATGAGCTCACTGATCCATTAATCTCTTGACCTTGCTCGATGATAATCAGTGTTCCTTCAAAATATGCTATTGAGACCTGAGATAAGGCTTTCGCTTAGGACAGGCCTGGGTCTCAACAGGCATGGGAACATTTAGAGCGTAAAACCAAAAATAAGTTCTGTGTGCAGCCCCCAAGATAATAAAAACATATTCCTCTGGATCCTCTGTGGATACTGTTGATTGGACACTGCTGTGATCCAGCACTTTAATGAGATCTCCTAAAGAGATGCTCTCACTAATGTGTACACATCTGCTTTCATCGCAGGGGCCGGATATGGCTGGATGCTAATACTAACATTGGGCTGTATCATGGATGCTAGCATGTAGCGGCACACAGTTAGATATAAATGATGCAGTTGTAATGTGCCATGTTTTCTAATTGGGTCACTGAGCAGCCAGAGTCTGGATTTGCTGGAGAAGCAGAGATGCTCTCTGGAAACTAGAGGCTCAAGTTGCATAAAAATCTTCTGAAACAGAAACCTTGAACAACCTGCTGTCAAACCAGTTGACATTTAAATCCATTGTGGGAATATTATTTTTGATATGAGTGGTATTACATTCTCAAATCCAGGGCATAATTGTATTGAACTCAGAGTACATTTTAACAGGCTCGATTTTTGCTGCCACCACAGGAGCACACATTTTCGTCTAAATCTGCAATTGCATGCTACACATTGGAGGAGTGTTTCTGAGAGTCTTGAGGATTTGTGCAATGATTAAGTAGTTTGATTTCAGGCTTTGAACAAAGCATCCAAATCACTAATTGTCTGGCTCTCCTTGTACATTCTTAATTGGCTTAATTTCAATCAATGGCTCACTGAAACAACATGGGGAGTCAAATGTTGTAAATTCCTGTCAGGTTTATTTAGTGTGAATTTTAGATTAGTGGTCCAGTTAAAGATAAATTACATCAAGTCAGTTTGCATAGTCTGTAAAACGTAATGGATGTAGCCACTGTGACTTCACGCATCAGCTGGACTCTTGGTGTTTTGGCTCTGCCATCTCTGATTTTTGTAAGTCACCTGAGATGAACATAAGCGGGTGAATATGAATGATTGAGTTATATAAGTTTTCAGTCTCTGTACAGTTATCATCAATGGGAAATTAGCTTGTAAAAGGCTGTTTACTTCTGTTGTTAAGTGGTCTGGCACCTAGTTGCTACCTTTTTACCAAACCCCTACCTTACCTGAGCGCTGTGGGGCTACATGCCCATGAGCGGACTCAGCACAGAAAATAAAAAGAAAATATAGGTAGAGACAGAAGGGAGTTAATCTTCATGGACCTTTGTATTTACAGGGCTTGACGCTAACTTTTTTCCCCAAGGAGCACATGTGCTCCTAAGTTGAAAAAGTAAGGAGCGCACAAAGAACTTTAGGGGCACAATGTAAATTGATCAAATAATTCAGATTCAGATTCAGAATACTTTATTAATCCCTGGGGGGAAATTGTTTTTGTTCCAATGCTCCGTGCAAAGTAGAAATAGAAATACAGCATGAATGGAAACAAGAGATAAAGATGAAGATAAAAATAAGATACTAAAATAGACAGTGAAATAAATAAAATAAAATATTAAAGTAGACATTAAAATAAAATAAAATGTTAAAGTAGACAGTAAAATAGAATAAATAATAAAATAGTAAAGTAGACAATCTGAAATATATACAATGAAATGATTGTAGCGTTGAATGAAGTAAGAATGAGTAAATAATGTAAATAAAGTAAATAATGTGTTTTCTGTAATAAACGTGATGCAAATAGACATTTACAAGCAAAATTATGTAATGAATTTGTATACAAAATGTACAGAAAGGTAAAATCATCAGGTTTTGAAAAAGTAGGCCTATTGCAATTTAATTTTGTCTTTAATGTTATTATCTTATATATATTATCTTTGCAATATGATTATCTTATATAACGTTATTACTATCCTAAAACATTCTCCAGGTCCTCTGAAACTCTGCAGGACTTAAGCCTCAGAGCTTTCGTGGCGCCCACCGCAGGGTAGGGCGCAGAGGACAGGATTTGGGGGAGTACAGGCTCGTTCAAGAGCTACAGCTCCATGGTGACCGCTTCCGGGTCTACTTCAGGCTCTTCTCTGCTATTGGACATGCAGGTGTCGTCACAGCGCGCAGATGCCGCGACATGCGCTCTCTCGCGCGCTGCTCAGCTCTGTGGCAGAGCGGTGTGCTCTTGCGGCGTGGTAGCACATACACAATGAATGGGTTCATTGGCGGAGGTCTGCGCTTTGCGCGCGCTGTGTGAAAAGGGCTTTATTTCCACACTGCCCAGCAGCGATACTGTGGCGAATGGTCCCTAAAGGCCTCTACACATGATCAGCTGTAAAACCGCTTTGCGCTGGCTGTCCCATTGTTTGTCTATGGAGAGGGCAGCAACGCCTGACAAAGTGGCACCGCTACCCTTGGCGTCGCGCACCACTCTGATTTTCCGCCCGAGCGCTGTGCTCAGAGTTGAAATTATTTGAACTACGGGGAGAACGGAGCAGGCTTCCCCAGAGATCCGCCGCTTAACCCAGTCCATCTCCTCCACACTTTGACTTATTTCCATGCTGCCAACAGTGGGACTTATATTCATTGTGCCGACAGTGGCTTAGAAAACCGCCCATAACCGTGTCACACGGGGAAGAGGGAAGGTGGCTGGGGTTCCTCCAACATTTGCGGTTAGATTATCATATTTTTTTATTGACAAAAATATAGGCTGCTTCGGCTGATTTTTATATGTGCACATGTGCCCCTAAATATTTTTTACAGTTCGCACGCACCTATTTTTAGTCGCAAATGCGAGTGTAACGCTTGCACTGTCGAGCCCTGATTTATGGGGGTTAATTTCTTATGTAACTCAGTGTTTCCTCTAGGAATTTTTTTAGCAGCAGGGGCAGGACATCCAACCACCCCCCCACCCGTCATTTTAGGGACTAATATTAGGTCTATTTCATAGTTATATTATTTCAATTAGACTATTCATTATTAATATCATTTTACCTTTTGAAATACAATCACACAATATATCTCTGTAGACTAAATTTTCTCATCTGTCTAATGTGGTCTGGATGTGGAAATATCAGTGATACCACCTTTTTTCTGTTTTCATAAGCAAAATATAGGTTTCACAAATCTATAAGTGGGTTGAAACAGCGTTTGCTATAATGTCTAACACTTTTTCTGAGGTGTAAGTGGAAAAAACATAGAATCATCTGCTAAATATTATTTCACTTTGTTTTCTCAGACAATTGTCTGTCTTAAACTGTGACAGTGATCAAACTGAGCAGCAAGTGTTGAGCACAACGAGCGCGTAGGGAGAGTCGTGCGCGCTCGTCACAGCCCCGTGCACGCGGATACGGTTTGTAAGCTTGCGGAGCAGAAGTAGGCCCTCGCTGTGATAGTTTTCTGCTCGCGGTGACTGTTCTCTGCACTCGTATCACTGGTTTATATCTGCTCGGGTGTTTGCATTTAAACGCTACAAAATCAACTCCATTTTATTTTCTTGAGTAGGCTACTTTACTGTCGGCTTGAAAACGAAGCTTAACGCATCCCCTGCCCTCGTCTGCCCCTCCCCCTGTGTCAGAGTCAGAGGAGAGGAGAGGAGAGAGAAAGTGCGCTACTGCTTGAGCTCCGCAGCCATACCGGAGCGGAGACGTGCATCTGCCCCAATTCTGAAGCAGCCGCCGTGTCTAAATAAGTGTAGCGGAAACACTGTAACTGTCACATTTAAATTTCATTAAGGCGTAAAGTTATGCATAATTAAGGGCGTGGCCACTTTGAGGTACAGGCTGTCTGCAAGGCGTCACCACGGTCTGAGTCACATCCAACCTTAGCTTCTCCACAGCTCCACCCTCTTGTCCAAAATATGGTCCTTTCTGGCTCAAAAATCCAAGATGGTGACAGCCAAAATGCCACACAGGCTTCAGAACAAGAGTACAAAAACCAATGAGTGACGTCACCATAGCTGCGTCCATTATTTTATACAGTCTAAGAAAATAGCTGTGAAAGTGTGAGAGCCACTTTAAAATGCAAAAATGAATGACTTAAAATAGCTGCACTGGCATTTTCTTGCTAACATTACGATGATGTCAGGGTCCCTGACGAATATTTAGCTCTGTATTTGACTTAGATGCTGACAAGCCATGCAACTTCTAATGTAAGCCAGCAGAGCTGAGCTGATCTCTGACAGATTTAGATACAAATATTCCAGTGAAGAGTGTCTTTTTGTAATCTTCACCCCCACCCCTCCTGTTTTATGTGATAGTTACCATTATTTCCTGCCTGTGTATTTTCAGAGCTGCTGTTGTACGCTTTTAGCCCTGCCACTCACACAATACTTTGAGCCTGTAAGATTCAGACCTACCTTGCCACTGTTGCAGCTGAATCTGTTTAAGTTACATTAGTTTAGTAAAACTAGGGTTAGCTGAATTGTGAGTTTTCTCAGTGATAACAGAGATCTGTATGCAGGCCATAACTATACCAGTAGCAGACTGCCAAAAACTGCAGTTTAAATTGCATAGAAGATTGAGAGACATAATGGACAAAATAGTTACGCAAAGGGGAATCTCATGAGAATGAATCTTGCTGTGCACAGTGAGCCTAGTAACAGATAATCTTCTTAAAGTATAATTACTTGCCTAATAATTATAATTGCATGTCTAATTAATATAAGTTATAATATTTGAAAGCTTTAAGTGGCCGTAACTTTTGGTGGCTCTTTGACAAAACAATTAAGACCGATGTATATTTATTTAATGACCTCACTAAATTATTTGCTATAAATAAAATGTTTGAAGACCAATTAATGGTTTAGTAAAAGTTTGTTAAAATAACACATTGTGGTTACATTACCTTCCCACATACATCATACATATCACCACAGAAAATGAAAGTTTAAACAATTCAACAGTATAGATTTGCACCATTGGCTTTTGTCTTGCATATGTGAGAATAATCTGAAGGATTTAATTAAATGACAATATATTAAAGGCTTTAGAGGAAAAAGAATATTTAATTTATATAACTAATTACTGTGTTACAGCCACAATGGCTGCAACAAAGATGGGAGACAAGACATGCGTACAAGAGTGTAAAAGCATATTTATTTACAAAATAACAGTAAAGAACGGAATAAACACGCAAGTCAGTAATCAGTTGTGTATGCACGTATGGGTCTGGAGTAACCAAAAAGGCAGCAGCTGTACCCAAGGGGGAGACACATGTCTTTAGCCGTACTTGTAATCACAGTGTCTGGAGCTGATGCTTAGACGGGAGGCTTTGGCCGTTCCTTACAACTGGTATCTGTTCATTAAATGTAACTAGTCTCTGCGCATGTGAAGCAAACACATTTATAATGCAGTGAGTCCATATTAAGAGAGCACACAGATAACACAGATTATGCTTGAGGTGCTATTCATTTTGATACTGCTGTATTGTTATTCCATGTGCGTTAGCCAAGGCTATGTGATGGGCAGCTGCTGTGGTGTATCATGTCCCACATATGCTGCAGTATACAGCCTTTGTGATGCTAAACGTTTCATTTATGTGGACAATTTGTAAATTGATTAATAATTTCATACTTCTGTTACCATATTTTTGGCAGGTGGTTTAAATTATTGAATGTGTTTCTCTCACCTTCAGGAAAGCCATTGATTTCCAATCATTTCTGTAACCCATGAAAATCAATTTGAGACATGAAACTGGCTCGAGTATGACAATCTATCAAAGTGGTGAACACCATGCTTGTTTTTATTGTTCTTAAAATTGTGTTATAGTTTATCGGTAATGCAGTGATACATAGTGGTAGTGGTGAATATACTCTCCCATATATTCAAATGGCTTTTTTGATTGATGGGTGGGTATACTGTAAACGGACAGAAACAGAGGTGGCTATACCCCATATACCTGCATATACTCTCCATTACACTGCTAGTGGTATGTTTTTCTTACTCAGATGAATCTGCACTGAACTGCAATCCTCTCTAACAGTAATGCAACCAACAAAAAAACAAGAGCAGACAGGGTGTTCACTGCAATCGAAAAAACTCAAGCAAGTGACAGGTCTTCAAATTGATTTTCATTTAATGAATGGAAATCACTTGATGCCAGTAATGCAGTTAATACTGTATTATAGGTTAGAATAAATCAATTTTCGGAGGGATGTGTAAATCTGAAATAAATGGTAGTTTTTCCACTAATATGCAAAAATCAACAAAGCAGCTGCTACTCATCACAGGTCTAAAGGATAAATATCAAGCCAGGAGTCATACCCATTCATTCTCTTTGCTCAGTGGCAAAACCAAATTGGATTTAGTCAGATAAAGACTTTTTTTTTTTTTAACAAGACAAAGGGCAGCAAATACAGTCAGTTTATCTGAAATCAGTGGGACTTTTCTTTTGTATCAAAATGTCATGGGACTGGGAGTCAATAACTCACATTTAATGACTGAGGGAGAAGTTGTGGTTTCCTTTAATGAAGCAAGAAAACAGTTTATCTGGCTAGATTGACCTTAGGCAATTACTTTAAGCGCATTCCTCAATCAATAAAACACTAGTTCTTTTTCTGTGTGTGTGCGTGCACACACGTGATGCAAAGCTGTTTGTTTTCCAGCTTCTTTGCTTGATGCAATTCGACAGAGTAATGTTAGATGTGTTGCTTTGGTGCAACATTTGACCTTCATGCTTTTGCGTCTAAGTGCTGTTGAAGTATCTCATTCGATATGTATAGTAAAACAGGTTGCTCTGTGGTTGTCAGTGCCTACCTCCTCCATCACCTTAGTGGGTAAGAAGTGGTCCATAGGGACTGACAGCATTTAGGATGAGGTTCCTGGCCTTTAGTTATTTGATAAGTCTTTTGTGTTTTGTGTGATCATTCTGTCAGCTCTGACCAGCATCTGTCAAAACTATGCAATGCCCACTGGCTCTTTCCAGAGAATACAGATAAAAGTGACCCCCTGCAGATAAGCTTTGTTCTGCTCAAGGTTTGCAGAGGCACAAGGGTAAAATAAGAAATCACATTGCAGATGAATATCTGCACAGTGGCCCTTTTCTTCTGTATGCCTGGATGACCTTGTAAGATCTAAATTCCAGATACAGTACAGAGAATGCTCCAAATTAAAGCTTTGCACAGGAAATTGAACTGTCACACAGATGGAGAGGGAGAAAAGGCAGTTTGTAATATCGTTTATTTTTATGCTGAGGGTCTGCTTGTGCAAATGTCACACTTAATGGCAGTTATTCTCTATGAAATACTGTATTTGAAAGAAAGCCTATACGTTTTTGTAACTAGCAAGCCATTAGCAAGGTGATTCATTCTTGTGAGCTGCAGTTGTTTACTGTTTGTATGTAAGACACGTACATGACAAGAACAAGTCAGAATACAATGACGTTGGTGCTGATTTGAATAATACTTGATTAAGAAAATGTGGTGGAAATGAGGTAAAAATAGGTCATTTAGTAGTGACATGACAGATGCAGTTTCTGCTCACCACACAGGACTTACTATATTTTCTGTTGTTCCTGTCATATATATAATGTTACAATGTCAGATGTTGATTTTGCATGTGAAAGTAATCCCTGTGAGCAAAAACCTTGGGCTTCAGACTGTTTTGCATACTCATTACGCCAAGCTGACGTCAGCTTCTGACGAATATCTTTACATGGTTACCTGCTCCAGGCATGTTACTGCAAGTGTTCACAACTCATACACTGCTACATGTAGCTAATACGCTAAAGGTTAGGAAATATAACTTTGGTTGCTGATGTTGTTAATTTCTCCCCGATTTCAGATTAGTTTCCTGCAGGAAGATGTCCGACTGTGAAGATTTTGGTTTAGAAGCTTTTACTGGTGATTTTCCATGGTAGGAAATGCTGCTATACTCAATTACAGTCCTCCCACAGCTGCAATGTAGAGATGCTGAGAGCATAAATGCTTAAGACCTGAAAACACCAACCAATCAGAGCCAGTTGGGGTTTTTCTGTAGGGAGCTTACAGACACAGGTGCTCAAATGGAGTGTTTCAGACAGGTGGTGAATACAGGTGTTCCAGCAGTATGATGAAATTAGGAAAAATTAAGATTTTTTTTTTTTTTTTTTTAACGTTACAGCATGTAAATACGAAGAGAGAGGTCCTAATATTTTGATATGTTTTCAGCAGCACAGTCAGTGCACGGGGCTGTACAGATTATAAAGGCTCCCTTGGCAAATTGTCATTTGTGGTATTAGGCTAAATAGGTAAAATTAACTTGACTAGACTTAGGCTTGTGCCGAATTCCGGTTTAACCGGTTCGGTCCGGTTTAAGAGCTCCACCCAGTTTAATTCACGTCAACCGGATAAACCGGGGGGGCTATATTCAGCTTATCTTGCATTGTAACATGCATTATGACAACTTAAGGTTTATGTTTGTTTATAAATGAAGTGGAGGAGCCTACAAGTGTTTTGTTTAGTTTGTCTCAGAGGCTTCCTCCGCAGCTCCGCTCGGCTCAGCTGTCTGCTGCTGCTGCGAGAGATCAAATTTTATTGGGGGCGGGGAAAAGTGCGAGGGAGTTGCCCTAGTAACCCGTTTCTACTGAAGAAGTTCCTGGTACTATTTGGGGGGCTGAAACTACTACAGGAACATCCTCTCGCTTGGCCCTCTCAACCGCCGTGTCTCCACTGAGAGAGCGGAGTTGGAGGAAGGTTCCTTGGTGTCCTTCTGCGTCGTCGTCTTCTTGTGTAACCTTGTGCGTATCGGCGGTTAATACAGCATTACCGCCACCTAGTGGATTGGAAGCGCATTACACCTATAATGGGCTTTTATTGGGAAAAATAGCTCAAATGCGACCCCCAGTGGTAAAATTAGGTATATAATTTGATATATCGGTTCGGTTAGATATTTGGCTTTAAATCAAACTGGTTGGAAAATTTTCAAACCGGCACAAGCCTAACTTGACTTGAATAAACTCTTTTTCTAAGTTTTATGTGCGAGCACAGCCAAAAAGTGGGTGACCTACGCTTATTACAGTGCCTGAGTGTATCATTACACATTGCGTCACTCCTCTTGAGTTATTGAATTACATCATATGCATATTACAATAGTAATGAAATTTTAAAAACATCTTTTGATTCAGGGCAGGTAACAGTGAAACTGTAGTTCTTTGCCTTTTACTAGATTATGTAATGCTGTCCTGACATGGTTTGGATGGCTATTGCAAAATGTGAATGAGCCACGTTTAAGCTTAAGCTATAAGTTGCTGTTTAAAGTCATGGAAATTATTGCAACAAATATGCAATATAATGCAATGATCCACCAGCATAGGTCAAGATACAGAATTGGAACTTGTAGAAACTCACTGCTTAAGGGGTAATTTTGCTACTCACTGCACTATATTTTCTCTCAGCCTATATTCATTCAGGCCATTGCATTGAACAAACACCCTTTTTCGTCAGCTCCCTGGTTCACACTCGCATCATTCCTGTTTTTGTGGTTTGTGAGTTTGTCAGGTCACACCAATCCTGTTTGACAGTGTCAATAAAGTATGTTCAAAACCGAGCATGTACACTGGCAGTGACACTTTCACGCCATGTTTGTATTTTCACGCGTTGGAATCAAAAGCCCGAGCCACTTGTCAAGTTTTGGAATGGCTGATTCAAATAAACAGCAGGTTGCAACACAAGTCCCTCCATCTTTGCTGAAGACAAGTGCTGGCTGCTTACCAGACAGTTTGACTATGATGTCTTTCTCATAATGGATCTCAGGGCTTCCATTTCCTTGTCTTCCCTCCTTTTGATGCATTCTCAAAAATTTGATATTGGCAAGTGAACTTTGGGGATCCTTGTCTGTCATGTGTTGACAGCTTTATTTGTTTGTTTCCTTGTTTTGGAGTAGATGTCTTACTGCAGTTTCTAGATAGGTTGTGAAATTGCAAAAAAATAAGAACATATGCCAGACCTCAAGTTTGTTTTATTTTCGTTGCCGCACATCCTGTTTGTATTAACATGTGTCCAGTTGGAAGCATGGCCTCTTTTATTTTTCTCAGACAACCTACTGGTTGACTCCTTCATCAAAACATAGAGCTGTGTTTTAAATCAGTCAAATGTTACAGATGGTTCTCTGTCAACACATGATCCATGATTCCACACACCGCCCGTCCTATGTTACCGCCATGACCTTACATAGTCTTCTGAGATATGAGTTTCAGTCAAAATCCCTTCTTTCATCTAACTTAAAGTAATGACCCTGAAGCTTACCAAGACCTATTTCAATTCAGAACTGCAGCTATTCATTTATATCTCATATCATAGACAGTTGTGGTATTCTCTTGCCCTGGAGAGGCTAACCAAGACAAGTCTCCCAAGCCTTTGACAATACGCCATTTCAAGTAGATCATACATGAGTGAGCCAAATGGCCTTGTCTTGGGAGCAATTTAAGGCTACAAATGACCCACTGGATATAGAAACTCGACTCCAGCCTTTTCAGGTATTATCATATCTAAGAGGAAAATACAGCCATACATCTGGCACTTCTTTTTACAAGTATTCAATATGTAGGTTTGCTCAAAAATAAAATATCCACAGTTTTATGGCACTAAATGTTCTAGTTTAGTCTTTCAATGGCAACTATAATGTATCGTTTTTCTAGACTCTTTTGTCATATGAGGTGATAAACCATACATTAATTGCACGTTATACTGTGTGTGCAAATGCATATTTTAATGGATATAGGAAAAGTTAGTTCATATAGCTCATATAATAACTACATAAACAAGTTTATTATCTCCCTGTCAGGCAGTGTCATGTCCTTCATCGTTTTGGGAACACATTAAATATAAAACGCTGAACCTTTATAAATGTCCTATACATTTTATACAGTCGCAGTTCTGCCAGAATCCTTTATTGAGTAATGACTGAAATTAGTATCTAACTAAATCTGCAATAAGCTCCTGTATTAGGATAAAGCTCCCATAGGACAAATGATGTGCCTGCATTAAATTAAGTGAGCCTTCTGATGCCATCATATCACCCAGAGCATCTGTGTCTGTGTTTCCATAATTATGCATGTCCCACTAAGAGAGCTTTAAAGGCAATCTATGCCACTGCTTATTTAGTATTCCTGCGCAAATACTGTCAATTAAGTGCTGTTCCCAACAGGCCACCTAGATGGTGAGTGGATTGATTAAATTGTACATTTGAATGCATTTTTTGATTGTTTGTTTGTTTGACTCACTGGCAATGAAATTAAAGGCTAATTTAGTCCTTTGACATCTCTACTGACAGATGGATGCCTTCTAGAGTTTGGGGAAAAAATTGCAATGTTTGTTTATTTTCTGTTTAATACTGTCTGGAGGTCGACTGATTTTTAAAGGCCATAATAATAACGATAGTTTGGAGCAGGAAAACGCTGATATCACACATCAGAGGGCTTCTAATTTGAAACAGATACAGGAAGTGGAGGCATTCAGGCAACCGATGGTGTAACTTCATCACTTAGTCAGTCAGTCAGTCAGTCAGTCACAGAGTTTTGCGTTGAGAGGGCTGGCCCTGCTGTTGCGGTCCAGCCCAAAAATTACATGTGTTGTCTTAAAATGAGTAACAGTACACTTAGGGCACATTCACACCAGGATAGTCCAGGAGACTCGGTTCGATTGGGCAGGGAATGCCAAAAAACTTCACACCTTCATTTGGTTCACTTTCACACTGCACTTTTTAAAGCGGCCCAAACCACCTGGACAGCGTCATGCAGTTACAACAGCTGCTCATTTGGGGACAGTATTGCCCGAAATGACCACTGACCAGGAAGAAAATAAGCATGAGGAAGAAGAAAACCTGGCTCATCGATTGGCCAGGACCGAAAACGGAAATCCTTCCCCTTCAGTCGTGGACCTTAATATATTGCTGTTAATATATTGCTGTTGCTTTTTTTTTTTTTTTTTTTTTTTAACCTCGATGTGATACTGATCCCCCAACCCATTACATCTGCGTGCCGTGATCCTCTCGCTAAACAATTTAAAAACTGCTTCTGCGGGTTCACGCTGTTGGCTCTGTTTTTTTTTTTTTTGTTTGTTTTTTTGTTTTTTTTCCTACCCAAAATGCACTGTGCTCTATGTCACTTCCTCTCTTTAGTTCACTTCTTCTCTTTGGTTTGCTGTATATATCCGTTTGCATTTCCCACTGTAAGCAAACCGCACCAGGGTCCACTTGAAAGTGAACCGAGATTCCCAGTTTTCAGGCGGACCAGGGTTGGCTCGTTTGGCCCGCACCAGAGTTGGAATGAGTGTTCACACCACTCCAAATGAATCGAACTATCCATGGAAGCGGACCAGGGTTCATTTAAAGCGGACCAAATAGCACCAGTGGGATTGCATCTTTAAACACACTCTCACACTGGAAGTGACCTGCTTTTTCTGGAGTTGTACTCACTGGCACTGCCCTCACCTCTTCAGCTTTTGTCGCTGATGTATATCCCGCATGACTAGTGGAGGCTGTGTAGCGATTAGCTACTATCAGAGCCAAATTACGCTAATTACGATAGTTTGTGAAATGTCATTTCTGCGAGAACCAGTCACACCGATTAATCGGTAAACCTCAAAACCGTCTACTTATAGTGTCAGCTCCTTGACTAGATGAGATGTGGCAGTTCCTTTCTGTAGAGCCATAAACACTGATGCAGAATACCTTTAGAGTTGTGCAACATCATAGTGCATGATAATTCAAACAACAATATCTGTGTGCTTTATGCTCAAGTGTGGAAGCTGCAGTGATGCTGAAAATGAAATAACACAGGGAAACCTGCTTTCAGATGCTGTCTTTTGAAAATACAAATGTTTTCACTGGTGGCAGTTTTCCTCCATTATTGTGTAGTCAGACAGGTCTACAGCTATAAACAAATGATTTCTGCGCTCATACTGTATCTGTATATGTTGGGTATCCATGCCTGAATGGGTGGCTTGTTTGTACTTAACCAAACACAACACAAGAATTGAGGCTTTTAGTCAGCTGGCATTTTCAAAGTTTTACTCTTTTTCTTGGGGAAGTTTCAACTAAAGGTGTCCGTCATCCAGTTTCACATAATAAATAATTCATTGCTGTGGTGTGCTGGGTAATTTGTCTGTGAGTTCAGGGTGGCACAGCACAGACATTAAAAGGCAAGCATCCAGCTATAATAAGTACAACTTCATTGGATTCTAATTTGTCATTCCTCCACCAAATGCGGCCATTAGAGGAAATGGATAGCTATTTAATTGTCTTGCTGTGGCTATACTTCAGCGCTTTCAATGACAGTAGTGTCTAAAGCCTCGTTGAATAACCTCCTCTGCTTTATTTTGATTTGACATCCACATTAAATCCGTCACCTTTTTGTACCTCTCTTTCTTGGCTCACATCTCACCCCCTCTTCCTGTTTTTCTCTCCCAGGATTATGCAAAGGTATGAGTCACGTGTGGGGATTAATGCTCTCCTTTGGGGACACTTCTCTTTGGCCAGCTCAAAGGATTTAAGGTGAACCGGGCCATGTGCATATACCGAGGCACACGTGTATTGATAGTCAGTAGGATGATCATCCGAAAGAGAGACAGTTCACCTTACTTTGTAGGCAGCACTCCACACAGTTTAGAGCTGTTTCCTTGGGTGTCAGGTGATCTTTAAGCATTTTGTTTTATATTTATTTAGCCAAACAGCTAATACCTCATTTATATGCAATATCATGTCTCTATGGTATCTGCTCGGAACAGTGAATGCAGTCATAAGCCAGCATGATCTTAATTATTAAAACTCCATATTCTTTATTAGCTTTATAATTCTGGTTCAGACCCCAGCAGCCTCCAACACATGAAGCCAGTGAACAGTTCATCAAACTGACCAATCCGGAAAAGGAAATGGCGTTTAGCAGCGTGATTAATGGGGTCAATATGCTGCTAACGGGGGATACTAAAACATGTCATTTTAATCACGCCGCTGCTTGTGAGAGAGTCGGGAAGCAAATTATTTCATTACCATTTTCGAGCATCTTGCTGCTGTGCATTAAAAAAAAATCCTCAAGCCCTGCGGTTCTCCCTATGTAAGGATGCCAGGGACAGAAGACGGTTGAGCTGTAAGCTCCAAAGGACGAATGTCTGTCATTTCACATGGCTGTTCCCCCCAGAGAGTAGGGGCATAATGGCAGAGAGTGTTTTATTCTGGAAACAGCATGCCATCAGTGCCAGAGCTTGTGAACTTTGCATTTTTCATGGGTTGTCATGTTTTGTCGGTGAGTTTAGGGATGTAGCTGGGGTTATGTGTCTTTTGTGTGTGTTGACACGAGTTTCTGCATCGGGCACTGATTAGGCAAGTCCATGGCTAATATAACAGCATTGGAAAAATGTTTTTGTTCACAGGCTGCCTGGCAGAAATGGCAGTCCAAGCACCAATGTATTTGTCACAAGTAATTAATTTTTTCTCCCATAAAAACGCCCACTGGGATGATGGAAAAGGTGGGTTCATTAACCTTCCTCACCCAAGCTTCCTGTGGCACTTTACAATGTATTGGCTGCTGGTTCGTCCAATCGCCCGTAGCAGAAAATGTGCAGGAATGAAACACTTTCCTTCCAAGATGGCTGTTTTGCTCGGGGAATAAAAAGGATTTGCTTGGCGGCTCAGACCAAATTTTTTAGACGCTTTTATGGCACTTTAACACTCTCTACTTATTCCCTTGCCCAAGACACATCAGAAGACATCTTGGAACCCCCCTCCTCTCTCGATTTTCCTCATCCCTCCCCAGTTTCTCCCTGTCCCCTCCCCTCTGTCTCACTCGCCTTTGCCTTCCCTCCCTAGTGCTTGGGTTGGATTTTGAATCGCTTTTTTCACAGTTTATTTCAAATTGACATTTCATGGATTTTAATCTCCAGGGGGAAACAATGGGTACATTCCATCACACGGAGTGATATGAAAAGCCCCAGACCTTGTGAATAGGAAGTGAGAGACAGAATAAAATAAATAAATGAGTATCTCAGAGTGACCCAGAATACTGATGACAGGAACTACAGTGGTGGGCAACTTTGCATTTCAACTCGAACACGTTCTCCTCTCACTGTGACTCTGTCTTCTCTCCCTTCGTCCTCTTTATTGTCAGTCAAGGCACTTGCAGCCTGCTTACTCAAATGTGCTAAAATATTCACATATTATCCACAGACTGAATGAAGCTTGTTAAAAGGAAAAGGAGGAGCACCTGCATTTATGTGTGTGCGCCCTCCCACAGCACAGGCATGTAGATCATTGTTTGAGGAGCATCTTGACAGCTCAACTTAATCTGTAGAGAAGGAAATTGACTTGTTTATACACTAGCAGCAAATGGATTGATGGGCTGCAACCAGTCTGAGCTGCCTGTGGGCAGTGCAAGATGCTCTGATTGTATCCTTGTAATGGCCTCATCCAGCTGCAAGCCTGTGGTGAAGAAAAATTAGATGTGTAATTATTCATTTCAGTATATTTCCTCAATGTTTTGGTACTTCCTTTGATAGTGATGTAAGAGAATATACTACTAGCTTGCTAATCAGCTCCAATCACGTAGCAGAGTATAGGGAAACAATAAATTGTAAATGCTTGTTGATCACAAATAAGTCCAGCCATGTCTGACTTTTCTGTGCTGACAAGCTTGTTGTGTATGGATTTGTAAGACCTCCGTTTGCATGAGCAATTCGCTTCACAAAGAAGAAATGCATATTTAACTCGTTTATGTAAGCCCAAGGCAGCAACAGAGATTATTGGGTGTACTATATATTTTTTTTTCTCAGGAAAGGAGAGGGTAACCAAACAAGCAGACAGCTAGTGTCATCTATAACTAATGAAGTGCAATAGTTTTTTTGGGTTCATTGCAGCACATGGATTGATATTGTTTTCATCCCTTCATAACTCAATAAGTTCCATTCGCATTTTATTAAGGTTCTTATGATATTAGTATTGAAATGCTCTGTGATAAATGCTTGATAAATAATCACTACTTGTAAATGCGTGTTTCAGTGGGTGTTGGCCTCGGCTGGGGTTGTCCCTTGTCACCGATCCTGTTTGTGATTTTAATGGCCAGGATCTAGAGGTGCAGCTAGGGGGAGGAAGGGGTCCGGGTGGGGGACCTCAGAATTGCATCCCTGCTTTTTGCAAATGAGGTGGTTCTGTTGGCTTCATCACACCATGACCTCCAGCATGCACTGGGGCGGTTTGCAGCCGAGTGTGAAGTGGTCAGGTTGAGAGTCAGCACCTTCAAATCTGACGGCATGGCTCTTTGCTGGAAACCAGTGGATTGCCCCCTCAGAGTAGGGAGAGAGTAACTGCCTCAAGCGAGGGAGTTCATGTATCTTGGAGTCTTGTTCATGAGTGAGGGTAGAATGGAGCGTGAGATGGATCAGCAGTTTGGTGCTGCTTCTGCAGGGATGCAGGCACTGTGCGGGTCCATCATGGTGATGGCTGGAAGGCAAAGCTTTCGATTTACTGGTCTGCCTACGTCCCACCCCTCAGCTATGGTCCTGAGCTCTGGGTAGTGACTAAAAGAATGAGATCACGGATACAAGTGGCCAAAATGTGTTTACTCCGTGGGGTGGCTGGGCTCAGCCTTTGAGATAGGGTGAGGAGCTCGAACATCTGGAGGGAGCTCGGAGTGGAGCTGCTGCTCCTTCGCATCGAAAGGGGTCAGTTGAGGTGGTTCGGGCATCTGATCCGGATGCCTCCTGGGTGCCTCCCACTGGAGGTGTTTTGGGCACGTCCCACTTGTAGGAGGGGCAGACCCAGAACATGCTGGAGGGACTACACATCTCATCTGGCCTGGGAATGCCTTGGGGTTTCCCAGGAGGAGCTGGAAAGCGTTGCTGGGGAGAGGGATGTCTGAGGCGCTTTGCTTGGCCTGCTGCCCATGCGACCCGGCCCTGGATAAGTGGATGAAATTGGATGGATGGATGGATGAATGGATGTAAATGCGATTAAAATAAAACAAAAAATAAGTACTGAAACTCAGTGGTGAAAGAAATATTCACATCTCTTACAAGTAAGAGTTGAGCATTCAAAATCGTTCCTGTCATCATTTTGGAAAATGTACACAAAGGATAAAGAGAAAAAAAGCATTTGATATGCAAAACATGGCCCTTGTGAGTAACATTATGTATCATTAATATTTGATTACTATTAAGGTTGCAATCATGTCTGAGCAGCATTTAATGTTGTGGCTGGTGGAGCTAATTTTAACTACTTTATATATTGTTGTGGAGTTAAACATGTAAAATACCTCTTATTTTATAAGCTGATCATTTTGTGCATCAAGTCTTGCTGAGAAACAAGTAACCATAGCTGTCAAAAAAATGTAGTGGTGAAATGTGCAGTAATTTCAATCAAATGAGGTGTTGTGAGAGTATAAAATAGTATAAGATGGAAATTTTAAACAATATATGAGTACTTTAAATTGTAGCTAAATTGCTTTAATTGAACTTGAGTAAATGTGCTTAGTCACAGTTAAGCAATGCAGAAAACTGCCCAATTGTTGATAGATTTTGTATTAGAGTCACAGTAGAATGCAGATCGGAGCTGAGAGAAAAGAGAGAGGGTGATGAGATGCAACATACTATAGGTCCCTTACCAGATTCAAACTGGGGATGATGGGACATTGTTAGTGCCTCTATTTCACCAGGCCTCCCCAATAAAGTTACAGTTAAAAGTGAAAGTATCTCAGCCATTAGTCTATGAGTCTGTTCTCTAAGTGAGAAAAACAATGATAGCATTTATACATATTAGAGTTCAAGGTGCAGGGCTTTTTGACACAGGTTTTGGATTATTGCCTAATTAAAAGGAAGAATATGCTTTTCTAACAGATGAAGTTAGCTTTCAAAGGGACCTTAAATACTTTTTCTTATTTTCTGTCATACATACAGTACAGGCCAAAAGTTTGGAGACACCTTCTCATTCAATGCGTTTTCTTTATTTTCATGACTATTTACATTGTAGATTCTCACTGAAGGCATCAAAACTATGAATGAACACATGTGGAGTTATGTACTTAACAAAAAAAGGTGAAATAACTGAAAACATGTTTTATATTCTAGTTTCTTCAAAATAGCCACCCTTTGCTCTGATTACTGCTTTGCACACTCTTGGCATTCTCTCCATGAGCTTCAAGAGGTAGTCACCTGAAATGGTTTCCACTTCGCAGGTGTGCCTTATCAGGGTTAATTAGTGGAATTTCTTGCTTTATCAATGGAGTTGGGACCATCAGTTGTGTTGTGCAGAAGTCAGGTTAATACACAGCAGACAGCCCTATTGGACAACTGTTAAAATTCATATTATGGCAAGAACCAATCAGCTAACTAAAGAAAAACGAGTGGCCATCATTACTTGAAGAAATGAAGGTCAGTCAGTCCGGAAAATTGCAAAAACTTTAAATGTGTCCCCAAGTGGAGTCGCAAAAACCATCAAGCGCTACAACCAAACTGGCACACATGAGGACCGACCCAGGAAAGGAAGACCAAGAGTCACCTCTGCTTCTGAGGATAAGTTCATCCGAGTCACCAGCCTCAGAAATCGCAAGTTAACAGCAGCTCAGGTCAGAGACCAGATGAATGCCACACAGAGTTCTAGCAGCAGACCCATCTCTAGAACAACTGTTAAGAGGAGACTGCGCGAATCAGGCCTTCATGGTCAAATAGCTGCTAGGAAACCACTGCTAAGGAGAGGCAACAAGCAGAAGAGATTTGTTTGGGCCAAGAAACACAAGGAATGGACATTAGACCAGTGGAAATCTGTGCTTTGGTCTGATGAGTCCAAATTTGAGATCTTTGGTTCCAACCGCCGTGTCTTTGTGAGACGCAGAAAAGGTGAACGGATGGATTCCACATGCCTGGTTCCCACTGTGAAGCATGGAGGAGGAGGTGTGATGGTGTGGGGTGTTTTGCTGGTGACACTGTTGGGGATTTATTCAAAATTGAAGGCACACTGAACCAGCATGGCTACCACAGCATCCTGCAGCGACATGCCATCCCATCCGGTTTGCGTTTAGTTGGACGATCATTTATTTTTCAACAGGACAATGACCCCAAACACACCTCCAGGCTGTGTAAGGGCTATTTGACCAAGAAGGAGAGTGATGGAGTGCTGCGGCAGATGACCTGGCCTCCACAGTCACCGGACCTGAACCCAATCCAGATGGTTTGGGGTGAGCTGGACCGCAGAGTGAAGGCAAAGGGGCCAACAAGTGCTAAACACCTCTGGGAACTCCTTCAAGACTGTTGGAAAACCATTTCAGGTGACTACCTCTTGAAGCTCATGGAGAGAATGCCAAGAGTGTGCAAAGCAGTAATCAGAGCAAAGGGTGGCTATTTTGAAGAAACTAGAATATAAAACATGTTTTCAGTTATTTCACCTTTTTTTGTTAAGTACATAACTCCACATGTGTTCATTCATAGTTTTGATGCCTTCAGTGAGAATCTACAATGTAAATAGTCAAGAAAATAAAGAAAACACATTGAATGAGAAGGTGTGTCCAAACTTTTGGCCTGTACTGTATATATATATAATGTTACAAAGTCAAATGTTCATGTTAAACATGGCCAAAGTTTTAAATAATGAGGCCTCAGGCTTGAGACCATTCTGAAGTCTCAGTTTCCAACTCTTTAAACGCTGCTTAACCCATTTAGACTAGAATACACATCTATGTGTATATCCCTTTAAGGACGGGATACCCATGAATGAAAGGGATTAAGGACGGAATACACATGTGTGTGTGTATTTCCACGTTATCGTCTTTTTCGAGGCATGTGACTGATGATATGCGCCACGATTGGCTGAAACCCCACGTGGGTGAGTGCAAGGGATGTCTATCTATTTGTCAGTGAGGTCACGTGACAGAAAAAAAGCTTCGTGATTGGTCAGAATAGGTCAACAACAAAGTAATGCAAAGTCCTCGTTATTGGTTGAATTACACGTGTAGCATGCTTGCACCTGACCCCTCCCCGTTTATATTTTCTGCCGGCAAAACAGATCGGTCTTTTGACAGCTGTCAATCATGGATTCAAGCGAGGGGAAGCCAGTTTCCTGTTTCCTTTCGGTATCAACATACCGCCTGCCCGCCCACCCCCCCAACCACCTTCGGGGGGGGACCTTTGACTTTTAAGACTTGTATTTGAGCTTCATAGTAATGTTACAGAGCTCTCAATTAGCAGCAATAAATAAATAAATAGAAATACAATGATAACACATGATTGATGATAAATAAATAAATAGCAGCAATAAATACATAGAAATACAATGGTAACATGATTGACGATAGATAAATAAATAAACAGCAGCAATAAATAAATACATAGCAGCAATAAATAAATAGAAATACAATGATAACAATTGATGATGAATAAATAGTTATCTGAATCACACACACTCTCCTCTCTGTCTTATGGTTGTCTGTTATTGATATTTTTGTTGTTTATTGAGTTTCTGAAAATCTAAGTTGAAGATTACTGTAAAACAAGTAAGTACAAATAAACGCTACACTTGTAAGCTCTCAAATGCTTTTTATTTCATGTTTCTATCTGCTCCAGAGCCTGAGAAAATAAGGTTTTAGTAGGCGAGGTCAGTTCTTTTACATTTTTCAGAATATGCTCAGGATTAGGGGTTTTATACAGGCTTTATAATGCCTTTTTTCCAGGCGAGATTAGGTCTAAATGGGTTAAAGAGAAAGACACTAAAACAAAGTGTCTCAAACAGAGGGGGATTACAGGTGTTTGCGCACAGACAGCATGAGGGAAATAGCATTTATTGAACAGTAAAGTATTTAAACATGTTCTAGTAGAAACCCAGAATACAAGTTTGAACTTGAAAATGAGCGTATTAACTCCCTTTTATTGAGTTGAAATATATGTCTACATTTCTAAGCTCAGTCTCGGTCATCCAACAGTAACTTGAACACAGAATTCAGCCTCAATTGATCCATTTTCAAAAATACCCATGTTCTTTATGGCCCACAGAGCTACCTGTGGCTGTAATTGTCATTTTACTTTATGAGCTGCAACATGCCAATGTATTACTACTTTTGTATTACTTACTCTCTGTCATTTGGCCTTTTATTTGTCACACAGCACCTGAATCCTTTTTGTGTGTCATTATGTTTTGTATAGAAGTGCATGTTTGAATAGCACTCAGTGGGAGGTTAAGACTTATTTGGACTACAGGCATTGCATCCTCATGAATTTGGGTATAGGAATATTAACAGACATCTCATTTAATATTTAACAGAATGCATTTGGGAGCTGGACTTCATTTATATAATTAAGTCAGTGTGGGGTAGAGCTGTTGTAATAGATTGCTTGGCCACCTCTGAAGCTGCAGTTCTTGCAGTAATGTAACCACTGGCTTTAGAGCTTCATGCTTAATTCATTCTTGATTTGTGTCATCTATTGAAATGACAGAGAGGCTCTGTATGAACACATAATGGTGAGAGAAGCGACATCATACTTCTGGTGCTATAGTCTATAGATGACCTAATTTAAATCCACTATCTAAGTTTATTTAATTTCATTTGATTAAATTGGTTTAAGTTTAATGATTTTTCCAAACAGTGCTCTGTGAATTTCTTATGACAGTGTTGCCAGGCTGCATCACTTTATATATCTTTATTTAACTAGGTATTAACACCATGAAATTACAGTCAATTTGCACATCCCTCTGTAGAAGCCTTTATAACAATGCTGCACCTGATGGCAGAATAACTGGAGCAGATGGGTTGATCTTGGCTCTCGGACTTGGAAGACATTATTTGAAGGTGGTGTATTAAGACTCAGTGCGCTCCCTGTGGCTTAGGCTTGGCTCTGCTGCCAGACATTCATCTTCGCAGTCATCACTCACATCATTCACAGTCATCCCTGCACCCCCAAACCCCAAGGGTGTTGAGGGATTCTCGCAGGGAGATACTGGAGGCTCCATGAGTGGCACCATTATCAGGGTCCAGTAATGGATTACTTCAATGGTCAGCCTGTCACAGTCAATGTTTGCCCTGACATTTCATGTAAAGTTCCCTTCCCCTGGTAAAATATCATATTGAGGCAGCCAGGCAGTGGTTGTTTTGCCAAATTGGTTGTCACTGTGTTGGTGGTATAATCCCCCCCTTCTTCTGCCTGTCAGTCCTTGTGTCTTGCCAGCTTGGCTACAGGGGCCTTGGTTTTTTGCACTTGCTAATACTGAACGGATAATAGTGTAGGCAAACAGAAAATGGGTAATTGGAAACCACGTTTGGCTAAACAGTTAGCTGAGACTGATAATTGGTATAAAGGTTAAAATATGTTATAGTGCATGTTAAATAGTTTTTTGACAAGCCCTGCCCACCCACACAGGTGTTTTAAGTTATTCTTGCTGATTAGATGTCTGCCCAGGTTGAATTTAAGTCAAGCTTACATTAGGTCACCGAACTCAATAAACCAATATCAAAGTTGTCCCGATTTGACAAAAAATGGGGAGATGTCAGTCAGGCCTGATCTGTGCGTACTGATATGTCATCTGTGATGACATGTACTGCAAAAAAACGTTAAAACACCTGTGGGTCTTCCATGTTTGTGTTGCGCATTTACTTGGCATGAACAATACAATAAGCATGCAATAGCTGTCTGTTTGTATGTGAAGCAATTCATGTATTTTGATGACAGTCGACACTACATCTATACATCATTACAGTTTTAGAGATTTGTACCCTTTGAGCCAACCACGTATTCACCTTTTTTGAAATTCTTCTCATGGACAGCATCATCTCCGAGAGAGCTATTGTGCTGCTCATGGTACAGAAAATCACCACAGGCAGAATGAGTTTGACATTGGTCCATGGTACAGGCAATGGAGGATGACATATCCAATATCGAGAGAGTGGCAGGGCTAAATATTTTTGTCAGGCCAGCGGCTTTAGTGTGAAGAGATGTGGATGAAGGGTTCATTTGGGTCTGGATTTGAGCACAGCATTGTGGAAACTCACTCCAGGTAAATGCTTCTCTTTCGTCTGTCCTTGTTGGAGGCAATCACAGGGCACTTGAGGGGAAATGTGGAGTTTTGTTAAGTTTCCAAAATACACTAAACAGATGAAGAGGCAACAGCAATGTCAATTGTTGAAAATCCAGTCTGCAAGAATATGTTTACCCCTATAAATTTTGCTAGGAAAGAAGAAGCTCCATATTCAGCAAGGTTATTATTAGGCATGATCTGATACAGAATGGAATACTAGATGGTAGGGCATTGTCTGTGCATTAGAGAGGGTATGCATTTTGTAGCAGACTGAAAATGCATTCTGAAAGTCTGTGTATCCCACTTTAACTTTTGCTTGGAAAAAAGGAACTTCTGGATATTCACTAAGGTTATTAGGCATGATTTGAAGTACACACAAAATGAAAAGACTCTGCAGTACAGAAGGAGTTACATATTTTGACAGACTGTATGTCCAGCCACAGTAGTAGCCTCCTGGGCTAAAAAATGAAGCCAATGTAGAAGGGCCAAAAAACTCAAATAGCCACTTGATGCTGACTCAAAGAGCCAGACACCCCCCACGAAAGTGAAGTTAATTGTAAAATTTGGTCACCTTAAAAGTCTTTGTCAGCTATTGGTTGTACTAAGAGATCCTGTAAGGAGTCGGATATTCATTTTTTTACAGTAAGTGCATTTTACAGCCAGTTACTGTAAATGCACTGCGCCTATGCTAACTGTGCAAGCTAGCAGCTAGCGTTAGGGTTATCTCCACTCTCTCATCCAAATTAACTTCTAATAGATATACTTTTGGCTCCAAAAATCTTAGATAGTGCTGGCCAAAATGCCAAACTAGAGACCACAAACCATTGGGTGACATTGTTCATAATTTTATACAGTCTATGATATCCTGGTGGGACAAGCAATGAAAATTGCTTAGTGTCAATTGTTATTTACAGTATATTTACAACAGTATCTAAAGGTACAGTAGGCTGTCATTTGCAATGGTTGATTAGATTACATGAACAAAATATTGTTTACAATGCTGCATTTAGTTTGATATATATTTTGAGTCAAGCAGGTGTAATGGGGTGGTGCAGGGATGACATTTATTGGTAGCCAGCCTGGAAGATAGCATTGCCTTGGTTCCCTTAACAAAAAGGAATGGCATTTCTCTATTGAATTTTGGATTATTACAGGAAATGTGCTCTGTGGTAAACAAAAATTTATGATACTTCTGTTGTTCAGCAAGATAATCTTCACAAATGAACATTTCTTTAATGATTTTTGAAGCGTGAATGCAGAACTAAAAAGCTAGCATTAGGCTATAAACAAACTCCACCATGGTCGCGTGACTTCAACATCACTACCACAATGAGGCTTTACAGCCATGTTCAGCCCGGTTCGTCATGATAACGTTCTGTAGTCTCAATTAGGTACTTGTTAGCAATTACCTTTTTCAAAATTCATATATTATACATTATAGAACAAAATGTGAAAAGCTTGTCTTAACTGCACATCTTATTTCAGGCATCTAACCAAAAACCAATTCAAAAAACATATTGACTTTCAGAAAAGGGAACTGTAAGTACCGAAATGCTATCACATCTCTAGGTTTTAGGACTCATTGCTGCAGCACTCTGCTGATGCAAGCAATGTCTTAACCTGATTATAGTGATCTTGATTTTACAACCTACCTATTTTTATGAACAGATTCTTTACAAAAGTCAGAATTACAGCGTATTTGGATCTGTCTTCCAAACCGTAACATACGATGACCAGGTAAAGGGCTCTGCTGCTAGTTTTAACATTGTCAAATTTCCATGAGAGAACAATTCACGTGTTGCTATTTTTCATTTACTTAGGTGAAATGAAAGTGTGGTAATGTAAGTCCACCTTCACTGAATGCATGCTCGCTGCTTTCATGAGGAGCACACTTCCCTGTCAGAGGGTAACTAACTTAGCATGACATCCAGCCTGAAAACAGGCTGCAGAGCAGGAAAATTGAATTATTTTTTAACTTTATTGTTGTCATTATTTTTTTATGTTATTCTTTTCTTTTACTTTTTCGAGGGTTGCCCAATCCTGCAACTGGCTATTAGCATTTACTGGCCCAACATAACTTTTTACTGGCCCCTGGCCAACAGGCAGTCCCTATTGTTGGACCCAGATAGCACTACTAGTGGTGATAAACTCCACAGGGTATCTTTAACTCTGTTGTGTCTCTGTTGTGTTTAGGTGTCGGGGATCTTTACAGCTGCACCAATGGGTCAAATAAATATTTTATGTGTAGTTTGTAGTATGCACTTTGCTGCATATGACTTACACCAAGTTGTAGCCATTTTTGTAAGCCAGCCAGTAGACTAAGATGACCATATTGCTAAGCTGTTTTTTTTTCCTAAAAACCTAGGGTACACAAGACAGATTCTAGGCTTCATAGATAAAGTGTTGTCCATATCCTGTGGGAGATGGGACAGCATCATTACTCATTGTTGGAAACCCTTGTGTATACCAAGGCCATACTGCCAGAGCAGATATATTATCAGTCAGGGATTCCTGAAGATACACAAGCCTGGGCGTCATTTTCAACACACTGCATTTATGGACATTGTGTGATTTTGGCATACTGGTTCTACCTGACTTTCTTTTTCTTTTGAAAAGCCTCTTGATTGTTAAGTATAAAGATGTGCAGTTCAGCCTGTTTACTTGTATACACCTCTACGTCTTGGTCAGCATCTGTCCACTACTGTTGTAGTTCAGCCGTGGCTTGTAACGTGTTGGTTTTAGCCAGCTCATGCTGCCTGCTCTTACACTGAGCTGCAAGTCAACTTCCTGCTGGGATAACAGCCTGGGGAGAATGTCACAGTGGAGGAAATAACCTGGGCAAATCGATGGACTGTTTTTTGAAATGCCAATCAGACTTTGAACAGAGAGCAATTTGGATCAGCCAGAGCCGTCTGCACTCAAAGGTGTGAATTCAAGGTTAAACCTTTTAGAAATCTATTGTCACCCAGCGCCTTACAGTTTGAAGGATAAAATAAAAAATATCAAGAAAGAAACCTTGTAAAAGTGTCTAATGGAAGATAACAACAGATTCTGTTGACCTTTTTTTATTTTATGGTAGTTAACCAAACTGTCTCAGATTATTTTATAGCATAGCATGAGGCATACAATCACCAACATGAACAGGGTGATGCTGTTCTGTAACTCTGTAAATCTGATTTTACAGTTTGCATACTAAAGTCTTTTTTACAAAGTGAATTAGTGAAAAGCCCCTCTTCTAGATGGTGTAATGCTATATCTCTTCTTTTGCTGGTGCAGTATAGAGCCGTGGTGCATTGCAGATACACTATATATTTACATGACAGGAAATGGCTTATCTTTACCTTTGAAGTCACTAGCACGCTGCTTAGAAAATACTGTACTGTGAAGTGTAAAATGCCATGCATGCAGATGCTGCTTCAGACAGTGTGCTCCAGTGTTGGTCTTTATTAAGAGACAGATGCGGCTAGTGCAAATGTCCTACAGCCACTTTATCCACCTTTTATCGACTCTTTTCCCTCATGCAGTGAGGTGAATCAGAGCAACCTCTTGTTCTCAAATACAGCATGAAAAGATTCAAGTCAATTTCCTTTATTCCCAGCCAGAGCTCAAGGCTGTAACATCACACTGAGATCAATTTGTAACATCTGTGTTTGTGTTACCCTAGCTATATTGTGTAAAGAATAGGTTGAACATAGTGAATGGTTACATTTTGTGATGACTTAACAGCTTATTTGAATCCCAGCTCTCTTGCACTGCATCTCAAGTCCTTTTTTTACTCACGGAACCTGAACTAATCTTGGTTCACATATCAGAGCAAGACAGCTGTTTTTGGCATTCATACATAGGACTCCTGTATGGAATCATTCCATGTCTATTCAGGATAGATTACGCTTTTTCCACTCACCACATGAACGCTGAAAAAAAAACAGAAAGAGAGAAAATTCTAACCACGAAAGACAAAAGGCATTGTCAGTTGCATTACAAGATGTCCAAAGGATTTTGAACTTATATTGTAGTTGTATGACTGGTTATCCTCATGGGTTGTATAGGCACTACTAGGGGGAAGCTTGTAACCACTTCAGCACCCCATAAAACCTTACGAATTACATGACATTAATGTGACTTCAAATAACATTCTGCTGAAAGTCTGAGGGAGCCTAAGACAAATGGCCAAGACATCAAAACGTTAAGTTTTAGTGGTTATTTAATGCTTTTTTTGCTCCCATGCTAGACCTGTTTTGTTGTACTTTCATCCTGTAAGCATGTGTGACTTAAAGTTTATACTTTAGGGTGACTTGGCTGACAATCAAATGACTGGGATTTGTTTGTTTGTAGCGAGCATGTAGGGTGCGGTTTTCCAAGGGGAATGGTGGAGATTATTATCTCACAGAGATTTATGAAGGAATGAATCTCTCGTAAACCTTACAAAAATAAGGATGATATCACTGTAACAGTCTAACCACCAAAAAGGCTTGAAAATGAAATGTTTTTTAAATGGCTTGGCTCTGAGCAGAAATTGAATTTTTAACACCTTTGGTGTGTTGCTTTGTCTGCCACACAGCAAAGTTCATGCCGGGGCAAGGAATGAAAATAATGTCTGTAAAAAAACAAAACATTTTTCATCTCAATCACTGAATTCCTTCTTTTGATAGTCTTTATCATATGACCTTTATCAAGGCTAAACTTAATAGCTCGGGCAGCTTCCAGAAAAATCAAACCAAAACAACAACTTGAGCTGCTGTGCCCTGTGTGAAAGAAAACACTGGGTATTATCTTCAGATATGCTTGCATCTTTGCTACAACCCTAAAAGAGGTTCAATCACAGCATATACGTTTTAAAGTAAGGCTGCAACTATTAGTCGACTAATCGGTGACTAATCGACTTTTAAAAAAATCGGTGACTATTTAAGTAGTCGTCTAATCGGTTTGAGTCATTTTTCATAGAAAAATACTATAAAAGTACCCCAAAATACTCTTACTGCAGCTTCTGAATACGAAACAAGACATTAGATGACGTAATTTGGGGGTTTGGGGGAGACAGCCCGACATTTTTCAACATTTTAACACATTTTTCGATAAAATGATTAGTCGACGAATCAAAGAAATAATTGACAGATAAGTCGACAATGAAAATCGTTAGTTGCAGCCCTATTCTTACGTTTTCTGTGGAACCCATTTAATTTCCCTTTTCCCTCTAAGAAATTAGATTTAAAGGAAAACTTAATCATTTGTGTATCAGTTACATACCCCATGTTGCATTTAATTTGTGAAAACAAACTAGTTAGACAAATTCTTGGTCAACTGGAGTTGAAGGTTGGCTTGTTTTAACAACAGCAAAACTACTTATGTTACAAACTCCTGCTATATATACCAAATCTCATTTATCCAGCTGTACACTTAGTTCCTCCCAGAGACACGCGTTCTGTTAAAAACCCTACTTCTGTAAGGTTTTAGTGAAAATGAGTGAATAAGGCTTGGATTATACTGCAGGAGTTGTGTGAGAGTTTGTAAATGCATGCGTCAATATAGTTTTGCTGTTGATTAACAGTTTACCAATAACTATTTCAGGTTTTGGATTCTTCGTTCACCACGGAGGCATGCAACGTAGTCTTCACAAATTTAAGGAAACGCGGGGACGTATTGACATACAAATGATCATTTTGTGGGTGAAGTGTTCCTTTTAATGCTTTAGATTATTACACTGCTGTCTTTTGAACGTGACAGCAGATGCCTGACATAATGCATTAGATGTAAAGATTGGAAGATAGAAAGAAATTTGTGCAATGGTACCCTCAATTTTTTTTTTTTCTGCTACTGTTTATATTTTGATACTCAACTGTTAAAAAATGTGAGTTCACTGTCCTGAACTTGTTTTTGTGTGGTAATTGAAAGCGTAGATCCTCCACATAGCTGAAACTAAATTAAGGGTTTCCACACATAATTTCTTTGACCTTTTTCTGCCAGTGTAAGCAGCTAACACAACAAAATGTATGAAAGCATAATCAGCATTGCTTCTCAGCACGCCTAATTGTCAAAGCTGTAGATGTTAACTGTATTTTTCCTTTAGCCACCACCACATCTTTTTAACTCGTTTTATTTTCTTTGACAGCGTTGAAATAAAACGTGACTACTGAAAAGGTTAATTGATTTGCTAAATGAAAAACATCATCTTCTGTGCCTCACTTCTGAAAACCGTAAAGAAGCGTGTTAACATCTGATTTGACGTTTGTATTAATTGACATTAATACATGTCCATTTGTGTCTGAGCTGGTTGAGTGCTTACTCTGGGAACATGGCCTACCATTAGCACTCTGCCATTTTCTTTGACATGGAACCATAAACATTGGGCATAGCGCACTACTCACCAAATTAAAACACTAATTCACTTTGAAGGCTTTACAGTATGATAAATAATGTCAATTTCTAAGTTGTATACACTGTAGAAAAATAGGCCCCTTTTAGATTTTGTCCATTCAGATCCAGTATCATCACAATAGCACCTTATGAATTGTGAGTACTTTTTATGTTGAGTAAAGAGAGAATCTAAATGTAATTTTGTGCTGATAATCAGACTATCCATTTTCTCCCCTCAACATGGTGTCCCATCTTCCAGGCCCAGGACTCCTATTTTTATCAGTTTTGGTAACATAATTAGATATTGAACAAAGGCACTCACACAATAGATGAAAATAAACTGCCAGAAAAAGAAAGATAGAGACTACAAACGAGTCGATTTGTGATGTGTCCCTAACCAATAGAAGACTGAAATTCCATTACCTGCTTCTATTCCTCAGTGTGCACCCTTGATATTTGCAATATTTGAGAGCCTTTGGTTTTTGTCTCATAGTAAGTAACATGTCTTACCTCATTGACTTTCAGTGACAGCTTACAATATGTCAAAGCCTGTTTTTCATTACCTAGGTGAGGTTTATTTGAACAAAACACGGGTTGATCTCTTTGAGACACCAGATATAACAATCACTCAGGCCATTCTTTGTCAAGGCTTCAGATATGTGGCCATTCACTGCAAATAATTACTTCCCTGGACCAAGAGTGCCTTTGTGTGCTGATGTGATGTGGAACATTTTTGACAGTTTCCTCTGTTTAGGCATGCTTCAGTGCATGCCTAACAGCACTCGTACTTTTAATAAGGGTCTGGAGCGCAAAACGTCCAGTGACCTCAGCCAGCTTTCAAATTTATGTGATCCTTTGAAAACACTTGAAAATACTAAGTTCTTTTAACGCCACATGTCACAGAGACTTTTAAGCACATTGCAGAGCAACCTAGTCACCAGTATAAATGTTGGTATTGTACGTTTCTGCAAACCATGCATATCTATCATTTGTACATTGTTGTGTTGCAAATATGCAAAAGCTGTGGTTAACGTGTAGTCATGTTTAGCGCCAAAACCACTTGGTTACAGTTTGGAGAAGATCATGTTTTGGCTTAAAATACCCTGGTTTGGGGGCACTTGTGTTGCTGGAAAAGCAGTGATGGCTCGCTAAAAAACAGTCGGTTTCGCTGTTGGCAACCGTCTCTCAAAGGTGTCACACCACCCACCATCCCCTCCACCTTCAGATGACAAAGTCAGCTCATATACATGTAATTAGATCTATGTAACTTTACAAATGTTGGTATGACACCTATGAACGTTTCCATGTTTTTCAGAAATGCATATTATTCTGGCAGGTGGGCTGTGTGGACAGACCAGGGACAAGAAGCCTGCCTCTAATTGTTTCAATTGGCAGTAATCAGTACACATTCAGTTGTTTTTATTTTGCCTTGTAAAGAAATGAATTGCAAGCACTCTACATTGTGGGTAACGTCACTGGGAGTAGACATACAGGGGGTGGACATAACTGGAACATTCAGCACAAAATAATGCAATCCAGTACAACAGCCCTGCAATAAATGCTACCACTGTGATGCTTACAATGTATAGAACACCGTGTCTGGGAGGTGCTGAATCACCTCTGTGTGCGTCTTTCTTGAGGCCTCAGGTTGTGTATCGGGGGTTGGTGATGAATGTAGACTCCTTCTACCTTGACAAATCAAATGAACACCAGAACACAATGCAGTCTGATTCAAAACCTTGAACTACAGTCCCCACATTGCATCAATTTAAATTTTCACCCTCCTAACACACTCACTACATTGTAACATCATGAGCACCACACTATAAAGGTGTTTATGTTGTGTCCCCCGCCTGAAAGTACTCTACTATATGTTCTATATAATGTACTTTGGAACATTCAATTCCATATTATTAATGACGTATCTGACATTTGATGGTAGCACTTATAATCACCTAAATGTGCTTTTTAAAATAATAATAATGATTGCAATGAAGACTTGCCACCAATATCTAGCATTCAGATATTGTTTGTTTAGTGGTTAAAGTAAGTCCAAAATATATTTTCTGTTATTCACAATTTCTGTGGAGCAGAAGGAATGATTTCAGAGGCTGATGAATGGGATATCCACAGGCTTGACGTCGCTGTCAAAATGATTATGTCGACCACAGCAGAGCCAGAATTGCCTGGGCCCCAACTCAAACTGGCCACTAATAGATTCAACAGATTGCAGGAATAGAGTTGTTGATTTGATCTGTTAAAGATGTGTGCGTTCCCTGCAATAATGCGTTCACCTTTGCCAACTAAATATCCCCAATGTTCACATACCAATGATACCTAGCTGTTGTTTCGTCAAGTCTGTTCACAAGTAAAAACTGGACATTTTGAAGTGGAAAAACTTTCTACAGTGTATTTTTTTTTCTTTTTCCCCACAAATTGCTTTCTCTGTTATCCATCAAATTCTCAACATTCTGCAAGAAATGTCAAATTAGCTGCCAGGGACTTGGATTTTTCGTCTTTCATTCAGGTTTGAATTTTTAAAAACAACACTAATATATAAAGAGGTATCGCCAATTGAGGTATTTTTTGACAGGGAAAAAGTTACTTTTTCTGTTATTAAATCTTGGATTTAGTGTTGTAGATCTTGGTATTCTTGTCTGTTCATCCCCAACCAACCAAGCAACCAGGCTTTTGAAAATTTTAACATTTATTAAGTGCCCTTAAAGTAAACATCTATTCTAGTTTCTATCTCAGGTTCTTGTATAGCCTTATGACTACAGATCAGCAGACAAACCCCATCTGTGTGTTCAAAAGTAAAGCCAAAGGGAGGCTGAGCATTTCCTCTGTGGTCCCTTAACCACTGAACAACTTGACTTGAAATATGAATGTGGGACTCTATTTTTAAAATAAGAACAAATAACCCTTTTACAAACCTTCTTTATCTCTTAAAGTATTTTTTGCGTGTCACAAATCCATTTCTTTTCCCACTTTCTCCGAATCTAAATGTGCTGCATGGGTGCAAGCAAGAAAAAATATGTTTAAAACCAACAGTCAGTCCAGAGTCAATAAGCTCTATCATGCTGGGGGAAATTTAGGGCTGAGGTCACTTGATAACACCCAGTTGACACATGTTTTTATTTTTTTTATTTATTTATTTTTTTTTACATATTTACTTATTCATTTGCTTGTTTTTTTTGCAACGTGTTGTTCGGGGGGGAAAAAATGTCCACTCTGCAGCTGCTCTCCAGCAGATTGAGTTTTAAACTTATTCACAGTAAATGATATCCAGGGCCATCCATCAGTCGAGATGATGCCAAAATCTGTGTGACTCTCGCAGATAAATGACCTATGGAACGGTGAAGCTGGGCCTATAAATGGGAAGAGAATATCTGTGTGTGGCCAGTTTCACAGGCCTGAGATCTCACCTGCTGGGAGCATGCGGGACTTATTAAGGGAAACTCTATATGATTAGCATTTTGAAATGAGAGCCTTGGACAGATAAAAACACACAGATGTGGGCACGTGCATCTATCTGCTACGCCTCAGTGACACACTGTATGGACAGATAAGCCTCAAGGTTGGGGTTAAGGTTCAAGGATGAGTGTACTTAAGTAAATGGATGCAATAAGTTACACTAGCGCAATTTTCAGTGTGCAGAATCATCCTATTACCTTTGTGTTTGTGTATCTATTGTGAGAAACTTTTTTTTTTTTTTTTTTTACCATTGCTAACAGGCATTAGATGTTACCTATGCTTTTACTTACTACCTAAACTCTTAACACAGCAACAAACCTACATCACATAATTAGTCAAATAGTTAATTTTCTTCTTTTTTGCTCATTAAATTCATACTCAACATTTCAAAATGTAAAATAACTTTCTCCACATACATCAACTCTATCAAAACAGGGCAAACCACACTCAATATATTAGTCTTTCAAATACTAGCATGTTTTTTTCTACCCAAGAGGAACATATAGTAACTCAAAGTGCAACTTTCAAAATACTGACAGCATTACAAAACTGCTTTACTTTTCATGTTTCATTTCCACCTACATACAATAGACAATAATGAATCCCTTATTTTGATAATTAAGTTTTCTTATTCTGCAAATTTAAATGACTGTACAGTAGGGAAAAAAATGAAAATGACAGAATTGCTGCAGTAAATGCTTTATTAGCAACATGAAATTGCTGCCAGTGATCAACAAAAAATCTAACATATATGGCCACTGGTTCCAAATTTGTACAGATGTAATACACACATACAGTCGAAAGACACAGAAGGGAAAAAGAACACAAAAATGTACAGTTCTGTTCTGATCAATACAGTCTCTGTGTTCATACTGAACAAAATCAATCCAAAAAGTCCCCTTTTACTGTATGTCTTCATGTTATTTGGAAAACTTCAACACCTGGGCTATTTTATGCAACTAAATCAAATAATCTCAGTGTTTCAATGATTTGTTCCTTCAGAAATACTTACCAGATGTTTCACTATAGCTTTTGAGCTGCTGTTGTTGCAGAAGTAGAGGCTTTATTCTGTATTTAAGGTTTTGGAGGTTAGATTTTCTTTTCTGGTATTCTGTTTGCAAGCAGGATCCATAATTTTGGTATTGGGTAAGCTTGTATGTAAAGAAAATGTTGAAAATGACTTTAATATCAGTTAATTGACTGCATATTCTGTGAGAACAACATGAATTGTGTTAATAGTATAGTCCACAAAAGACAGATGTGGCTGTAGATTGGACAAAAGGATGTTCGCAATTGTTAAAAAACAAAAACAAATAACTGTATTATTAGCATTCGGTAGATTGACTGTCAGGTGAATGGGTACTGAGGTTAGCAACCACATGCAGTCTTCATCCCTTTGAAAATGAGACCTTGATGTGCCCTTTCAAATGTTCTATCACACTTTATGAAACCTCGTGGTAGATGGCTTGTCATTTGGGTTAAAATAGAAATTTAAATATCTTGTTTTATTTATCATAGTCCTTGCTGAGTTACCTGTTTGTTTGAACTTTGTTTCGAAACTGAAAATTAGGTATTTACAGATAACACAGACATGCAATTCCACAGTGAAGCATAGTTTATATTTCCATGAGGGATACAGATAAAAAGCAGAAATTCTCATTAGTGCTGCTTTTATCTTTGTTGCAAATGTTGGACTGTCTTTTCCCTGTTTTGAAAATGAAGACAATAAAACAGCATGATGTGTTACATTTTGGAAATATTTCTTTGAGTTAAAGTTTGGAACAGTAAGGTAGATGTTGGCACTAATACTCCTTATTTGAAAGAGTTCTTCATCACACAGGTCGAAGAGAGTTCCCATATGATTACAAGCCCATCCCTGATGATTGTAATTCAGTTATCCTTGAAAAGTGTAAAACACATTAATATTTCACCAAAGGCATCAAATTGTAGAGTTACTGAGCATTCCATTTGATTTAGGGCATTGAAAAGAAACTAGAATATCCTTAATTTGTGTAAAATGTATTCTCACTGATACAACACTTCTTCTTACTTTAGTCAAAGGCAAGCATCAAGGCCATCTGTGTAACAAATGTCAATACCATCCAATGTAGTTACTGATAATATACTCATATTTAGTCAGAATTACGTACAGGAGATCCCAAAAGACTTGTTAACAACCTACCAGTCAAATGAAAATCTTCACCAATACAAGTGAGTGCTCCAGCTAGCCAAGCTGATGGAGCAGCACCAACCACTGTAGATGATACCATTGCTGACTTTGGCCCCATCAATATGCTGGCAAATAGCTGGGTTGGCACAGTTGCATCTGTGGTTCTGTATGCCAGTGTGGCAGCAGGTGTCACACCTGGCTGTGGCCTGGCGGACTATTAGCCCATTTTTCATGGTCTGTCCACATGCACAAAGGAGAAAAATCAGATTTTTTACCTCTCTAATTTGGTAGGGCCAGTTTCCCAAACACTGCATTATGTGTCACCGCGAGCACCCACTGTTGGCCCAGGGAGGGTGGAGGCAACCGTGTGCTTCCTCTGATGCACATGGAGTCACCAGCTGATTATTTTTAGTTGTCAGCAGGTAGCTGGACAGTGTAATATGGTAACGATAGCCCCACAGATTCTGTTCCTATGTGTAGATGGCCGTTAAAATCGTCAGGAGGAACTACTGCGGTGACGATACATGATCCCTCACTTGCTTTTCACCACAGAAATTAGAGAAGGCTGTGTAATATCAACCTTGTCCAACCTGTCCACAGAATACCAGAATGTAATTTGTCATCCTTGAGATTTTGATTAGACTGACAAATCCCACTTTGAAGTGAGTCTCTCCCTACGTGGCATATCAATGTTTTGCCACTTTTAATTGAAAATTTTGTACACAGTTTGAATGTTAGGTCTGTAATGATATATTCTTGTTCAGGATTCACAGTATGTGTGTGTATGTGTGTGTGTGTGTGTGTGTGTGTGTGTGTGTGTGTGTGACATAATAACCTCCACTCACAGTGCCACTGACTAGCTTTTTAGCATCTCACAATAACTTCCTTACTCAAAATTCAATGGCCTGTTGCAGCATTTAAGTGCAACAGGCTCTTTGCAAATATCCCAGTGGGGAGCGTTCGTAAAATGCACTGTTACTCTGATCTACTGCATGCCCTGCTACCCTCAGTAAACTAGGCCATTGCTATTCTCTACGTTGATCCAAAATGAAGTAAACCAGCGAGCCGTGGTGAATGGATAATCTTGACACAGAGCTGTCTGAGAAGCAATGTGTGGAAGCATGTTAGATGTGTTGCCATAGGTGGAAAATTGTAAAGCTCAATTTGAACCTGTCAAATGAGGCAGTGGAGTATTGAACAGAACAACAATTCTTTCTTTGACCATTGAATGTGTCATTCAGATTTTTGTCAAATTCAAATGGCGTTTACTTGGTCAGGTCTACCTATTCACGGCAGCTACCTGTGGTTGAGTTGGGTGGTAGTAAAAAAAAAAAGGAGGTCGGACGCAGCACTACCAGGGACTGAACTTAGCTTTCTGTGGTAGTGGCCAAGTCATTTTTTTCCCTTCTTGATCAACCTTGAATGTTAAATCTCAGGCTTTTACTTTGCTCATCTCCTCTGAAAAAGACGTTGACCTAATGTATCTGAGGAATCTTATAGAATTAGCTTTGAAATAACGAAACTGTTCTTCTGCTTGAAACTACTGCCCTTGTGAGTCCGAAATTCAAGGTGTTGTTTTTCTCACACCGTGCTCTCACTGCAGTCCATACAGTGGTGATGTCAAAATAGACTACATAGGTTTAAAAAAAAAAAAAAAAAGAAAAGAAAAAAGAACAAGTCTTCTGCCTCTGCACAGTCTGTGTGGGCTGCGCTGGCTGAAGTCAAAACAAACACAATTGTACCCATGGCCGGCAGTCAGGAAGAGGCAACAGCATCTGTCGAGGAAGGCTGTTATTTGTTTTTCTCAACTTTTGTGGTTTTCTCTTCCCCAGGACAACTCTCCACCTGCTCCGAGGAAGACATAACACAGAATCGAAAGCCAATATGCCAGCTGTGGCCCTATAGGCCTTTCAAATGTTTATCTCTGCCCAGTGTCCATCAGCTGTCCGGCCTGTCCTGATGAACATAGTTAACAAGCACCTGTGTGTTTACCCCTCACCTCATCAACAGGGAGACAGAAATTGTAGAAATCGAGGGCAGAGGGAAATTGGCTAGCGAACTTGCACAGGCTCTCGGAAAGACCTGCGTGGTGTTTGATATGGCTTGCTCTTGGTAAGCAGCCTGGGATATTGACTATCCTTGCTTGGGTATCCATGCGTGATCATTTTCCTCATTTTGTACTTTTGAAATTGATTGAAATGCAAGCACGCAGGGGTCTAACCAAGTAATAGTGCCAGCTTGAACTTTGATGCACATAAATAAGTCAGTCAGTGAACTCAAGTTCCCCTGAGCAGGCAATAAAATCAGCAAGAATTGCAAAGAAGCTTGTTACTCTTTCCGCCAGCTTGTGGGGTAAGGAATATTTTTACTTACAATAGAGCAAAGCAAACATTAGTGCTCTGTAATGCTTTGAGTGGTGAGATGATGATGCGGGTGTTAAAGTTGGAGCACCAGTGGGTGGCTTGTAGCTGTGTGATTTAAGTAAGTATAGAACAAAGTAGAATAAGCTGGTTTGAGACAACTTTTCTCCCTGCTTTATTTTACTAATCTCACTTTTTTTGAGAGGATAAAGAGTTTGATCCACTTGCCCCAGCTGATTTTACTGTGCATCCAGTCTGCAGGAACACTTGATCCAGTTGCATGTGTACAGCCTGTAAATTATCTGCTTTCTCCCTGCTTCCTTCTGTAGAACACTTGCCCATCATTCTACACAGAAATACCAAATACAGTAAATAATGCACTGCATGATGTTGAGCTAGTCAGATAGAAACTATTAAATTAACTATTTGCCACAGTGAGTGACTGCTTTCATCACAGTCCCTTTGCTTTACTTAACTGTATGGTTATCCAGCTCAGTTTGGTGCCTCTTTGCTCATTTCGTCTTGCCAGGTTCAGGGTGTGTTCCCATTATCATTCGTTCCTTAAGGTATGCAAGAAACAAATTACAAGGTAGTGCTGTTGCAAATGTGCACCTTGTTTTTCATTAGAATGGCTAGACTAATGCAGGGTTTACTGACCTGGGAACAGCAGGTGTACTCCACCGCACTGGCACCTTCGAGCGGCAGCACTTCATTAGGCGAAGCAATTACTTCTGGGCAGTTGAGGTTTCACCTGGGTTCCATGAGTGTGAGTGTGTGTAACTAATTGAGAGTATGGACCGACACCTCGTGAACAAGTCACAGTAACCCTTCAGTGATTGTGAGGGACAGAAAAGTTTCCTCTTGAAGTTTGCCAGAGCACGGCGAGAGTTTGACCACAGAAGTGCACATGCTTTTAGAGCTCCTTATTGGAACACTGCACTAGTATTTGAAGATCTGGCTGGTATTTTCAGATCTTATTCAGTAGTTCAAAATTATCACAACTTAAATTTGTATTTTAAAATGTATCCAGTGGCTGTTCTTCCTATAGGCAACATAGGTGGCTACCTAGGGTGTCTCCCCTCCCGAAAAAATGACACTGAAAAAAATCAAACCTAAGTGAAAAATGACCCAAAGACCTTATGTTAACAGTTGGCCTACAGTAGGGGTATCACCTCTAGTCCGTCTAGTTCATCAGTGAGTGATTATCACAGTCAGAACATGCTAGAACCTGGGTCTTCAACAGGAGGTCTGCCACCCTAGGGGGTCTGTACATTTACTGCAAGGGGGCTGCCAATTATTGGTTGATCAGTATTCTTTATTCGGATCCCCATTAGCTTCCAGAAAGTGGTCGCAAGTCTTCCTGGGATCCACTCACAAAACAACATTAAAAGTACATCAATTTAAAATCACACAAAATCAATGAGACAATGTAATTCAGTATCAACCCAAAATTAGGACAAAAACAGAGTAAGAAAAACAAGGTGAGCTTTATTTATTTATTTTTCTTCAAAAGTTGAACTATGTCTGAAAATAAACATTAAAATTGAGCCAACATTTTATTGGCAAAGGTAAATCGGCCTATTCATTAAATTTAATGTACAGTACACAACATTATTGATAGGCTAATTGTTTCCCATGAATCGTTGCACAATCTGTAAGCTAGCTAATGCAAAAGCACAATGTGGCACCGATCCATGACAGCAAGTTGAACTAGATAGCTAACATTGTGCACTATTAAACATTATGGCCAATTAACTTTATTTTTATTCCAAGTCTGCAGAGATTCTTGTGAGCCACAGGATTGTCAATGGATCGTTGTGTAACTTTTCCAGCAAGAGACTCTGACGTACCGTCCATCTTTGAAACCACCAGTGAGAATGTAGAGATTGAGGCTAATGCACCTAGCCATGCTACAACTGCTGCTGACTTAGCAGCTCTATGCAAGCGTAAATGAGAGAACATCCAGAAAATGTTGGGAGAATTATCTCAGTTGCAACTCAGTTTTATACAATATACATAGCAGGTTGTACCGGCCCCATGTCTCTTTGAGCTAAGGGGTCCTTGGCCGGAAAAATGTTGAAGACCCTTGTGCTAGAGCATTTATGGGTATGGTGGAGTAGAGTGTATTTGGAGAGCATTAGGGTAGGAAAAAATGAAACTGCAAAAGCCATCTGGGGTGCAGACATTTTTGTTTGTTATTTCTTATTGTTTGTTAGCGAAGTTGTTTGATTGTGTTGATTTGTCATCAGCTCTTGTTCTGGTTTGAAGTACATATAATAACTAATAATTCCTTTGCATTTAGCTTTGGTCTAAAAGAAAAAAAATGTTTTGGGGTGACATATTAATGAATGACACACTAATGAACACAACTATCATCCAGTGTGAGGCTTCTTTGTTTATTCCCTGTCTAAACACCCATCTCATCTAAATAATTATGTCCTCCCTGTGCAGCTTTGGTATTATTCTTTATCACCTAGCATAATAAACTCTTAGCCCCCTTGTTACCAAATTATATAGTTGCTATAAAACCCTACAGTCGCTGCACTTAGCTGCCCCCCCCCCCCCATGTGACGCATTCAGTTGATAATCAACAACATCATCAACATTTTCAGCTCGGCTCCGTGTCACAGTAAATAAATACACCCCCCGTGATCCCATCTGGTCTCTGACCTCCTTCAGTGACGCTTCACTTATTAAAAAAAGAAAGATTAGTTTTTGGACTAATTAGCTCATGAATAATTTGTGCTAATTCAACAGGTGACTGAATTTCAAAGTTTAATGCAAGAATCCCTGCGAGACAAACTTACACAACACATGAATGCAAAAACAAGGCCAGCAGAATGTAGGGCAAGGCTCCCGTTCACCCTCCTCGCCTCATCAGGTAACTTAGACAATACTACAAGGAGCAGACATATGTGTTCTGCTACAGGGCTGAGCTTAAGGGAACATGCTGTGCAATGTACACCACCTGTGTGCTTCCTGGCTCTGATATTACCGTGGCTACAGTCGCTTCGACAGGCTCAGCAGAGGTCATTTGCATACTTTATGACTCTAGGTAAAAGCGCATAGCGACATGAGAGGTAGGCAGGGAGTATGTGTGTGCGTGCGTGTGCGTGAGAGAGGGAGGGAGAACGGAAAAGAGATGGTAAAAGTGTTGCTTTTTGCGTGACTCATAAAGGCCGGCAGTTAAAACCGGTCAAATCCATCTGTAGCCCCTAAGATGTGCTGATGGGTGCGAACCAAACAGCTAAGAGGTAGGTTGTTTTTGACAGTTTGTTTGCTCTAACAGGACACATGTTTTGTAGCCAAGCCTCCTGTGATGCTGCCTCTCTTCTCTCGCTGTTGTTGTTGTTATTGTAGCTTGCTCTCTACTCCTGAGGCTAGCTTGGGCTCAGGCCTGGGTGTCTGTTCACTTGTCTCTGTTTTCCTTCACCTGTCTTGTCTGTAGTGGATCAAATAGAGCACCGTAAGAGCTGCTTATCTTATTTGAAAGCGTTTAATAAACTGGTCTCCAGGCTGGCTGCTTTTAAAGTGGCAATAAAGAAGCTGTGAAGACAATTAAGGATTTGAATGGATACCTTTGTGTTACACAAAAACAGGAGGAACAGGAGTTTTCATCATTATAGTTTGGTTATAGCTGACTGCTTATCAGGAATTTCAAACAAGTTGGTATCCTTACAACATGTTTGCTGAGTCAAAAGGGGAAAGACGATGAACTTTAGCCCATTGTTACGTGTGTAGTGACGGTGCGTCTGCTGAGCAACATTACTCCAATGCTAATGATTTACACAGAGCTGAAACTGCCGTTATGACCAGTAGAGAGCCCGTGTCACATATAGTGTACCTTTGTACTGTGTACTGTGTCTGCAAAACAATTTCTTCTTGAATGACATCTCTTGATGATTCATTAAGTGCTAACATTTATCCCATAATTTTTTTTATTCATAATTTTCATTTGTTTATAATGAATGACTAATTAGCTGCTGAAAGTGATTGACAGGTTGCCCCAGGAAGCACAGTTACCAGAGCTTATAGATATTACTGTTCTCAAACTAATTACGTGTAATGACTGGTTTAATATCAGAGATATCATGTTGACAGACTCCAATATTACTGCTTAAAGTCTCTGTGATTAAAGGGAGTCTTTAATGCAAAAATGCTGTCTGAGTGACAGAAGTAGAAACACAGTTATTTTTAATGTAACAAGCTCCATTTTATCAGTGCTAATTCTAGATAATGTCGACACTACTTGAATTTAACCACGGTTCTGGTTTGATGATTTGTGCTGTCATGTGTGGTGTATTTATCATGGCCACACTTTTACTCATTATGTGCTTTCACTCACACACACGGCTGTAAACAATTAGTTTTATTAAAAGGCTGTTAAAAGAAAGCTTTTAAGGTGTGATTTACAAACCAGCTGTTATAAACCTACCTGATTAGTTGACTCATTTAAGGGTCTGTGTTGAAGATAAATTTAATAAGCAATTAATTAAATAGTTTTGATGAAAAGCAGCTTTTCACTCATCATCCCACATTGAGTCATTTATTTGTTATCCTCAAAGCTAACATGCTAACAAACTAATGAGCGTCAGGGATTCTAACACCAGAGTGCAGCAGCATAATGTTGCTTCATTGTTATCTCAAGCATGGCATAGTATTTCAAACAAAGAAAGTAACAACAGTACAGGTCTGTGTCAGCATAGCAAGTAAGTGACGTGTAATATTAATTATGTTCATCATGCGTATTATAGCATCTTGGCCTTAAAACAATCCTGTGCCACCAGGATTAAGACAGTATTTAAGTTAGGCACAATTGAGGGAAATATTTGATACATTTACCCTGCAAGTGGTTTTTGTAACATTCAATCCACACAGCATGTAATCATCATAATCTTTCTCATGAGAAATTTCACCATAAGAGTTAAAGTTTGAAGAGACTTAATTTTGTGTCAGAAAACTGGCCATGTTGCCATTTTGAAAGCTTGTATTTCTGATGTGTAAAGGCCGGCTTACCTTGGAATTCCACTGGATGCGTGTGCATTGCAGAATAGCAGCACTGGTTATCCGCTGCTTGCTCCGCTGTCTGTCAACGGCCACCGGCTGCATTTGCTGTGCGGAGTGGTGCAGCGCCGCCGGACAGCGGGAGTCACGAGGACCCACAAGATCTCGCGAATTCACGCATATTCGCGCGATATAACAAGATGTAGTTTCTATAAACAGAACCACAAAACCAAAGGAGTAGTAGGAAGACATCTCGGTGCACGTCCATGATTAACATCTCCTCGTCCATGGTGTCAACAGGGTGAAATGACGTCTGGAAACCTCTGACCTGTTGACTTCAGGCCTGCCTCCGTCCATTATGACGTTTTCAAGGTGTAGTGCAGAGAAATATGATCCACTGTGAACACTCTGTATTTTATTTTGAAAATTAACCGGATGTTTTATTTTGTTTCTGTGCACGACTTCCTGCCCCGCACGATCTCCTCTGTGCTGAATTGCTGTGTTGTGCTCTGGCATCCGGCAAAAATAGAAGCCCTGTGTATCTGTTGCGAAGGGCTCCGGAGCGCCGCAGCTGTGACGGAGCTGGAACGCAGCACAGCCGCAGCCGGTGGAAGTACACACATTGACCAGAATTGAAACGGATTGGTGCCGCTGCCGTTCCGGAGCGCAGACGCGACCAACAAGCATCTGGTGGAATTTGGGGGTTATACTTCTGCGTTGAATCTGCATTGTAGATCCGTACCCTATGCCATAGCCTCACTTGTACCTTCCATGAAATATAACTGTACATGGCAGCGATGCACACTTTGTCTGCTTGGTAGCTTAAGCTTAGTATATCACAGTAATTACAGTAAATGTCCAAATCTTGGTATTTTAGTGCAGAGTATTTTATTTTACATATTTTGTTATAAATATGGAGAGCAACTACCTTTCACTAGTTGAAACCTGGCTACTGCAATTTAATTTTGTTGTTTGCTGATCTGGTGGCAGGTGACATAAATGGTGGCATCCATCTTTGGGTCAGTGGACTCTCTTTCCCATCAGGTTAGCAGGGTTGACACAGGGATGGGGAAGAGAGGTGCCCCAGGGGGAACAGGTTGCTCACAGCCATTATAAGTAAGGTTTAGTATCACAACATAACTCACGTAGAGCTGGGAAACAGATTCTTGCAGCTACCACTGGTTGCTGATAGTGCAACACATACTGTACAATAGAGAGCCTGTGGATTTTGTGGCCATGAACTTGGGATATCAGATGACAGCGAGATGTGTCACCATCCTTGCAACTTGTGCAGCTTTAGTATCCAGAGCCTCAGAGTCTTGCATGTGATTCTCATGCGCATAATGCAATGATAAAAAAGCTATGTACTTTATGGAAATATAACATACTAAGCATACACATGGAGAGAGAAGAAAGGGACTGTGGAGTTGATTGACACATTTCTTTAGACATCTAGATATTTGATATCGCCATGAAACTGGTCGCTTGGCCTAGAATTCAACCTGCAGTTGCTCCATCTATGCTTGTTTCCGAGCAAGCAGGCAAGCATAAACTTGAAAAAGTGATGTTTCTCGTCTAGTCTTCAGATGTTTCAAGCGATATTTTCATTATATCTGTAAGTGTTTGCAATTTGCATGCTTTTATACTTTATTTATATAATTTCTGTTGCTACCTCCACTCATCATGCTGAGTTCAACGTTAAAAATGAACCGGCAGTGAGCTATTGTGAGCTGCTTTTCATCTGTTTGGGCGGCAGCAGAAAGCTGCCCTTTTTTTTCTTTTAATCCATATTTATCGTGTTGTAGAAATAGTTTTATTTCTTGTTCCCTCTGCACAACAATTTTTTTTGGGGATATTCTGCCCAAAACTAAAGGTTATCAGTTTTAAGGATCTTTTGGAGACATTATACACCATAGTTAAGAAAACCTCAGTTCTGTTAATGTGTCGTATTAGCACATTTAATCAGTTCAGATTATTGTTGTACAAAGAACTAAAGCAGCACGATCAGAGGTCATGCTGGTGATTAAATTGTACAGCAGTTAAATCACCAGCATGATCTTGCCGGTGTTTGAAAAAAAATCAGCATAAAACCAAGTGCTTACTTGTAAAACGTTAACCTTGATATAACATCTAAAGAGAAAGGTGTTGAGGGTACAACATAATGTATTCACCTGTAACTAAAACAAATAACACAAGCATCTTCTTGAACCTACATTCTACATCACAGTCTACAGTATGCTTTTCTGTAGTGGTGAAGTTGTAGAGAAGCTTTTGACAGAGATAGAGATAGAGTTAGAAAGAGAAGCAAGACAGATTGAATGAAGGAGCGCAGGGACCATTATACCCTTCAGAGGGCTATAGCAGGCCCCCTTGTAACGGATGTTGCAGATATTCTCTGCCGTCCTCTGCTCTCATGCTGTATGACAAATATTTGTGTACTCTTTCGATCATCCTAGGGGCTGAAATAATGCACTTTGCTGTCCCTAGTCCCCAAACGCCAGGCATGCATCAGCACTTACATCATCTCAGTACTCTGCTTTCCTTTTTTGTATCACTACGTTCTCTCCCTTTCTCCCTTCCGTGCTCTTTTCTTTGGGACTAATGATACCGTGATTTCAGCGCCTGATGGCCACACTCATGAAAAACAAGCCCAAAAAAATGGCGAGAAGAACTTGTTTCAGTTATTCTCTGTGCTCCTAGTCGTAGATTAAAATGATGATCTGGAAAACACTCTTCACAGTGTATAGTTTTTGTTCTCTGGAGAACTGTGTTCATTGTGTTTTGTAACACTGTGGCTGTAATGCAAATCACAATCATACCCTCTCTTGTTACTTGTTATCTGTTCTTTAGATGTGGAATTGAAAAAGAGTTCTTGAGCTGGGCTTTTCCACAACGCTCACCCACACACACACACACACTCACACACACACACACACGCGCGCCATCTTTTACAGACACATCTCTTTTCTCAGATACCGCACACACATTTTTGACGTATGGGTTTGAGTATATTCTTAGAGATGTTGTTTACCCTTCATGCTTGACGTGATTTCAGAGTGGAGGTGGTACCAAGCTGTCCTTCTCTTGCGCATTACATGTTTCAAAAGACAAGGCTTGAAAGCAGTGCAAGCCAATGCAGCACATACTCAATTATACAAGCATTTGATGGAGTCGAGTGTTCATGCGTATAAGCCTCTTTGTAAAGACACAGGCCATTTTACCCTTGTACAATGCTGCAACCACCATCTCCTTCCAAAGATGTTCAAAGTAAGCCATGAAGTGAAGGCAAAAGCAAACAGTGATTAGGTCGCTACCAGAAAAACTACTGTGTAGGAGGCGGTGCAATTATAGTACATTCAACCTACAGCAATCTCTGGTAAATGTCAAAAATGTGGAATGTGATAGTGTAACAACAGATCCAATAGCGGGATTCGACACAGTTGGCCTATACAACAGTACAAACTGGCATTGCCAGAAAAAAAAATGTTAGAGAAGTCTATGCTCAGCCAATAACATCTCACCAATATTCTGTAATAGATTATTGAACTGCCTAGAGTACCCATTAGAGCACTTTTTTGGCCATTTAGAAGTGAGGGAGGCTCACCTTTCCCATGACAGTAAATAAAACATCCATGAAGTAGCAGTAAATAATGTAAACACACAGAGGGAAGATGGAACCTGTACAGAAAGAGGAAATGGAGCGTTAAAAGGTGGCACATTTGTCAGGACTACCCTTGGGCTAAAAAGCCCATCCCCACCTGACCAGCCTTGTACACCTACTCTAATCTTAAAGGGCTCCACAGAGCATCAGTTGACATGCTCTGCAACACACAGCTAGATAACACACCTTGGCTGCTGAATATTAACAATTAATAACTTTGTTCTTTGAATGTTTTTGAGCATTTAAAAGCCATCCTTGCATGTGGAATTGTACTCAAACACATGCTCTCAAATCTAGCTTTCACTCCACAGCAAACAAGGAGAGTGTATTTTCTGTATGGAAATCTGAAATAAATTATCAGCATCCATTCAATATCATATTTTTAGTTACTTATGTTAAATTGAAAAATGACACATTTGTATACAAGTTAGTTTAGGATATATCAATGGTTAATTTTTATAGTGTGAGGTGTTACAGTATAAATTGTTGGTGTCAGACGCGCTAAGATTTGTGTTTGGCTTTGGTTGCCTGCAGGTAAACAGTCCTGTGGAGTGCAAAACAGGCAGAACGCATGGGCCACATTGCAAACTTAGAACCCATCGGCTATCATTTGATGATGATTCAGGGTTTCATTTGCTTTTTTCCGAATTTATCAACATTCTATGCGGATATCTGTTTATAGAGATGAGCTGTCTGGACCTGTCTCAAGTTTTAATCAAACTGTATACAATGAGTGGGGTGTGGAAGGAAGCCTTGGCCCAGATATCTGCTGGCTAGACCAGATGTCCCAAAATATTGGCCATAGCCCCAAGAGGCTTTATCATCATCAAACCATGGCCAGTGAGTTCTGGGATTGGGTTCTACCATACCATATATTATGTTTATATTGCAGAGAAAAATATCTGTTGAGTCAACCCTATTACACATGGAACAGATCATCAAATAAAGGTCTCCTCAGGATACCAAGTATAAATTCTAAATCAGCTTATGGTGCTTTCAGTCATCATAGTCTTCCTCTCTGGAATTCTCTTCCACAAGAACTGAGGTCTGCAATGACAGTGTCTTCTTTGAAAAGCAGACTTTAAAAAGTCTTTTTTTCCTCAAGCTCTTAGTTCAGTTTAAATTGTGTGGTTAATTTGTGGAACTTTTCTTTTAATCAGTGTTATTATTCCCATTTTAATAATACCTTCCTTTTTCATTCATGTTTCATTGTAATACTTTCTTGCACTATACTGTTCATATGTAATTCCTTCTTATCTTACATGTGCTCATCTTTTATGTTATTGTAATCTATGATACTGTCTGCTGTTTTTGCTTTTTATTTGTAACATATTGAGTTTCACCTGTTGTTTGAAATGTGTTCTATTAAAAAAATGACTTGACTTATATTCAAATGTATGGCATATATTATACCATACATTTGTAATATCTACAATTGTACATATTCTTTCCAGTGTATGTCAAAGAGTTTGTGTTGCAATGGATTAGACCTAGCTAACCCCAACTATCTGTATTATTTAAATAAAATTTAAACCACTATCAATAACAGCTGTTCTCAAACCAATTTTAAGGAAAATACTTACATGTTACATACAGCAGATTATTGGCTTCTGGTTACATACATGGACTTAGCACAAACACATCACATGAATATCAATGATCAAAACCATGGGTGCATTTTTCATTGACAGAAAAGACACTACTAGAACAAATTTGGAATGGTAGCTTTAAAGTGGTGAACTCAATTGTATAGTTGGACTTAAAACCAACTAACAATACTAGGTAGTGAATGGGACCTCATGACGAGCCAGTGAATGAATGGTAGTCAAAGGAGGGACTGTCAGCTGTGGAGTTTTTAATAAAGGTCATACTTGATGTAGCAGTGTAAAAATGCCACGGCAGATCTATTTGTTTATTATCTGTGTAATCAATGTTCAGTAGCCAGTAAAACCTGCAATAAATATTTTACAGCAATCACTGGTCCACATGAAAAGTGAGGCAGTTGCCCGTGAAGTTTCTCTCTTTTATTTTCCTCTGGTCACCAAAAAAAGACTGATTAATTGGCAGAGAACTTGTAGCACAGTGGTGGTTAATGAGACAAAGCGCACAGTTTACTTTGCCTCATCCCCCCTTAAAGAGGAAAAGAAAAGAGATTTTGGTTTTGACCTAATAGTTTTATATGCAGTACATTAAGTAAAACAACCACATGGTCTTTAATAAAGAGTCTTTATACTGTAGATCCAATTTACGCAACCTCCACGTGAGACATTGCCCCGTCCTGAGATTTGCTGAGTGTAGGTGATAATAATTCTTAGAACAGGTGCTGCACCATAAGCCCCGAGGCCTGGGGAAGTGAATGATTAGTGGCACTCCCCCAAGATGCATTGCTCCTCTGTATTAAAACCAAACTCTGCCTTTTATTCCCTCCAGGGTTTATTAAGTGGGCCAGTTGCCATAGCGACGCTTTGGCAGGATATTGCCAGGATAAGCCGTAATGGGTCTCCTGACGCAGTTCACTCTGCTCCTGTGGAAGAACTTCACTCTACGGAAGAGACAAAAGGTACACTTCTGCTCACCAGCCTCCTTTTCAAATCAACGTATATCTGCTAAAATTTGTCAGCAACAAAGGGAAAGCGAGGATATGGTCCCAGGGTTGTGTTATCAAGGGCAGCTAAGTTATTCATGAGAGGGAAAGGTAATAGGAGGGAATTGCTACGAAAATTGTCTCCTATAGAAGTAAGTCGCCTTTAACTCTCCCACTAGAGAACAAGAACAATCTTACCTTAATGCCGACCAATTCGAAGTGTCACCTTCAATATTTGGAGATCTATCTCTGCACGTTATGTCACATTGCCTGTGTTTTACTTCTAACAAAGCCAGTCTTTGGCCTAATAGAACGGGATGGGGAGTGACGAATGTTAAATGCTTTGTTTGAAGGGCAAACACTCTTTCTGACTCTTCTTACAAACTCACTGACACAGCCTGTCCTCTGCAAAGTGTCATTGCAGTTTACAGAAAAAAATGTTACCAGACCTGAAGTTTGACTATGCGATCCTGGAGAAAGATAGTTGAGTGTTGAGTCTAATTTCCTGGTCAAATACCGGTGACCTTTTGTTGGTAGTTGGACGGAACCACCAATCCAAAGCATCAGTATCTGACAACCTGGGAATGAGACCCTACAATCACGTATCTTTCTCCTTTCTCCTGCACCTTTTAAAGGTTATTGATATTAACCTATCAACTGAAAACTCAAATACCATAACTGATGTTTCAGCTGCCCTCACTCCTTAATATACCAATTGACACTTCAGCTTTTGCACAAAAGTGATACTTTGCCTATTTTCAACCAGTTTGTGTCATAACAATGTGGGCAGTATGCGTAAATTAACTTGGGTAACTTTCCTCCATCTTGCCAGTGCCCATATCTCCCTGCTAATCTCCTAGCTAATTTGCTGGTTCCTGGGCTGTTGCTGGAACTACAGATTGTACATCCACATTTTCATATGTCCGCCACCATGGACACAAAGAGTACAGAGGCAGATTAAGAAAGAGAGGCACCCCACTCTCACAAACTCAGACCAGGCTTACACCACGGACACACCGGACGCGGAACTGAAGCACAGCGCCCAGCAGCGGAGGCAGTTTTCAGTCGGTGCCCATGTTAACCTGTCTGACTGTCCACACAGGCCGCTGAGCAGAGCGGAGTGCCCGCAGAGGCTCGCACACTGCAGCACTTAAGTTTGGTGTCTGGTCTATTTTTCACGCGAGCCGCAAGCGCTTTTGTCAAGCTGGATAGAGCGGATCGTACCAAACAGGAAGTCCGACACAGAAAAGATGAGAGAATCCGGCCAATTTTCAAAATAAAATAAATTAAAAAAATAAAAGCCTGTTTAATTATGATGTTGCTTGTCCGTCTATAAATATTTGTTCAGTTTTTTCAACCTCCATCCTGAAATACTCGACATGGCGACCACTGTCCAGGCGTAGTTCGGACACAAGGTGATGAAAAACACCATGATCCTTGCTTTTTTGATTGATTGGGTGGGTGGACTCATATTCGCCTTCTCCGTCGTCGGAGCCGCCGCTGCAACAAGTAGAAAGCAAGGACTCCTTCTCTCTACATAAGCATGCACTGAGGAACGTGAGGAGAAAATACCGCATTTATAATTTAAAATAACACAACAGTGCATAACCGAACACATTTTTCAATACCCTAATCACTTCATTACAGTTTTGATTTTGTGTCACCGAGCCTACAGACATAACTACATAAATAAAATGGTCAGAACAATATGCTCTATTCATTCGGTGTTTATCCAACACGCTCAATACATGGATATGCAATGACAAATTGTCATTAACTAATTATGTTATAAAAAACGATGAAAATATGGAATTACCCATGTTTAAAATGACCTGTTGAAGTGAAAAAACGAGTACTGACGGGAACAGACGAGTGGAGTCGATGTTTAACCGGTGTGGAGAGCGCAGGAGAAATGTGCTGCCTGTGTGGACAGTCAAGCGCCTGTGAGTACAGTCGCAGGACTTCTGCGGCACTAACGCGTCCGGTGTGGCCCTGGCGTTAGATTGAACTGTCAAATGAGGCAGTGCTGCTCAAATGTAATCCAAGATTCAGTTACTGGATTGCCTGGATTGGGATATTTGTTTATTATCTGTGTAATCAGTGTTCAGTACCTAGTTATATGGAATATACTCAATGCATCGCAGTTTGTTCCATGTGGGATCTATAAAATGACAAAATTGCAAATATCATGTAAAAATTGTCATGTCATTTAAGCTACCGGACTGAAACTTGTTTCAGCGTTTCGATTCTCTTGCTCTCTCCTTGACTCTCTTGAGCGATAGTGTGTGAGCAGGCAAAATGTGCCTTTGTTTCTGCAGGGCTCCAGACTACAACTATTTAGCCACATTTTGTGACCATGAAGCACCACTACAAGTTGCAAATATTGTTAATATATGGATCGGATAACTGTTAGTTTGTTTCCAGCTTACGGTGAATAAATCCTCATGTTTAACGGTGCTGCAGTAACAGTTTAACGTAATGAGTTTCAAGATGGTGTGAGCAGACAAACCGTGTGTCTGCAGAGCTTCAGACCACGACTGTTTTGTAGCATTTTGCGACCATGGAGCACCAGTGCGACCTGCAGATACAATGAATATATGGAGAGCTAGTTAGTGTGTTTCCAGCTCATAGTGAATAGATCCTCATGTTTAAAGGCGTAGCGGCAACAGTTAAAACTTTGTGCTAACTTCTAACATCTAACTGTTGACTGGAAGCTTCAAGGTCACAGCAAAAACATCAGCACTTCTGGCCCAAGACAAGCTAGGTCCTTCAAAAGAAAAGCACCTGTGGTTCCACTTTGATATATAATTATGACAATACTTTATTTAACTTTATTATAATAGTACTTTATTTAACATTTTATAAAAGTATTTTATCAAACTTTATTACAACTGTACTTTATTAAACTTTATTATGACAGTTGTTCCCTCATTTAACTTTCTTGTAACTGTAGTGCATTAAATAATTTTGTATTTTAGTGGTCTACACTAGTTTAGAGGACATTTCAAAATATTGAGATATATATTGTTTATCGCGATATAGCCTAAAATTATAGGAATGTTATTTGTAAGCTATATTGCCCAGCCCTATTTCTTGCCCAAAATATCTTCAGAAACATATTTTAGTGCACTGTTTGGCTGTAATATGAGAATTTGTGAACAGGATGTCTGCGCTAGATGTCTCCTGTATCGTTAAAACAGAGGTTAAAAAACTGAGATTGAACAATAACATTAATCAGTTCTGTTAAAATATGAACCAAGATTATGTTACTACATAAAATGTCCACAGAAACATATTTTAGCTTACTGTTTAAAAGTTACCAGAGATCGTTTGTTACCATTTACTGTATTATTTCCTATGTCAAAATGGCCAAGCCCACATGTCACCTGCCAGCAGGAGCGTTTATTGGTGGCACAATGCATTCTGGTAGTTGTGGATTTTCAACCTCTGTTCCTGTTCCCTGTTCTCCAATATCAAAACTATTGCCTCTCTACTGCCTAGAGAGCCCAGCTTTATAAAAGGACAATCTTTCCAGTAGTAACATACTTCTTTGAAGAATCTCTGCCACTCAACTTGTTAACAGTTGAACTGGCAGTTCAACTGCTTTCATCTATCACACTGACACGAACAATTCAACTACTTTTAGTGCTTGTGCTTCAAGTGTTGCTTCAAACTGTCAATTCAGCTGTCTACAGGGATTAAATTTGAGATGAAAAATTAAAATGCTAATTAAATTCAATTAAAATACACTTGAAAACACATTTCAAACCCCATTAGTGCTTTATATTCTAATGACGCTTCATCTGCTTCCGCTTAAGTGCTTCAATTAAAAAGGCAACCCCCAATGCAACATTTGTTAAACAATTTCAATACATTTTAACCGATTTGTGGTGTTTGACCTGTGAATTTCCTTCAGATAGCCTTTTCTAGTTTATGATAGTGTCTCTTTTGATTTGTGTACACCAGACAAGAAAATAGACAAAATTGTTTAGTCTAAATACTAATACTTGCACTATGTAAATAATATTGGCATTGCCTTTATACGAATGCAAGTCTGTGCAAACCTGACTGATTTAGAAAGCTTTTCAAATAAAATGTAACCCTGCCGTTGAGGCTTAAGTCTCCTAGGCATTGTTCCTTTGCCCCGGCCAGTTCCCTTAACCCAAGTCATTACTTCCCCATTCTTGTAACAGACAGTAGCCTACACATGATCACCCAGTGATACATGGTGGAATTTATTGCCTCTGATGTCCCCCACACTGGCCAAGAGGTCACATGCTGCGGGAAGATAACAGTTACACCATGTGTCGCAGCATTTCAAGGGTCAGAGCCAGTTGTCATGGAATCTAGTTAGCCTTATGAGTTATTTTGGGACAGATATAGCTGTTACAAAGAGCTGCAGTGTGTTCTTTGATTTATACCCTTGTGGTGATGATAGGAGTCGCATCCACCCACTTGTTTTGTTAGGGGTTCGAGCACAGCAGTGTGCCTGTTGCCAGAGTAGAACAAAAGACATCTTCACAAAAAAAAAAAAAAAATCTGCTTTCATCAAACTTCACACTTTCTTGGAATAACTCAAGGCAAAGTCATTTGCAATTTTACAACTTTATATCTGGGAGACATTCCCCTTGTTAATTTTATCAACCTGCAGAAAGAACAGGGTGGTATTCTTTTGTGTTAGGGAGAAATACGCACCTACTTTTTCCTAGAATATGTGAGGGGACAGTGGTGGTTTTGTGCGCTGAATGTAGGATATTTGGCCAATGTCAACATGAAATATTGGTATTAGACAAAACCAGTGGGAGTTAGCAAGGACAATGGTGCTTCTGGAGGGCTTGTGGAGGTTAATGACCAATTATATGAATGCCTCACCAAGCATTTTAAGATTTTATAACAGGCATGAAACTGATTTTATGGTCCAGTATTTCACATAATTTCATAGGAGGAGATTATCTATTCACAAAGACGCTGGTGTCCGATGGCAAATGCCTGGGGAGCCAGACATTGAGAAAGTCCCCATGATCTCTGTGTTCCCTCTCCATGCCTTTTCTTTGGAATACATTATGATAATTCACCCTCTCAGCAGAACTACATCCTCTCTGACACACAGACTGCAGGGAATTAAAGGACCAAATTTGAAATTCTATCTAGTTTCTTTGAAATATATGCAATGTGATTTTCTGCAGTTTTCTCATCTGTAATTCATTGACAACATTATAAAACTGATTCACTATATGCCTATATACCAAACTGAACTAAATAAAAATGTGTACAACCCCCCACCCCTTATCGCTATTCTGCTGGAGAAACCTTACTTTAATTTATAAGGTTGCCATGGTGCTGTGGCATTACAAGCAGTATATATTATTGTATTTTTCTCACCTCTGCCTGCCCTCTAGTTTAATTATAAAGACAGCAACCTCAGTATAGATGTCTTCTCTTATTATTTGTGCTAATGTGCGTCACCACATACAACGTCTGAACATGTTACCATAGCCGGAGCAGGGGATCGGCTGACTGGAGCTTTCCAGTTGATATACCCTCAGCAGGTCACTCCAACAGAGATGCTGAGAGGGATGAGCGTGCAGGCAGACCAGGTCAGCTGAGGTTAGCGGAGAGGGCTCGGTGGGTGAGTGCAGGGCTGGGCGGGGGGTGTGTGGTTGTTGAGCGATGGTGTGTCTAGGGACGCGTAAAAGCCTAGATGGCAGAGGGTGTGGGGTTGAAGAGTCAAGGGAGGATGATCTGCAGTATCGTGAAATCTCATTGGAAGTCATCTGCTGCGAGATATTACTTCCTGCTGAATTATGAAGTGAAATCTAGCGTTGTACAAACTCTACACCCCAGCTTTCGGAAGTGCACGCTACCTTGACTTATGTATAAAGAAACTACATTACTCAGCTGTTTCCACAGTGACAGAAATGGTAAAAACAAGCATGTGGGTGTGTTTGGTAAATGTGGAATCTTAAACCTGCAATAACCCAAGGTGATTCAGAAACTCTAAGGTCTTGGTACTTTGTCTCTAGAATATCCCTCAAGGCCAACTGAGGGGAGAAAAATATGAGAAACAACCCAGTGAAGGAGTAAAACCTTGAGGTCATCAATTTGTGCTTTGTTGGTTTCTCTCTTCACCCATTCCCCGAGGTTGAAATAAAAGCCTGGCATGTCAAATGGGGCGCTACCTGCTGGTAGGTATTGAAGTGGTTGTAGTGGTTGGTACTCATCATCCAGAAGAGGATTAAATGTGTCGAGGAGATGATAGGGAGTGTGTGATAGCTTCGGCTTGGGGAGTCACAGGCAGAGGTTTCGCTCTCAATCCAGTGAGGGCTTAGAGTAAAAGCAGGACTAACAGCAAAACATATGGGCAGTGGCATGTGCAGTTATGTTGTAAACACTCACATGGATACACGCAGCCTCATGACGTAATTTCAGTCAAACAAACAGTATCTCAGCTGCAAAACCTTTTTTTTTAAAAAAATTTGCCTTTAAGATTTGCTCAGACTTTATGGGTGATGTCACATTTTTAACTTATGAGAAAACAATGCAAATGATGTATGCCATTACATGTTCAAAAGATGTATTTCATAAACAAATCACCATATGAAAATAAGACTATCTTTTGTGCAGGTGCAGCTGGTCGTCGAGTTGGTATGGCCTCTGTTTCTCTTCTTCATACTGGTGTGGGTGCGGTCCACCAATAAGCCAGTTTATAAAGGCCAATGTAAGTACAAGCCCAGTGTTATACTCTATTTCACATCATGTCATGATTGTTACGAGCCATCCAGAGCTCTTAGATCATCTGGGGCAGGCTTGCTCACCGTCCCCAGGGTCAGAACCAAACATGTAGAAGCAGCTTTCAGTTATTATGCGCCACAGATCTGGATTACACTTCCTGAGCGCTTGCCCTAACCCTTTGTTCTTTTAAAATTGAGGCTTAAAACTTTTCTGTTTGCCACTGCTTTTCCCTGAGGTCACTTAAAGATGCTGCCTCTTAAATCCTTTAAATCTACTGTTTTTGTTTGTTTGTGTTTGTTTTGTCTTGTTTTTTATGAATTGTATCATTTTCCGTTTTGTTTGTTTTGCATGTTTATGCTTATGTAAAACACTTTGGATTGCTTTTGTGTCGGAAATGTGCTATATAAATAAACTTGGATTGGATTTGAAGCTATAGAACAACTCCTCAGTGTGCCTTCATAACAACTCAGAACTCGAAGCTAATGTACATATCAAAATGTAGAGGAAAATATAATGATGTAGCAAGAATGTAAAAATCCTGACCTCTGTTTTGACATCACTACAGCTATATATCCAAACAACGGTGTGTAAGACATGGAGCTGGGTAAATGCATACTGTGAGAATGCATCTCTATTCCTTTAGGCCACTACCCAAATAAAGCCATGCCATCGGCTGGCATGCTGCCCTGGCTGCAAGGTATGATGTGTAACATCAACAATCCCTGTTTGAACTATCCAACGCCGGGGGAGACACCAGGCCAAGTCAACAACTTCAACAACTCTGTGTAAGTACTGGGATGTATAATACGGAACACTAAACCTGTCTTCTAAAACATTACACATTAGGATGAAGCAGAATATTTTGGCTATGATTTAAGATTTTATCAAAAATGTAACATGATCTTTGTTATCTTTCTGTTAAACCAGAATTGCTGGGATGTTGATAGAGCTGCAAACCCTCCTGGTGAACAGATCTATTCTCAGCAAGGCACAGTTGCTGGCAGATGACCTCGAACAGTGGGACTCAGCCCTGTCACAGTCTAACCTTGATAATGGTAAGAGAATTTCAATACCAAGTACTTGATGCACTGACCTTAAGACAGTAGCACTATTTGTGAAAGGACCTCATTTCAAAGTTGTTGTAAAACACGATTATTAAATTTAGTGAAAAGCAACAGGGTCAAAGTGTGGATTGGTCTCTCTTGATACATAAGTTTTATTTCTACTGAGTAATAGTTCATAAAGTAATAGGTATAGAAAATACTCAGCCTCAGCAACAATCACTCTGCGACGTCTTTGTTAAGTACTCTCCATCAAAGAAAGTATCCCTCTCATATGGATGACAAGTTGGAGGATTTGTTATTCCCCTTTATCCCTCAAAAACAATGGCGCGTGATTATTTATGATGCAATTTGCCGTGCAGACTGACAGATCGTTTGTCTTGATAAGTTGCTGCTTTGCATTAGGCTCATTTAGCCTGATGATATTCAGATTTTCATACGGCACCTAATTTGCAAAGAGACAAAGGGGGGGGGGGGGTACCGCTGTTCAACAAACGGCTCGTGGGCCATTTGCATTTTGGGGTCGCTGGCTTGTAATATACAAGATTAAATCCATCAAAGATCTAAGCCTGGGCATAATTAATGGGATTCGCTGTCGGAGGCGAGAGCACAAAAGGTCATTAACAAGAATGGGGAATGGAGTACTATCAAAAGACCAGGATGGCAAAGGTGATTGTGTTGTCCTCTTTTTTTTCGTTATCACCAAGGGTTGATTAAAAGACTCAGGTGGTCACTTCAATCAGAAAGGCAACGGTGTTCAGGAATAGTCCAGATCCTGTTCTACTTCCCCACGATCTAACCCTTTTCACCCTCCCGGATGCTCCTGCAGTCACGAGGGGCATAATGATATGTGTTTAGTAGGAATCAGGAGGTGTTGTACAGAGCGTAAGCAGTGCGTCAAACAGCATAATTAATTTCAGACAATGCTGAATGATTGTTGTTTTTACCCATTTATCTTAATTGAACCTTGAATAACCCAGTATAAGTCACTTACTCGCCTCATCTTGATAATTGACTGACTTGCATGTATTACACAAAAGGGCTAATCTAATTAAATTACGTAACCCCTTCATCATCTCAACAGCACGTGCTGGAGACCCATAGAGAAGAAAACACATGTTGAATAGATACAGTATGTGCATATGTGTGAATATACTTTAGCAGGATCCCTGCTATGCTAAGGCGTTGTGAGGGAGTAACAATGAACAGTCGATTGGTTCTAAAGCCAACTCCTTTAAATCCCGACTATCTGTGGGCAGCTAATCAGGAGAAAATGGCTGGTTAACAGTCTGGTACATGTTTAGCAACAACGTGTCTCCTCTCACATGCTCGTTCAACTCAAGTGTTGAACCCCTACTTGCACCAATGAAGGATTTAATTGCAACAGTCGTCTAGATAGCATAATTTAAACTCTAATTCATCATGCCACTTGAAGTAACTTTTAAACAAAACCAAATCAGAATGCTATCAAGAATTCAACATTCTTCTTTTCCTTTTTTTCAGTAACATGCACACATGAGGAGGGAAGGGAAGGGCGTCTTTTTAGTTTTGGTTTTATTTTCATTGATTTGACCATTGTTTCTATCAGTTAGGATAATATCATATTTCCCAGCAGCTGCACTGCAGTAATTATGAAGATGTGGGCTTTAGCTTTAACCTTTTCCTTTCAACAATGGAATAAATCATCTAGTGCTTTGATTAGGCTGATCTTCCAGTGCAGTAGAAGAGCTGCTGTCCTATTAGTTGCACAACAGGTTCTCCTACATGGTTGGCATAGGTGTTCATTAGGGCAGATGACACAGGTATCACCTGTGCACACCATATTTGTGAACAGCAGTGTGGGAATCAAATGCAGGAGGATAGACAAAGAAGGGAGGCAGAGACAGAAAGGCTGCAGGGTTGGCTGCAAAATATCTGCAGTGCAGATGGCGAGCGAGGAGGATTTATGGCTGAAACAAAGATAAAACTATGAAAATAAGACTCAGGTTAAAAACAAGCACATATATTCCCCTTTACGTTTCCCATCTCTGACCTGTTGTCAGCATCACATATGTGAACATTAAGTACACAACTGTGCACTATATTTATTGTGTCCTTGATTTTGCTGTGTATCAATTTTTGTCCTGCAAAAATAATGATTCTCCATCTTTATGTTTCAGCTCAACCAGTGATCCTGAGGAATATTCTAAGAGACAATGAGACTTTCTCCACGTATCTGAGAGCAAATTTGTCGGTGCCACCAGAAGTGGTCCAAAGCCTCATGAATGCTGAGATTAAACTCAATCCAGTGAGTATCATTTGCTATCCTGCTTGTTGGGCTGGGCAATATATTGAGATTTACTTATATGAGACTGGAGATACTGCCTTAAGGCCAGGACACACCAAACCGGCATCAAAGAACTAGTGGCATGAAGGCTCATGTTGCCTGTGTCTCGGAAAGAAATTTGCACTTGACCACACTGCAAAGACTGCAACCAGCAACTAACTAGCATGTACCTTCTGCACCTGGGTAAAAGGAGATGACTCTCCACACCAGCAGGCAGCAGTAGTCTGTATTCATCATTGAAAAAGGGAAACTGGAAGACTGGATGGATTCAAGACGCTAGTTAGACAGTTGGCACATAAACAGCGCAACCCGATGTTGAAAGAACAATGCATATTTATCATGTGCTAGCAAACAGTAACACAAACAGTTATGAGACATTTCTGCTACAGAGTTCAGTGGCTTAAAAAAAATATCTTACCTACAACAAATTTGATCTAATGCCCTCTTGACTTTAGTCGACTTCTGTTTCTCTTCTTGTCCACTGAGCCAGATTGATTTCATTCACTGAGGGGCTCTGCTGTCTCTGACACCAATTCAACATGCTGAATTGGCCAAAAAACAGGCCAACAAAGATCGACTAGTGCCAATGTTTCAAGACACACCACAAAAACAAGGGGCGACAGACATTTAGGATATCCTAATATTGGAAGTGTTGTCTTTTTTGGGTTTTACAGGCTGCAATACAGTAAAGGGACATAATTTTCCTGAACTTACCAGACTGTCTTAGCTGTTCTATTATTTGCCTTTACCCACTGAGTAATTATATTTACATTACTGATTAATAATTATCAGAAATCACATTGGTATCAGTCTAAAATATTGTGGTATTAGAGGTTCCCCATATCGCCCAGGCCTAACCGGTTACATGGCTCCAATAAGACTCCCAGCTGCTTTGAAACATGATATTCCACCTCCCTCTGTAAATAAAATAGTATAAATGTCACCAACATGTTTAAAAGACCCAATATGCCAAGACTGTTGTGCTTGAGCATTTAAAATGTACAATGTCCTGGCCAAGAACTGCCTCTGGCACTCCATGTCTTGACAGTCATAATCAAAGCAAATTCAAGCATTTGCTTGACAAAAAAGTCATTTGAAGCTTCCTATAGTAGCTAATTTGCAATGAAATGAACTGACAACAGCAATAAGACTGTCTTGTCTCTAAATGCTCCCCAATTGATACCGGAGTATGTACAGAGTAATATCAGATGAGCTGCAAGAAGGTAATTATGTTTCCCTGACATTGACAAGGATGCTTAAATACAATGTGCACTGATTAAAAGATCCCTACTGTGTATGAGGCATTGTGATGGTTGCACTGTGCTCTGATGCAAAATGTAGTATGTGTCTAGAATGAAAAGTTCCTAGTACAGTTCATGAGCCATCCTCTATCTTCTACCCATGTATCCTGTCTTGCTTGGTGTCACTGTATACTCTCTGGTGGGATACAAGCTCTCTGTGTGTGGGTGTTAATGTTCGTGTCTGTCATATTCTTACTGTTGTTTTAAGTTTCCTTGTGGATGTTTGTGCACATGTAGAGTATATTTTGGAGGGCAATGTAAGAAAAACAAGCTCAATTAAAATAAAAACACTATTGCATGTCTGATTTTTAAATAGGATTTGGCAAATGATCTGCCTGCACAACAACCCGAAGGGCACAACACATGAATACATAAAATATGGTCAGATGCAAAGTTCTCTTGTTGGTGAACTTCCACCAAAGTTAGTAATATTTTTCAGATGATGGGCATCCCGAGGCCAGGCAACCTGAAGAGCATCCTGTGTGAGGGGACAGATCTGGATGAGTATGTCCAATTTAGCAGCCAGGCTGAAAAGGAGGCTTTTCAAAATGTCAGCTGCTCCCGCAATCCACAGCAGCTGATTAACGCCCGGCGAGTGCTCCTGCAGAACCTGGACGTGAGGAAAGTGCTTTCTGGGGTGAGCTTTTCTCGCTGTCGCCCAGGCCACTAACACATCTCACAACCAGTCTGATTTGATTTTGATGAGACTTGAAGGAGTTTTGTAGAGTAACTTGGTCGCAGTCAGCTTAATTTTGACAGAAGTTGGAGAGTGAGTGCATTCAGGAGGTGTGTTTACATTAATTGGCCAGACGGAGACACTGTAGTAGGAGCCCTTTTTCCTGCTGGGCAAGGTCACCCAAATCTCGCATCCTTACAAAGTGCTCTGTCTGTGCTGATGAAGGTGGCATTAAAAATGTAAATTTGAAACTCAGCCACCACGGGTATAACTCAGGCACAACTTGGAAGGATGCATTTGATGCGTCACTTGTTGAACAAAATTGTTATCGGACATGTTTGTGTGAAAAGCATCTAAGATTCAGGCCTCTTGGAAGACATTTCCTGTGACTTACATTTGTGAGCTGGTGTTGCTAGGAGATGTACTGTCAACTTTCATTGTGCACTACTGACTGGCACACGTCACAGCCCTGTATAGCCTCCGAACATTGATTGACATTGGTTTCAAGAAGAAGACAAAGATTTGGTTATGTACAGATTTTAATTTTATTTGAATTTTTGGTCACGTTATGTCATTACCTGCAGAGTCAGTGGAAGCTCCTGAACAGCTCAGTGCTATGTTCGTCCAATAATATACAAAAGATTTGGTCTTGCTAGCATACACGGTAACAGGTAGTCCTGAACACTGTGCTTTGTGACATGATTTTGTTAAAATGTTATTATTTATGTTATAGGGTTTTTACAGGGTTCTGAATTGGTAAGCAAACCATTTTAAGCCACAAGATTCAGCTATATAGGCTGCCTGTTGTTGCTCAAATTAATGGTGAGATCTTTAATTATTGGCTGTGATATTGCTACTCTTGCGCCTAAGCAAAAGTGAAATGCCAAAGCAGTGTAGCAGACTCTGCCAAACTCTGCTGTCAAGCCCTTTTCTGGCATTTCCTGTACAGGAGTTATGATAGATTATCTAAATTGAGAGATATATAAGACAAGGTAAACATGGCTGCACAAGGTATTTCCAGCATGTGTATTCTGTCAATTACATACTGTCAGATGAAATTCCACACCTTAATACAATTTAAACATATCTTGGGAACATTGCCTATTCTAACTGTAATTATCACATGACTTGCAGTAAATTGAATTCAAAGACAGTAATTTTCAGTGCCACACAATTGACTTACAGAGATGAAAAAATGGCTTTTAAAGTTAAAACTTGCTAATGCATCCACTTTAAGGCAAAACCTACAGGCAACATGTTATTACTGCACCATTATCTTGATGTATTTTCATTTCTCCCATTTTGAGTGAGAAATCATTTGCTGTCCCTCAGCGTCTAGGCTTTTAAAACTGTCATTGTCATATGCACCTCCGTGTCTTCCAGTGATTTTACTAGAATGCATCCAATCAGGTGGGAATTATTTATTAGAACCAATGTTTTGTTGAATTCCTTTTAAATCTCCGAGTTCCCTTTGGGATGATGAAAGCCAGCACTTTTCTTTGAGTTTATCTTTGAGAGAAAATATATGGGACAGCAAATCCAATAAATAAGTGATAAGGCAGGAAGTTCGTAGGAGAGCGCATTTGAACAATTTAAGCCCACAGGCATTTTCAGACACAGGGAGAAAAAAAAGAAAAAGAAAGCCCAGACAAGATATGGTGCAAAGGCTCTTGAGCGCCGCAAGCAAATGGATGGAAAAGAACATCAAGCCTTCACACTTAAAGCTTTACGTTGGCTGAATGATTGTGATAGCAACAACAACATAAAGAAAAGGACAAGGGAAGAAGTCAGGGTTTATCGCTGAGGCAGTGCGTGGCAGAGGGTGATTTAGACAGTGGTTCCACAACTTGGTTTGGGTTTCTAGAAATCATTTCAGAACATAATGCACAGGGAATATGGGAAACAAAAAGCATTTAAACCTATGTGGCATCATTTTTAGTCTCTTTGTTCGCATAATCTCCTGTGTAGTTCATTAGCTTTTTGTACCACTTAAAGTATCCATGGTTATGACGTTCTCGTAGAATGATTTTTCTAATCAGCTTACCTGCTTAGCAAAAGAAATACACACGACCACCAAAGACTCAAGTCTGGCAAAGTGCGGTGAAAATTGAGTTCAACAAATGAGCTTGAGAAATCTGTTTTTGTGCTATGGTTCACTTTATCTACCCCCTAATGTGACATTACTGAAATCTCTGCTTCAATTGATTGGTGATTTTCAGCTGTTTTGCTCAGAATTGTCTGAGAATTTTGTGCTTTCTTACCAAGTCTTTTCCGTAATGTCTGCTCTACACACTCGGGGAGTAAAAGTGATCTGTAAATGAATGCACTCAAAGCTCAATCAATAGCTAGGCTGTTGTCCAAAATATGCTTGATTGGCCTTCTATTTGTGAAAAGAGTTTTATTTTTTTACCTCTCTCAGCCTCCTGGTTTGCCCACTCCTTGTCCTTCTGGACCTACTGTATGTCCTGCATATGTTTCTAAGCTTTGTCATATTATTTGCTGAAAAACAATACAGGCGCTCCTGGTCCAGGCTTTACTTGACACTTGATGCATGAAAATGACAATGGTTAAAAGGGCACGCCATTTAGTTCTTGTAATTGGACCCATACTGTGTACCTTCAGAATGTCACCGTAACACATAGTAACACTTGTCATTTTAATGCAACTTTTATTAACCAGTGCCAAAGATGATGATGTTAGGATACAATTTACAGGTCGAGATCCTCAAAACAATACAATGCAGTACAATATTGTATTTGTCACAGCATAGTTTGAAAAGAGAGAAAACTTTTAAAATGCAAAGTTTTGGCCATCATGTCATAGCTACATTATTCAATAAACCAACAACCACCCTCCTTTAGGTACCTACAGGTTTGATGGACACAGCCACACTGTTGAGGAAAACCACCCAAGATGCATTACCAGTGATTGAGGAGGTTAGTGTGGCTACTGTGTCATATACAGGAGACAGGATTACATATTTATACTCTTATCATATGGCTTTTTCCTGTTTTGTTTTTTTTTTAAAGTACCTGACTTTGACGTTCTTGTTTCCAGATGGCCAGGTTGCGAAACTCCACAAACTTTAAGGCTGCTAGTTCACTGGATTTCCGAAAGGACATGTTTGGCAGTGTCAATATGCTACTGTGTGGAGAGGAACCTAACGCCAGTTCACACTCAGATAGACTGAGAGCGAACAGGAAGTCAGAGTCTATGGGCAACAGTTCTGGTAAGTGCTGCAGGAATCTCCTTTGTAAAGAAAAGATGTCACAAAGTACTCCTGTCTTAATCATCTATCTACATTTTAGCTTTACAGCACTGTATGTAGTCATGGACATTTTTTTTTAGAAACCAGTGATGCAGGGTTTCACAACATGGCAGCAGATTTCTGGTAACTTTGAGCCAGAGGCTTAGAGCATAACTGTGTTGCATTTGGAAAAAAGGGAAGGGCTGGGAATTATGCTCGATCCGTAGGTGGCAGAGGATGGCATGACTAATTAAATCGAATTAAAGTTTTTCTCTCCTTTAAAAACAGTGTCTTGTCAGAATTGTGGTGTTTTGACAGCCTTGCTCCGGAGCTGCAGTTTTATTGGCCCCTTGTATATTCACCAGCCCGGCAGCCAAAAATGAAGATAACTTTTTTATACAATTTGGTGTTTTATTACACATAATATGTGCAACAGTGAAGTTCCTTTAACCTTTGATTGGTCATTTAGTTATTGATACGTAATGTTGATGTACAACTGCTCAAAACAAACCACAGTTGCTGTTTTTCGTGATTTAATTTCATTATAAATGTCATGTATATTTATTTTAGACAGAAAAAGGTTAAGAAGTGTGTGTTCAGTTGTAAATAAATAATAATAATAATAATAATACTTTTTTGTTACAAATGAAGGGATTCTGTCCACAGAAAAGCTAGAGGGCTTTTAATTTGAAATAGAAAAGTGTAAAGTTAAAAATAAATGTTTATATTTTATTCATGTCTGTGATATATCCTGCAGACATAGACGTTAAAACTGTAGTGAAAGGTGTAATGCTGCTGTGAAGACAATGGAGTAGAAGCACTGCTGGGTCATTGTGGTGATCACATACAGGTCCTCTTTGGATATGTCAAATGCACTGTGCTAAGTGTACAATTGCTTGTGTAATGTCCGTATGGCTTTCAATAGGTCAGTTTAACCGTCTGTTTTTGCTGAAAACTGTGCACAACACACTGAAAAAATAGGTGAGGGGTTGAATCTCTAGATCAGCCGCAGCTGAGCCACACAGATGGACTAATGATTGGCAGATCAACTTGTCGGGAATAACTTTCACTAGCCCCTGGCCATCGGACTGTGAGTTATGTCAAACCCTGGATGATCAGTCCAGCAAGGTGTCGTAGGCATCTGTTAGGGTTAGATGTGTTCTCAATGCAAACTCAATGCAAACCCCAGTATTCCCTGTATTCAAAATCTGCATGCAGGTGAAAAAAATCCAATGGCTCCTATTTTCATTATTGGTAGTGCATGGTACACGGCACACTCAACTGTGCAGGATGCACAGGATGTGACTACTCGTGCACAGGCAGGAACAGGCACCTGTGGCACAGTTGGCACCTGTGCCAGAGCTGAAAACTGGGTTGGATTAGGAATACATTATCGGCAGCTGTGTCAGGGGCTGGCATCAATCGTGGCCAATCAAATCAGCTCTCCTCATTCCATTTAAAAGCTGTGCAGTCACTCCCCACCCTGACATAATGATGCTTTCTTAATGGAGAGGAAAAGTCCGGAGCAACTTATCCCTAGTGGAAATTGATGTTGTTGTCTGGATGGTGCAGGCACAAGGCGCAAATATATAACATCCTAAATAAGAACATATGGCAACCCAAACTTCCCACAGAGGACAGATGGTGTCACTAAAACACTTTTTTGAGTTCTAAACTGGTATTCAGCGAGGAAATACAACTATGGCATCCATATTGTCAGCATGTACTCAAATTCCCCAGTGCTGTATTGATTTAGTTGAACCAGGCTCAGTTTGTAAGGATTTTGGGTAAAGGGCAGTCCTGATGGAGTTTGGTAATGTCGGTAATGTCCTGGAGCTGTCTAATTTGCTGGGTCCAGTGCACCCCTAAGATGTCATTGTCTCCCACACTCTTGAGCAACAGGGTGCAGAGGATCCCCCACAGCTTTAGCCAGCCAGAGTGGTGTGTGTTGCAGCACCCTGGTGCTGCTTATGAAAGATGTATATCAAGTAGCCACATTGGAAGAATCTGTGGTGTTTTCACCCTGCTTTTGAAACTCTGGATCGCACCACCCACCTGCAATATGGTTGTAAGTGAATGAGCGTTCTTGTGGCTGCAAGGATTCAATTAATAAAAGAAGGACGATAGATTCTACAAGCATTTGTGGATGGCAGATGGAGTACTGATATGAATCAGCCTTTGATCTAACCCAGCACACACTGCTTCAGAGTGTTTTTCTGCTGCGTGAATTTGTCAAGTGGTTAAGAACTCCATATCAAAGTATAATAAGGCGTACTGTACATGCATAAAGTATGATTGTTATTTTTGAGAGTCAATTCTGTAACAGAAAAAAGGTTACTTGTTCACCACGTTGCTCGTTGTGTTAACTCATGGTAACAGCCAGGTACAGTACATCCTAGGCACTGTTTCCCATCAAAATTAGAGACGGTCCTTCCCCACTGCTGTTTCACACTGTGAGGTGTGTCAGCAATGCATGTGACACAATGCGTCCTGGGGCCTGCTGGTCAGGGCCAGAGGCTGTAAGACATTCCTCCTTCATTTTACCAATTATCTGATTTGGTACAGGAGGCATTTTCATAGTAGTGGTGTTCCTAGCCCAAGTGTTGTCTGGCAAACCTGTCTGAGCTGCCATGTGGATCAAATTTGTGTTACAGTTGGTACTTTGATTGTAACCGTACACAGAGATGCCCGTATATCATTGGTGTTACTCTGGATTTTCTACAACTCGTTAAGACTTTTTGAAGTTATTCAACGGGTTGAAATTGGCAGCAGTCTGAATCTTTCTGTATTTGTAGAATATCTGTTTTGTATTTTTATCTCTGGGACTTGAAGAGCCCTCGGGATTATTCCACACCTGAAAGTTTAAAACGAGTCCTGACTGTGCATCTGATCTTGATGTATTGTGGACCGTCTAAGACTTTTTATCATTTGCACCTGTTTAAGTGCACCTGATTCTATTTTTAGTCATTAAAGGGATGGTAACTTTTTTCCACATGGGGATACGCTTTTCTGTTTGTTGTAACTGCATAAATAATCCCAAAGTAAAGTTGTCTGCTCTACTTCAGCAAATATAATGAAATGAATTCTTTGAATGTGTTCTCTTGAAACCTGCCTTACTTTCTTGACTGGAAGCAGTCCAATGAAAATGAAACCTCAATGGAGCAAACATTTAAAGACATAAATATATTGTGATGTATACAGCATAATATGTACATTATCCGTATTCAAAGGAGCAGTGTGTAAGATTTAGAGGGTTGTAGTGGCATCTAGGGCTAAGGATTGCAGATTGTAACCAGCTGAAACCTTTCCCATGTGCCAAGCATGAACTCCCAGTTAGAATTCTTTCAGTGTTCATTGTTCAGGAGGTTTTTACTGGGAGCTGAAATATTTACAGAGGTTTCTTTCTCTCCAAACCAAACGGAGCCAGTGATTTTATCTGGTAATAACACAGAATAAAATAGTGTTTCTCCAGAGCTGCTCAGCCCCTTGTGGAGGGGCTAATAACTAGAGTGGCCAATGTGAAAACGCAATCATCCCCATCTAACGCCAGTGTTTGGTTTGTCCGTTCTGGGCTACTGTAGAAACATGGCAGTGCCACATGGCAGACTTGGTGGACGAGTTTACCTTATTCTAAGGTAATGAAAGCACCATGCGTCTTATTTTCAGGTGATTATACACCAAAGTAAACATTATTATATTCAATTTCTGCCACTGTATCCCTCTAATTCTCTCTAAACACACTGGACCATTAAATATGTAGATTCTTAAACATATGTTGGTGCAGTGCAGTACTTATTCTTAATGGACAAAATAAAGTATTGGGGAATACAATATGTAGTCAAGCAGAGATAATTGAGAAAAGAACTGATCAGATTCTTTCCAAAAAGATTGTCTGTACATTTTCTTCCCGGTGATGTACAAATAAATCACTTGTCTGTCACTCTACAATACGATGAAAGAAGTAAATAAAAGTAGCACAACTGTTGTAGGTGGTGGCGGGGACAGCTTTGAAAATCACTCAATGTGTTTGTTCCATAAAATCCTTGAGAATTAGATCTTGAGCGTAACTTCTCGCAGCCTCATGCTCATTAGAGACCACGCATTCCTGTTTCATTAAATGCCTTTTCTTTGGAGACAACTGCACAAAATTAGATTTTAATAAGAAGCCTCTATTCCCTGGGAATAAAGTAACACTGCAGAGTAGAATTGCATGCTTGTGTCAGTGCAAATTAGCAAATACATTGTATCATCCATACAAAATAAGCACTAACATCTCTGTTAGCATGCTAATAGCTGTTTTGGATTTGCCATGGCATTTCATTCTGTTGGTCTATGTACACTTAAATGAATCTGGAATATGCAGCGTGTCTGCATAATGGCCAATTACAAGTCCTTTATACAAGTAAAAGTACACTCAAAGGAATAGTGGAATAGCAACAATAAAGGCCAACCCTGATGTTTTGTTAATGGCCCAGCGACGTTCCCTTCCCAATTAATCGTTGACAGCAAAGGAGAACGTCTGAGTCATTACACAGAACAGTCAGGGTGCTAACTGTTCTTCCACAACAGTAATTTTAAATTGTTACCATTTTCAAAAATTTGCCCAGTAGATTAGCACAAATAAGAAGTGATTACATGCCTCTTTAATGTCATATAGAAAAAGAAACAGGCAAAACAGTTCAAGCTCTTTGTCATGCCTGTAAAGCTGGTAATTTGATTTAACCTCAAACCACTCTCAAAGTGAAGCTTTGTATTTGCTGCGGAGTCTTGATTTTAATGTGAGGTATTTTTTGCACCCACAGGAAACATCCACCTTTCAAAATAACACATCTTCTGTTGATCTGTCAAAATAATCTTTCCTCTTTGATTTAAGCATTGTCCTATTTTCACTGGTGTGATTTTCCCTGACATTGCGCGTAACATTTCCTAATTATCTCGAGACTCGTACTGTCATCCTCTGAGTATTTGCCCATGGGCCTCTCTTTGAATAATTAGTAATTGGTACCCTTTATTTCTAGTTTTAAGTACATCCTTTTAATGTACTTTATACTGGAGCCAGTGAAGGCAGACTACCTGACTATCGTGGACTTAGAGAGGCTCGTCTTATACTACTGAATGTCAAAGCAGCCTCTCTGTCTCTTGTGAGAGAGTGACTTCAGTGACATTTATTCAAGCTTATTTGACTTTCTGTTGGAATGCTGTAAGACAGCACTTGATTTGTACTGCTTGTAAGAAATCACTCCTGCCTGATTGATGCATAGGGCGGTTCACTTTAGACTTAGTGTATATGTGTGTGTGTATGTCTGAGTGTGTACATGTTTGTGTGCCTCTTATTGTGCGTTGCATGAAATGCCTGAAATATGAGTAATGTGAACCAGGAGTAATATCCTTCTCTTTGTGTGCACGCACGTCCATGTGTGTGCATGTGATTGCATGTGTGAGACAGTGTGTGCACAGCACCAGCATTCGCAGTGTGTGTACGGCGCTGTCTCGCCGTAGCGCTGAATTGAGCCCATCTCCAGGGTGTAACTCAAATTGATTAAATTTGCCAGGTAAGTTGAGGGGCTGACTTGAGGCTCCAAGCAATTATTTGACTGTGGCTAAACCTGGTGTAAAGAACAGATCCTCTTGTTCTTTCATACTGCTGTTTTGTAAAAAAGTAAAGATCTGTTGTCAAAAAGAGCTACACAGCCCACAGCTCTGTGAACGTCTAACCTCTGTAATCTGATGGTCTCTTTAGCACACAAAACATCAGAAATGATACAAATGTTTGACTGATATGTGTTTGTTGCTGCCATCTATTTTCATGCCTCATTGTTGACTGGAAGTCTTTATTCTTTGTGTTTTGTAATTGGCCTGAGCATGTTGGTCCAGGTCCATTTGTTTGTTTGTTTGCTTGCTTGTTTGTTTCTTTATTATATATCCGTCTGGAGTCTCTCTTTGTGTCTGTGGCAACTGTCAGACAAATGCAACCACAACAAAAGACATTACAGTTTAAGACAGATATTTATCAACAAAGTGCTCCACAACAACACCATCACCAACAATCAAGAATAAAGTAACAATAAGAATAATAAACTGTAGCAGCTTTCATACAACAAATGCAGCACAAAGGGCTTTACCAAAAGGGCATTATAAACACTGAGTGCTTGAACATAAAACAGACAAACAAGGCGATTCAATATAAAAATTTAAAACCCGTTTTAAAACAAGGATTACGTGGTTCAACAATTGTCATGTAAAAGTGGTGGTGATTTGAGATCCTATTAATCGAAATGTCATATAGTATTTCTTCTTGTGTCACCTTTAAGGCTTTCTGACATCATTAACAATCAAAGCCTGTAATAACCAACTTTCACGGACTCACCAGCAGACACTGATTAACTGAAATAAGCGTCTTTCAGATTACCTCAGAACGTCTTCTCACTGCAGGTATTGTCTGTGCAGGGCACAACCCACAGCTGCCTCAGAGTCTACCACCCAGCTGTGGCACTGTGGATCAGATAGAACTCACCTCAGTCTTTTTCCGTCAAATCCGCCACCTGCTTATCATAGCAAAACCATAAATCTTCAAATCATTTAAAAAATCACAAGATGAAATAAATAAGAAAAAATTAAATCATGAGAATTGTAAAACCATAAATCTTAAAATCAAGTTAGATAGTACATTTTAAAAGTTACAGCAGCTGGAAGCGTAAAATGAAAGAGTTTCAGACCTGTATCAGGCAAGTCAGAGCTAGTTAAAGGCTAAAGCGAGTAGATATCTTTCTAGGTTTCTTTTCAAAAAATATAGCGAGCTAGCTTCCCTGATATCTATAGATAGCATGCTCCATAGCTTTGGGGTGTAATTGACAAAGGCTTTATCCCCAGTCGTCGTCCGGCTGTTGCTGGGAACCTACAGTAAACCAGCAGCAGGTGAGTGCAGTATTCTTGGAGGCAAATAGTTAACAAGGGAGTATGCAATGTAGCTCGGTCCCAGCTCATTTAGGGCAAAATGCTAGGGAAACACACCTCATATTACCCTGATTTGTTCAACAGAGCTACTGTATAGGCACGGGTACTCTCCAAAGGCCTTTGCATCACAAAATGCTCGCATGTGCAATGTACACTTCATATTAAGTTACATATTAAGTACATAATGTAGTAGGGATGCTATTATCATGTACACCTAATCCAAATTTGGTGAGGTATTAAGAGGAATATTTGATTTCTTTGTAACGCTAACTTTTTAGGGCATTAGCTGACTTTAGCTTCGATAGCATAACAGACTGGAGGAAGCTGTTCAAGAGTCATCCTGCTTTGTATCACTGGCATAGTAATCAACCACAAAGCCGGCAATCCCACCTTCAGCAATCCTGTCAAATCATCCATCCACTGAGTGAGGGCGTACAGTTTGGCAAGTCTGGCCCCATTGGTCAGTGGTTACTTATTCAGGTGACACTCTCTTGAGTGACTGAACATGGTGTGTTGGCAAAGTCAGTCTCTCTACACTAAAATGAAAGCCCTGTTGATCGAAGAAACTGAGCATTTATTTCTATATACATTAACAAACAGTTGAGTGCATCACACATTCACTCCACTCGGCTCCGTCTCCCCAGACGGAGTGCCCAGAGTGTGCTCTGGATAACTGAATGGTGCATTCCGACAGCGCTCCAAATTGACGAATGGTCCAGCTTGTGCCAGAGTGCATTCCTGCACCCACTCGTATCATCTTCCTCCATTGTCTAAAACAAGCCAAACTTGCTAGCTAGCGGTGGCTTATGTCTGTGGAGAATTGTTTTGCCCCTTGCTAAGCCCCGCCCACCAAAAAAACACATACTGTTTACTAACAGTAAAAGGGTCTATAGTTATAGATATAGATGTCTCCTTGCACAGAGAATACCTCGGGCATTCTTCTAGATTGGATGATGAGACTGAGGTTGAAGTGATTAACAACTTCAGGAGTTCATCACACTCACACGCTTTAAAGTAGTTGTGTTGAATAGTGTTTACTTCATTTTCCTTCATTGGTACACTGGCTGTAACAGGTTATAACATATCCGATTTGTATATGCAGGATGCTCGACTGCAGACACTACCTCTGTAAAACAGTGAAAATGCAATTGGAAAGCATTGACCTCACCTTAAAGGCACCCTGTGGACTTTTCCTGTAAACAAACAAGTTTATATTCAGAGTTTCTTTCCAAAACGTGTTGTATGTTTCCTTGAGGTCTTGCAAAGCTGAATCCTTCTGCATTGTATACATCCATGTTTGCAAGGCAACAGTGTTTTTCTTTGCTTCCTTTGTTGGATTGCCGCGTTTATTTTCACATCGCTGCCACTGTCTTTCATCGGAATAGCATCAAACCTTAAACCGCTTGATAAAACATTCCTCCCTAGAACCATTGCTGGTCAAAACACCTTCCAGTTTATCTTCTTTAAAGCAAATATGAGTTATAAGCAAGTTGACCAAAGTGTCATTTCTCATTTTCACATTGGTTTTGTCCAAGGCCTGTAGTGTTAAGTGTCCTATAATTCACAAGAAGAAGCAAAAAACGAAGAGAAACTGTAAAAAAAAATATTTTTTATTTTGTTAAATAGAATTATATAAATGTTTCTTTTTCAGCTCTTTATAATTTTGTAACCCACCATTTTACTTTGGCACCCCAACACGGATTTAGACCTCCATATTGGGAGCGACTGCACAAAGGCAATCGGTCTACTCTCACCTCTTCTGTTCAATCCTTCGCAGTCATCTTATTGGTCCATTTTGGCGTCTTATTCCTTCTTATCAGAAATCTAAGCACTTTCTTCTTACTGTATAGATGTATACTATAAAATTCTCTCCAATAAATAATGAAAGGTCTACTTTTTCTTAGATACCAAACATCTTAAATCAGTCTTTTTTTTCCAAGAGATACCTAACAGCAGAGAGCTGCTTAGCTGTGTATCACACACATTTTCTTTCAAGTGTTATGCTTGCAGGAAGTGGCATCTGTGCAGTCTGTGGAGGGAACAGCTGGCCAGACTCAGACTAAGGGGTGGCCATTAGCTGCCCACACACAGACCTCCCAAGAGCACCTGGTAAAGATGGCCAGTGGGCAGAAAGGCTAACATTTAATTGCACTGAAAATGGCCGCTAAAATCTCCCTGATGGAGGAAATGGTCACCCTGGTGAGATGAGAAGGAGTGGAGGACTGATGTTGTGGTCTCAACTGGGGAAACACAAAAAAAGGACTGGGGAAAAATCACTGATGTAATGACAGGTGTCTGAACAAAAGGGACAGTCAGCAAGAGATCAAAAAGGCACACAGTTATATTGACTGGCAGACGACACACCGGATTGATCAATCGTCTGATGAACTACCTCACTGCAAGAGCCACACATTTCAGTTACAACAAGGGGCAGGCACAGTCCAAGCACAAGCTACTTCAGGCTCCATTCTTTGCAGTGCAGGTCCTTGTGTAACCTATTCAGCACTCTCCCAACCTGGCAATATTCACGTTGGCAGATAAGTTAAATTAGTAATGATCGCACTGCTGCTGAGCATATTGACTTTTTCCCTCTGCTCCATAGAAGCTTTTCTTTATATACTCAGGTCTGAACTCTTGACTTGTGTTTTTCTCTGCCTGTGTGTGTGTGTGTGTGTGTGTGTGTGTGTGTGTGTGTGTGTGTGTGTGTGTTTTAAAAGTAATAATCTCAAACTTTTTTTGGACCAGCATCCACTTTGCAACTTTGTGGCCGCTGATGCGTAATTAAGTACCAGTAAATGACACAATATCCACGTCATAAGAGCTTTTCATATTATAAACTCAGGGAGGAGATTCAGGAAAGTCTTGCTAATGGATGAAAGAAGCAGCAATGGTGTGTTTTAACAGCAACAATTAGATAGTAAGCTTTCTTATTAACAGCAAACTATAAGAAAACAACCTTCATCCAAAGATGTAATTGTGTGAGATTTAAATTCTAGGTACACTTTATGATTTTTTTTGTATTCAAACTACAGGTTACAGTTGTTTGATGCTGCCATGACTGCAAAAACTCAAAGGTTTCTCTCTAATTTAAAAGCAAAAATGTGTCCTGATGTGTCTGCAGTTGACATTATTGCATTTCAACAAACAAAATATTGTTTTTTGGTAAGTGTTTAAGTTGATTTAGGAGGTTTTTGTATGTGTTGAGTTGCAATATCAGCAGTGTCTTAGAAAACATATCCAGACCCCCCCAATCTCTCCCTAATCACAGAGATAATATTAAACTTTATTTATGAAGCTTGTAACAAATTCGAAGTAGTTTAAAATGATTAATAACATAGAGGCAAAGGAATATACACATATAAAGGGAAACATTAAAAACACAGAACACCCGGAGGACAAAAATAACTTGAAGTAAAAGAAAATATAAAATGGAAACGCAGCAGTAAAACCAGAACAAGCATTAACCATCCGCAAAGGCTTTCTTATGAGTAATTCTTTAAGAAGACACAGTTTAGATGTTGTATGTATGTTGTATTAACTTAGTGAACTACAAAGTCATTGTCAGTCCTCTCACGTCTCTATAAAACAAGTAATTAGATTTTTTTTCTCAATTAACTGAATATAGAACAGCTTCACTCTGAAATGTTATATGAAAGTGACGGGTGCTGCTGTCAGTTGGATCAAAGTACCTGTAACACTGCTGCAAAGCGATAATTGCGCAAACAAACAAATAAACAGAAACACAACACATACTATCCACAATAGCGGTAGCAAAATAGAACAAGAATCTTATTTTAGTAGTGTTATCAGTTATCAGTAGCAGTAGGAAGTCATAGCTGTCCATTCTGAAGTGCAGTGTTTGTATCAATACTGCTCCTGCAGTATGAGCTTTGGGCGCAGTCTACTTTCCAGTGCTTTTATTTAAGCTATTTCAAATGTTACTGGTACTTTGTGTGTTAGTAGTAGTAGTAGTAGTTTATTTGGTTCATTTGTTAATTAACCAGATGCATTCCAGTAAAGCAGTACATATAAATAAATTACTGTTAGGGATGTTCCCTAAAGACTAATTTCCCTGATGTGTAAACAGATGTTTAAACTTAGACGAGTCAACTAGTTTAAAAGAAAGAAACACTCATAAAATACAAGTCACAATCTAAATTTAAAGCGACACTTCGCTTTCTGGAAATTTTACGCTTTTCTTTGTTTAGCTTAAAATGCTATTAATAAGCTGATGGCACACTATAATGTAAGTGAATTCCACCAGAGATAAAAATTCATAATTGTACCATTCTCATATGGTTCTAAGAACACTCTGGCCAATCAGTCGAGCGTCCTGCCTGTCTTCCCCGCATGGAGGCCTCCGACTGACGTAACTGCTCGCTAAACACCCTTGCGTAACCTTATTCTAAAACTCATCAGTCATCACTGACTCTGGTTGAATTTTAAAACTCCGGGGTTGCCTTTGACTGTCTTGGTTGTAACATTACACTCGCTCTCCTCTTCCGTGTATCTAACTATTTGACGGTTAATGGCCTCTTCATTTGTGAGGACAAGGAGGGCGCGCAATTCTTTGGCTCCCCAGTTGCTCATCTTTACTGTAGTGTCTGTCAGGTTTGCGCTTCCATCCTGCTACTAGTACTAGCTGCTCATTCCTGCTATCAGCAGTTTTCAGTTTCCACCGCCAGTGGGTCGCACGTGCTCCGCCCACAAGTCATCAACAGCCCCTTCCGTGGTGGAAGGCCACCTCGGTCTGTTTATACCAAAAAAGTTCCGCCAATATGTCTACCCTACGAGGCGGAAAATTGGGCACCTCGGATCCACTCGCCAATCCGGCTCTGTGTGTCTAAGCGCTCGCAGCTTGCCAGCAGAATGGCCCAACATTCGCGGAAAATCTGGCAGTGTAAAAGGGGCTATAGACGTAATGAGGACGTAATGGAGGAGAGGGGAGTAGGCCTTTGGAGGGAGGTGGAGTTGTAGGAGGAGGGGGATGGGACATCGGAGGGAGGCGGGAGTTGTGGATGTTCAAATTTTTTCTAAGTGCTGTGTGAAATGCAAGAAAGGTAAGAGTAGATTTAATCTACAAGGTTAAATATTGTCTGAAAAAATATGGCATATATTATCAGAGCCATTTGGAATTGTTAATCACATTTTTCAGTCACCAAATCCAATTTAAATGCCGCTGAAATGTGTCATTTTGCACTGTGAATCATGAACATTGCACATTATCCTACAAAAAACATGACAACAACTCACTAAATAAAAGCTAACAAACAACATGAGAAGAACATTCTTTCAGAAAGTAATCCTCAGTAAACGTGCCTGATAATTAATATAAAACTAATAATAATTCTAATAAGTTTTACTTTTTAGTAATTCCGGCACAGACTAGCAAGGGTAGCAACGTGTGATTGACTAGTCGACTAATTGCATGCATCCCTAGTTACAGTGTATACAGTCTATCTGATGTTTGTTTCTTTGACTATTAATAGATATATACAAATCTATTAGTTTTCTTATTTTTCCTTGTGTAATATGATTTTCTCAACACTATTCATGGGAAAACATGCAAACTTTGATTAAGTAAATATTATTAACATGCCATATCAGTAATATGATATGCCTGTCTGAGGATACAGTGGAGGTCTCTAAATAATTTAAAACAAATATGCCTGGTTTAGTTATACATATGAGATGAAATGTCCAAATGTAGGCTTGATTTCATGCTGTGGTTATATTTGTTCACTGTAGTTTGAGAAGAAGTATTGCGAGGGTTTTTATGATAGCCACATAAGGATTTCAAGCTCATGTGCAATATTTATCATGTTTGCTACTTGGGTCCTGCAAATTCTATGATTTCATACAGATCAAACAGCTTATTTTTCCTCTTCCCTCCCGTCCCAGGAAAGAGAAGATGTACGGTATGAACACAGGGTTCGGGAGATTTTCGTGGTATTTTCTCGGTGTTGGCTTGACTTTCCCTGTCTTCTCCCCTCTTCTCTGCTCTATAGATGCTTTTTGTCAGACTCTTGTCGACACCCTGGAGAGCACACCTGGTCTGCGCTACATTTGGAGCACATTCAAGCCGTTATTGCAAGGGAAAGTCCTCTACACACCTGATACACCCGCTGTTCGCCTCGTGGTGAAAGAGGTAAGAAAACCCTTACATATTTACATGCACACAGACTTCATGCACTTGAAAAGTAGCTGAATATCTTGCTCATATAGCTGTGTGATAGGAGCAAGTTCAGAAAAAGCTAAAAACACTTTGTGGGGGTTTGTGTGAAGAATGTGAAGAAGCCTCCAGCGAGGGAATGAAAAACACCGGATGTCACACAAAGTTACCACCTGGGGAAGAAAGTAAAAATATTACAATAGTTAGTCAGGAGGCCTCTTCGTAGAATGTGGTGAATGTAATGTATTTTCATGACAAGACATTTCTCCCAGATATTAGCATCATTTTGATAACTGCATGAGCAAAACAAACAACAGGCAGGCAGTGAGGATTTTGCATCGAGAATACATAATGAGTGTGAGCAAAATCTGCCGACTTCACAGCGAGTGGCCCGGTGCTGGCGCAGGGGGCCCTTTTCACACCAGACATAGTCAGATTGTTTACAAGTCAATGTTCAGGGGTAAATAACCCCATTTACATTCATCACCATGGGGGGCAGCGGTGTTACAATGTGATGAGTTCCTCAAGGGATTAGCTGAAATGTGCAGATGTGGAATACTTTCATGCCTGGATTGGCTCAGAGCGAGTAGAGGAGGCTCAGTGGATATGCTTTCAGTCAGGAGAAGGTAAGATAACTGTATTGTTAAATATTGTTTTTCTTTTTTGTTTCAGGCAAATAGCACATTCAATGCCTTGGCTATGCTGAAAGAGCTCGCTGATTCATGGGATGAACTTGGGCCACGTGTCTGGGATTTTCTTCAAAATAGCCCTCAAGTCAACGCATTACGGGTGAGACTCTGCACCAAGAAGCACTGCAACAGAATGACCTAAATCACTGCAGCCAACATTTTTCTTTTTATTATTTTTCATTTTAAGGTATTCAGAAGATGTTAGCATCTACTGTATTATTAAATGAAACAATAATAATAAAGTGACAAGTTTCAGAGAATACTAAAAATGTATTTTTCAGAAATATTAAATAGTTGGTTTATTCAAATTGCATACATGTTACAATAATAGGATGGCACACAGTGTTACAGTGGTTAGCATTGTGGCCTCACAGCAAGAGAGGTCATGTTTCGAACCCTGGGGTGGGGGAGCCACGGAGTTAACATGCTCTTCCCATGTCACTGTGGGTTTTCTCCAGGTACTCTGGCCCAGGTACTCCCCAGAATATCCACAAAAGTAAAAATGAAGGCACATGGTGGATAACTTTCTCTGGATTAAGGGAAGTCTGAAGTTAGCAGGGTGAGAGGACAGACCTGCCTGTCTATGTGGATTCAGTATTGATTGTTGTTATCGTTAAGTTGTTGGTCTTTGTGGTAGCTGGCTATTTGTCCTGCCCCTGCTTGACTGTAATTGGACAGCTGGGCAAAAAGTAACAGCTGCAGATGTTGCAATATGTTTCAGCTCTTGGCAAGCAGAAAACAATGGCAAATAGACGCTCAGGCCCTTGTCATAATGTTGGCATTTGTAGCAAAGTGTAAATACCTGGTGCAAAAGTGCAGTATTGCAATGTCATTGACAGCCCTATCACCTAAAAGCACCTCTAAAGCTGACTAACTATAAAATATTCATTCGTGAGTTGTTTTCTTTTATATTAAAAACAAAAAAACCTAAGAGTAAAAACGACAATATGTGCTGGACTTTTTCTTGGTCTGGCACGATGACTTCCTAGAGTCTCTGCTGGTTGCCTGACTACCTAACGGTGACGGCAAAACTCATCATATCTAGATTCTAATTGAGAAAACTCCAGAAATTACTGTCAGAATTTATGTACACCCCCACCCCTTTTTAAAAAAGAAATATTACTTAAAATGTCCCTGGCACATGATCAGCGGCTCATTACATCTTTATCTCCACTTCTTCACCTAACTACATTTTCCAAGCTGTGCTAATCATAAAACAACCTCCTTCACTGTGTCTTACTGCAGCAGAAAATGCAACAACTATTAAGTACATAAATTCTGTGTGGAGAATATACATCAGCTTCTTGAAAAATCCTGGTATTTTTCTGTAAAAATCAGTAAGAAATGAAATGATGAGCCTTATATATACTGCAGGTGAGAATATACATGCCGTGTATATCAATTTGTTGTACCTTCTGTTAGATATGGAAACCGAGGGAGGAAAGTAATTATGGATAAGTGCAGGATAATTTTCATCCTGGCAGAAAGGATTATCTATAGAAGTAGAGGACATGGACTCTTCGCCACCACTTCTCTCACTCCCTCCCTCTCTCTTCCTCTCTCTCTTCGCCTCTTGCCGTATTTCCTTGACACTGACATTACTCCAGTGTCACTCCAAATGAGCTTATAGGCAGCTGGAGGGAAGCAGACATTGGGAGCTCCATATAGCCAGGGTATTCATTACCCTAGCCCTAACCTTTACACAAATGGGCTGGCAATCCTCCTTTGTCTTCATTTTCTCCCAGCCTGGCTCTCCCTCTCCCCACATCTCGCTATGAAGCTGGTGGCTTCGGAGGTTTGTCATCTCCAGAGGTTCTTCAAGGTCGCAGACACATTTTACGGTGATGGACCAATTACCATCCCCACCACAACTACATTTGAGACAGAAGGTGTAGAGCTGGATAGAAGGACGTACTGTACAGAGATGGGACACAAATAAAACTGGTTGAAATTATGTTTGACACAACTACCCATAGCTTTACACTATGTTTACATGTTACACTTGTAATCCTTAAGACACCATTCCTGGTAGATCTGGCAACACCTGCAGTTACCATGGTAACACCAAGTGCACTTTAACAGAGCAGGTTCCAGATTTCTGGAGCAGCTACCTTATCAGAAATACAATACAGTGCAGCCAAACGGACTCACCTTGTTTTAATATAGAATCGATAACCTGCCTTTTTCCATCATGCCACGAGCAACTGCAATGCGATTTCATGCTGCACTTGGCGCAAGCAGTTCTCCCTACACACCAGAAGGGCAGGGTTCAGTTGGTTACCTTTCTGAGAAGTTGAAGAGCAGAACTCTTCATCTAACTGCTCGCTGTGGCTGGTCTTTCTTGTTCCATTAGCCTCTGTAATAACTAATTATATTATGGTGAACAATTGCAGTTAGGCAAACCTAAACAGTAGGGCTGTACCTGACTCAGAATTATGCCAGTTGAATCAGATTGGGCTAGCCAGTACGAATATTCAGCAATTCATCCCTTTGTTTCCATATAGAGTTTAGGAGGTTGAACGGGGTTCCGTGGGTCATTCAGGTTGACAGTGACGCATAATACAGTAAAGAAGCTAACTGCGCTCTCGACTGATTGGAAATGTGCAACAGCATTTTTTGCAGACACTATATACCACTCAAAAGACAGAGACTGTATTGCATTAAATTGCTGTGAGCTGTAAATTCATCACTTCAAAGCAGAAGGCAGATTCCAAATCATGGTATTTCAGAGCCTAAGGGGGCAAAGCCTCTCCTCCTCTGGGCAGCTGCCTCTGTGTTGCAGCCACCTGTACCAAAGAACAGCAAGAATTTTAGTCTGCAGTAGAATCTGGGTACCAAAACTACCCCAAAAGTGCACTTCACACTGACTGTCAAAAACAAGACAAAAGAAACATTGGCTTGACTTGATGCAATCTCAGTCAGACTGAAGGGTCCGTGTACCATTCGTTCATTTGAATTTCAATTAAGAACGAAAAACAATAAAATGGAAAAAACGATTTGTTATTTCATTATTTGTTTTTCAATGTCCAACAAAAAACAGATTTTGACTTCTTTTTCAAATATTTCATTTAGTGCGCAGGTCAAAAATAGAACATTTAAAGACGGTCTTGATCCCTTTTTTTATTTTGATATTTAATCTCTCTCATTTCTGTTCCGCGGAAGTTATTCAGCCTAGCACGTACTTAATGTACTGTCTGATACTGATAGTAGGCTGTTGTTTATTATGGCTGACTTGGATAACAACATAATGAAATAACAAATTGTTTTTCCATTTTATTTTTTTTCGTTCTTAATTGAAATTCAAATGAACGAATGGTACACGGACCCTGAAGGATCTCTGACTGATGATATGAATCTCCCACTTTCAGGGGGCAGCCTTAGAAAAAAGATAAGTTTATTTCTAATGGTGTAACCGTCACTGCCTACATACTTCTATGCGTCCTTCATGTTGGCATAGATGTTTCCAACGGATGGCACTAGAGGGCAGAGTCAGAAGTTTCAAACTACAAGCATTGCAACGGTGGGGGAGATGGTTGTAATGTATCGTGTAATGGAGTCCGGGTTGTTGATGGCAGTGGTCTCTGAGGCCACTGAATACATTGCAATATTTGGTTGGAGAATTCTTTTAAATATATTAGCGATTCCCTCTATTCCGCATTTTTAAAAAATGTCTTTGTCATGTCCTGCAGTTGTGTCTCACTTAAACCTTGGTACACTGCCCCCCGATTTCTTGTGGTACTGCTCCGTTCCATCCATATTCGTAAGCCTTCAGAGAACGGGCACAAATATGGACGACATGAACTCAGAGTACGGACAGAATGCTCTGCCCACGTTTTTATGTGAATGTGTATAGATGAGCCTTTGATGCAAAGCAGCAGCAGTAGAGTGATCCCTTTATGTTAGTAGTAACTTAATACAGCCCTGACACAAAATAAAGAAAGTAAATAGTAAACGGTCAGGCTGTCATCAATAAGATAAAATTACTCTGGGTACACGCATGCCTTATTTCATGTGAATCCCTTGTGTGTTTGAAGGCAGCTTGAATCCAGTGCTGGAATGGCAGCTACTATATAGAAAGGTAATCACTGAATGTAACAGGACCTATAGTCTTTGCAGAAAACAACTTCCATATTCTGGGTATTAAACTGAGTGGTTCCCAACTGAGCAAATGTCAAGACTTGTGCACTATCATGTTACCCATCACCTGTGTAAACATTTTAAAACATGGTATAGATTTGGTTTTTTTCCCCGTTAAAGGGGTTTTTTTTGGGGAGTTTTTCCTTATCCGCTGTGAGGGTCTTAAGGACAGAGGGATGTCGTATGCTGTAAAGCCCTGTGAGGCAAATTGTGATTTGTGATATTGGGCTTTATAAATAAAATTGAATTGAATTGAATTGAATTTGATTGAGTTCTCATTGGCCTTTTACCGCAAGGATATGACCTTTTATAAAGGCAAGCAAATACATTTCACTTCCTCACTGGAGGATCCTCCTCCCCATGACAAACACTTGACACATACAGTTGTAGTTGGATGAAGATTTCAAATACTGAGCCGGTCGAACAGCCACGGTCAATTTGCCAGAGGCACTCTGCTACTGCTATTTCAGAATGACTTACAGACTTTAGAATACACACATTTCTGATGGGTCAGGTCCTTAATGTAGCACCCACTAAGATGGATGTACTGATTTTTTAAAAGGTCACATGCAGCATAGAGATTACTTAATTTGACACTTTGTCCTAAGGTTAAGCAGAATATCATCAGAAGTGTTGACACTGAAATGCCACTGAGCACACTGGCCAGAATATATCTGAATCTCAACTCAGAATTTCACAGTTTAGAGGCTCAATTCTCAGCTGACGTGCAGCGCCCTTTCCTCTCCAAAAGTCAGAGTCCACACGGTCCACTTTCAAATGTGAACCATATACATTCAGCTACTGGAGTGATTGGTTAAGAAGTATGTGTTTGCCCCTAAACGTATAAATGATTGGGTGATTTCAGTTACTTATTATCTTGGTGGGTTCAGGTCCCTTCCCCCTGTGTACATGACAGGTAAATTATCCCTGTTCTGTTTAACTTTAGTTTATGTGGTAACAGTGTCGTTACAGAAACAGTGTCATATTAATAATTGGGAGTTAATTTCCCAGCAGCTTGAAACTATGAACATAGAGGTGGGAGTGAGGGGAAAGGTAGTGGCTACTAAATAGAGGGCGACACATTAAAACCAACAGGTGGGAGTAAAATGATCTTATTATACCAGAGCTATTGTTTGAAGAGCGTTGAAACTTTTATTTCTGGTGACAAAAATGCATCCATGCATTCATGCGCTGTATATACAATGTGTGGGGTTAAGGTACTCATAGCATGTCACTTTTATTGATTCAGTGCATGATTATAGCCACTGCAGCTTGATCCCTGACCTGGGATGTCTAAAAGAGGCTTCACATACATGTTTGTTATCACGTTAGTGAAGCGCATCAAGAGATAAGGGGATTAGTATTTGCCTATAGCTTTGTTTTGTTCACTTGTGTTCTGTATTTATGGATGTGTGTTTGTGCACAGTTTTTATTTGTATTGATTTTCACACTCTGGTCCATAATGCATATTCATACAAATGTGCACATGCTTTGTAAGTGTGTGTACTGTATGTTTTTACTGTGTACATTAGCACTTCCTGGCTAAAATGATTCTAGAGCCTGAAGTACAACAGTGGCATCTGTCTTAATGGTTCTAATTGATGCTGTAGAAGAATGAATGTCACTTCCGTCAAAGCACAAAGCTGATCTCCCATGCTTTCTCTTCTAAAATAATACAATCTACTGATTGTAGAATTCTAGGCTGATACCGACATTTAAAATAACAAGGTGGCCAATAGTCGGCATCAGTGTTTTTTTATTGTGCTTGGAAAACAAAGAAAGCTGCATTATAATGAAACAACTGAACTGTTTCATTCAGTCCCCCATCACATTATCTTAGAATGTGCACAAATTAATTCATACACATTTATGAAACTACCTTTAATATAACCTTCTTCCCCATAAAAAAACAATATTGGTCGATACCAGTGTTTGGCCGATAAATTGGTGCATTCCTATTTGAAACTCTTTGGCCATCATTCTGATTCCAATGCATTCATGCCACATTCATTCTGAACCTCTCACTACTAACCAGAGTAACTATAATTAAACCTGTCTTCTTGCATTGCGAAATCAGGCTTTGCTGGCAAATCCAGTGTTTGCTGCTGCCCTCGACCAGCGCCTCAACGGCACAGGATGGACAGCCGAGCTGCTGGCCAACTTCCTGTACAACGGGCCCCCGGAGGATCGGCCGCCTGGCATGCCTGCCTACGACTGGCGGGATGCTTACAACACCACAACCGAAATGCTGAAGCTTCTCTCCAACTTCCTCGGCGTATGTATCTCTCTTGTCTGTGGTTTTATTAAATGCATAGCACCTCACAAACGTGGCTTCAGCTCACTCATGCACTGGAGGGTTGTGTGACCTCTTCAGTAAAGTGAGTGCGTGATTTTAAAAGATTGGCCGTTCTCTGACATTTCAGATTTTATGAAATATAATTCTCACTGCTGAGGAAATTGGCAATACATATCTTTTTCTACCCTGCACTGTTTTATTTTAGCCTCTCTTTCTGTGTTATTTATCTGGTTCACCTTATATTACCCGTGTGATTTCTTTACTTGGAGTTGGCTTTAAAAACAAGTGCTGTGTGACCTTTAAAGTGCTCAAACACAACTGTCTTTTGTTAAAAATAAGTTGTTAAATTCTCATGTATCAGCTCTCCTTTCTAGGTTGTTGGTATGCTAAAAATATGACCCAGATGAGCTAAGCCATGCTAAGCCAGTGCAGCAGCATTTCACATATTAAATATAGATATATACAATTTATTTTACATTGTCAGTGGTAAATTTACATTGGGATATGTAAACAGTTTGCAGTGTCAGTTATGACACAGGTATCATCCAGCAAAAGTCCTGTTTCCCTGACATGATTGCGGCAATTTAATTTACTACTGTAAATTGTACTGTTTACTACTGACACATTGCATTTTATTTCTGAGTTCTTTGCTGTGTCTGTGCTCAGCAGCTGTGAAGACCAAAATCAAGACTTTTCCAGATGATATGTAGGTTTTTTTTTGTTTGTTTGTTTGTTTTGTTTTTATCTTGGCACACTGTGAGCTTTTATGTTTTTTTTTTTTTGAGAACAAGCAAAAAAGACTTTGGTCTTTTATTCATTAAAGTTGAATGTCCTTGACTTAGCAAACTGTCAGGCACGCAGGAAGATCTGTCACTACATTGCTTCCATGATAATCATAAAAAACATTGTTATAGGCTTGACTATGGTGAATCTGTTATGGCATCAAACAAAGTGGTGTCTCTAAGTAGGAACACACGCACAGCTGACAGTGATATATTGATCTGTGGCACAGTTTGCAGCGAAACCCTTCTTCCTTTGTGTGATCAAACACATGAACAAAGCCCCACGTACACACACAGCCTGCCACACTCACATACACACACATAATGTCAATCCACAGGCAGGTAAGATGGCAGGTTGGGCCCTTGGGGTTAGCCATATATGGCCATTGAAATTCCAACATAATGCAATCTATTTTCTGCCCTAATGGAAACTGCATTGCTCAAAATGGATACCAGGATAAGGACCATTATTAGACAACCTTTACTTTGGTGTCCTCTTGTCTGGGTGAACACATCTGTGGGGAAATAGAGCTTCTTTTAGTCTCAGGCTAAAGAGTACTATACTACTATACTATACAGTTTATACTATAGCACTGACAGTGCAATGGTCAGGTGCAACAACACAGAAAATGTGCTTTATCTGCATCTGCACGTTACACTTGTTATCTTGTCGATGATATGTGCTCATAAATGATTAATTTGTATGTGTGAAATAATCTCTGCAAGCAAATTAATATCTCCAGATCAGTGCCCAACAATCTGTGGTCATTTGATAATTGGCACGACTTCTCACTATGGTGCCACCACCAGTTTAAACACTGAAGAATCAGGTTGCATGTCTTTAATAGCACAGGCTCAAATTAGGGCCACAAATTGCTGCTGCCCTACTTCATTTACGAGCTGCCCCACAATTTAATAGGATCATGGTACAAATGATGGAATTTATTTAAAAAAAAAAAAAAAAAAGAAGAAGAAGAATAGAAATAGCTATAGTTATGTAAACTGCAAAACAGGTCATTATGAAGGTGTTCATGGCAGCGGTGCTGTTGCATCATCTTCATTATCCTGGGAACAGCACTTCATTACTAGCTTTGGGTGACACTGGTCTGTTGCTTATTGAGAATCGTGTATTGCAGCACAGTAAGGTTTTGCCTAAACATAGAAGGCACTTGAATAATGTGTGTAAGGATGAATCAACTGTATGAGCTAGGCCTGCTACAGGGATGCTTACCTTGCTTTGCCTGGGGGCCACTTTTACAAAATGACAGGAGGCCAGGGGCAAGTCACAGAAGCCCCACACAAGTCAGGCGTACACAGGGGCATTTTTAGGATTTATGGACATTCAGGGGTCATTATGTACTCTGGAAAAAAGGCACAAAAATCCACTGTGAACCAGTTTATTTTCACTCTGAATTAGAGAATGATTAGGGGGCTACCTAGTACTCTTTTGCAGGCCAAAATTGGCCTGTGAGCCCGAAGTTGAGTATCACAGAGCTACTATAACTCCTGTAGTCTCTCCAAATTGAGCAGCTAAATTGGTATGTAGTATGTGTAGTTGATCTCCTACAAGCACAACGCAACCATAACCAGAACAACTCAATGTGCTACCCTGGATGTTTCTCTGAATAAGGCCAAGATGGGACGAGCTCTCAGTGGGGCCAGGTTGCTGATATCAACCAGCTTAGCCTTAGCTGTTGGACCAGTGGTCCAAGACAAAAGAAAACCAGAAATGCATAAACAATCTTGCTCTTTCTCTTCTAGAAACACCATGGTTGGTAAAACGTGTTGTGACAGAGAATAGTGAAAGGCTCTGAAGGCCATTTGTAAATGCTGTAGACTGTGATTTGTGTTGTTAATTTAAATATACATGTAATAACGGCAAATGCTTTGCTAGCTGATTCAAATTATGATTTAAATTAGTCATCAGATTTGGCAGTTAAAGGTCCAGTGTGTAGGATTTAGTGGCATCTAGTGGTGAGGTTGCAGAACTGAAACTTCTCCCATGTGCCAAGTGTGTACGTGAACTACAGTGGCCGATGCAAAAAACACAAATGGTCCTTTCTAGAGCCTGTGTTTTGTTTGTTTGTTTTGTTTTGTTTCTTCTGGGCTACTGTAGAACAACATGGTGGACTCCATGGAAGAGGACCTGGTCCATATTTAGATATGATAGGCTCATTATAAGTTGACAAAAACACACTGGGTCTCATTCATGAAACGTGAGCAGAAGGAATTTGTGTGTAAACTGTTCGCAGACGGGAATTTACGTACATGTCCGCATTCATCAATATTTTAGTAGCTCCGATCTTTTCGTAGCTACTAACAAAATCTACTCCTGCTCCTGACCACTCGTAGTGCTTGTGTAAATTTAGTACAGCACATAAATATTGCTTTTCACTATTGGAAATTACAATTTTAACTCGTATTGCGCTCTGTTATGTACACAATACACAGATGCCTTTGAAACACGTAATCTAAACATGACAAAATATTAAAAATATAACACATTTAGTTACATTAGTTGGCAATTAGCAGGTTTAAGATCCAGATTAGGTTCATAATTGTGAATTATCTATGTAAATTGACTCAATAGATTACACGTTCTTTCTACATGTTGAATGATGATAATAAAAATATCCGTAAGGACAGCCAGATCACAGCCTCTTCGGCCTCGGTGCCTGGGTTCAGCAGGGGCAGCAGCGGCAGCAGATGGTGGAGCCACGAAGGAGCTTTTTGATCATTTGAATGAATAAATCTGATTTGAAAAATGTTTAATTTACGTTGTATAAAACAGAGCTTCAGGCTATTAAGATTCAAATAGACTAATTTGAAGACGATGCATACAAAACTGCTGTCGGCTATATGTTATCCGTATCATTTGTTAAAATAAATGTTAAATAGCTCTACATTCCGACAGCCATTACTGATTTAAAGTTTATCCATTGCGCACAAAACATCTCTGGTTTCCCGTTCCCACTTCATTCAAAACCCCACAAATGAATCTTCTGTTTGTTTGGTGCCCGCTGTATTTTTTGTGTGTGTGCGTATGTGTTTCTTTGCCTCCAGTTTCATATCAAACCATTTACACTTCACCTCTGACACCTCTAGTTCTTTGTACCACAGAGACAACATTAACAGCATCTGTTACCTCCCTCCAGGCCTTCGCTTTGCCTGTCACACCACTACTAACTGAAGAAAATAAAATGTTTTTCCTTAAATCCACTTCACCCAAAATTATTTCAATCTCCGCTTTGGAAAAATTATTCTTTCTTTCTTTCTTTCTTTCTTTCTCTTTCTTTCTTTGTGCCATGACTGACAGGTCGACAGGATGCACCTACACCTCCTTATATGGTGGTCATTGGCTATTCATGGGCGGGGATTTATGCTAACTGCTGATTACCGGGAGCGCGCTGTCACTTTACGATGGATTGGCATTCATGATCATACACACATGTTTACGATCAAATCTGAGTTTCCCGCAGTGTTCCTGAATCCGGAGTAGGTTTTTAGTAGAGTAGGCTTTTATGTGCAAATCTACACACAGATTTACTAACTTTTCATGAATGAGACCTAATGATTCTTAGTTCAGGTGATTCTAAACTAATGTAAACATAGTCATGGGTATTATATAGCATATCTGCCAGTAGCTGCACCTCAATCCTACACACTGTAACTTAAACATGTAGCTACTATCACATGGTTTAGGTAGAGGATGTTCTTCCATATATTTCACTCAGCTCTTGTCCAAACTTTGGGCTCACATAACAATTTCATTGTTGTGATGTTCTCACTAGTCTGTACTGAACAAATGCTGCTGTTGCTGTGATATTTTGTTTACCACCAGAGCTTGATATAGAATACAGACCACAGAATCCTGGGGGAGAAATGATAAAACTATTGCAGCACCGAGATGTGTGGACAGCTGTCAGGTGTGACTGCCTCCCAGGATGGCTAGCTCATTATCGTTTCATGAAACAGGGGGACAAGGCTACAGAACTGGGAGTGCTAGCGAGGCTGTATCTCATTTGCTTGTCTCTGCTGAAGCCCAAAACATTTCCCACCCCCTGGCAGCTCCACATAATTTGGAACGACACTCCGCGTGGTTTAGTCAATAGCTGAGTGATACTTTTCGCTAAATATCCATCTGCCATTCTGTCAGTGAGTTCATGTCTGCCTCTGTTTTTATTCCCTGTTTTGTGGATACTAAAGATTTAAATAAAACAGGAATGATTTACTATAAGAAGCATATAAAAAAAGAAGCCATTTTTGTGATTCCTCTGTTTGTTGACAGTGTTTAGACCTGAATAAGTTCGAGGCAGCCCCCACTGAAAGCCATCTGGTGAGCCAAGCACTGGAGCGTCTGGAGAATGATACGTACTGGGCCGGTGTTGTCTTTGAAGACCTCCAGCCAGACTCCAGCCACCTCCCTCCCTATGTCAAATACAAAATTCGCATGGACATCGATGAGGTGGAGCGTACCAACAAACTCAAAGAGAGGTATGTGACACAGCTCAGCATCTCTGCATATCTGTTGCAATGATACATTTACTTATTGAAAACCATTACCTTTTATCTTCTGTAACACACGGATATGTTAAAGGAATAATGTAACATTTTTGGAAACATCCCTGTTGGCGTGCCTGCTGAGAGTTAGCTAAGATTAACTTATCTTAGCATCAAGACTAAGGATAAGGGAAAACAACTAGCTTGGCTTGTCCTACAGTAAATGTTAATAAACATACAAGATATAGAGTAGTGATTTGTGAGCCTTTTTTTGTTACATTGAAGGTATAATGTATGCAATTTCCATAGCTTCCTCTTTGATAATATGCTAGTAACAGTCTGTCACTTGGTCACTACCTTTACATAAAGTCCCGGACTCAGCTGTGCTCTGTGCCCTTGAATGTCATGAACACAGCAAGAAAAGGAGAAAATCCGAAAATTCAGGCAGAGGGCAAAGTCTCTATAGATGTATACACCGCCACACATTGAGAGGGATGACATAAGTGTGAGTCTATAGGTGTTTTTCTCTTTTTTCAGTAAAATCCTGTATACCTTTAAGATGAAGCCACCGTGCTGTAGCTTAAACACTAGTTCTGTCTATAGGTTAAAAAAACAAACCCAAGAAATAATCTGTCCGTCAGAACTGTCACCCTTCGGACAGACCAAGTCTAACTGTTTGTCCCTACTTCCTGTTTTCAGTATTCATGTTAAGCTAAGATAATCACCTGCTGGCTTTAGATTTATATTTTTTGTACTGACGTGAGTAGTATCAGTCTTCTCTTCTACCTTTCTGCAGGAGAGCTGAGTATATTTCCCAAAATGTCACAATATTCCTTTAAACCTTTAGATGAAGATCATGATTTTATTGTACTTTCTGCTTACTGAAAGATATGATCTTTTTATGGCTTCCAGAGTTTACTGTCTAAAAATATTACCTCTATAAACAGTCATGATACTTCGACAGTGTTTCTGACCATCCCGGCTGTAGTTTACCTGCCCTTTGCTAAGACAGATCACGGTGTGTCTGCTTTTAATAAGGTCGTGGTCTCCTGGGGCCCGAGACAACTCCTTTAACGACCTGCGCTATATCTGGGGAGGCTTCGCCTACCTGCAGGATATGATGGACCATGGCATTATACGAGTGCAGACGTCAAAGACCCAACCTCTCGGTGTTTTTGCCCAGCAAATGCCATACCCTTGCTACGTGGATGACGTGTGAGTACAAAAGCTTTTATCTGTCAGCCTTGTGATAAGAGGAAGAGGAAGGAGGTATTACAGCAATAAAATTCTGCTCACTCTAGGGAGTTGCCACTCACTGCCACCGTGTAGTTGAGTTATGGTCTTATCAGTCACTTAGGCCCTAAGGATTGTGGTTGTGGAAACTTCAAGATGCTCCCTTGTATTTATCTAACCTACCCTTTCTCTAATATCTGTTGCTCCTCTGCTAGTGTTTTATGCTATCTCTGAGATAAGAGGGCAAAGGTAGGTACTCCTCTGTTAATGTCAGTGTTAAAAGTCAGTAATAAAGATGTAACATCCTTGAGGATACATTTAATCACGAATTGAGGGTCAGCTAGGGAAAAGAAATGAATGAAGGCAGCAGGAGGGAAGGAGCAGGCCAAAGCTATTGATTTTAGTCAAACCACAGGAAATTCCTAAATAGTTGATGGATGCTGAATTATTTAAGCAGCCACCATGGGTCCCTTCCTTCCTTGTATTTCTGAGGCATTTCACTCTCAGCAAAGCGAGTGTACCGTACCCCACGTCTCACACAGCTCCATCATGTGCAGAGATTGATAACAGGACCCCATCTGTGTTCTGTATGTATGCATTGATAGCACGGGCTTCTATCATGTTAGATCAGTCACCTAGGGACAGCAATGATGCGGTATCACTCTTAATCTTCCACAGCCAAGATTTCCTCAGAGTCTGGGAAATTACTCCCATCCAAACAGCATTATGATCTCCATTAATAAAGGAAAAGCCCAGTGATGCCATCAAGAGAAGAGATAATTACCAGGGAGATTTAAGTCCAACTACACAATACACCCCTTTCAGTAGACAAAAAATATTCACCCTCTTGTGGGAAGATGCAGTGCCAGAGATTAGGGATCTAATTTTAAAATATTACGTGCTTTGGATAGCACAGAATTTACTGTAAAGCAACCGTCAGAGGGTGTTTGGATTATCATATTTAAAGAAGCCAAAGCATGGAATTTATGACTTCACATTTAAGATGTATTTGGGCTGTTAATGTTTATATGTTTTGAGTAATGATGCCCTATTCTGTACCACATGTTTGTCTTGGAAACACAGGATACATCAGTTTATGAAAGCCATATTTAAAGTAATGGCTTTATTGATGTGGCTTTCATCATCCGGTGTTTGTATTGGTGCTTTATAAAGTGATTTCCCTCTGATTTATATTCACATTGTGGCTTTAAGATTAAATGCAGCTTCACTGCTTTGCACTTTATTTTGTAGCTGCTTCAGTAAACCTGGACTAAGACACATATTTCATATTTGTTTTAACAGCCTAAGTGGGTGCACTTGGTTTGGCATGTCAGGCAATTGGATAGTTTTAGAAGTACTAATTGGAGGGATGTTGAACTAAATATTGTGCCCAGTGGAGAAGTTCATCTGAGAAGAATTATGGCAGTTTGAATTAACTGAAGCATAAAATCATCTCTATATATTAGCAAGAAGACACACTGCATTAGGAAGAAGACTGACATGCCAGCTGCTGCATTTTTGTCCAGTTTCTTTCTGTATCCAATCATTCCAGTATAATAACAACCAACCTAGCACCAGATTTCTCCACTTCCCAGTAATGCACGGCACCTTCAGAGGCGTGCTGAATATGGAGCATCACTGATACGTTTTCAAATAAAAAGCATTGATTTCTTTGCGTCGTCATTTGCAGCTTATTGTTGTGATAATGATCTGAAATCAGACAGTCATGGTACAGCTTATTTGCTAATGCCGGTCCCATTGCCTCTGTTTCATCTTCCTAACACAAAGGATTAATAATTACAGAAGATAAATTGGAGCCATAAAGCACTGCAATACCCCGGGTCCCTCCACCATTTACTCTTTCGCCTGCCTAGCCATTTGGGCATTTCTATAAATTATTAACACTTGAAAACTGCTATTTCATTCATAAATAATTGAGAGTGAAATCACACAAAGGGAAGATGCGCTACAACACAGAGAGGGGCATGATGGGGAAGAACCTTGGCGGTAATTATTTTCATCTCAATTTGTGTACTGTCGCCAGCCTAAAGGAAGGGAAGAACATTGTGCATTCAGATGAACATGTTTGCAGTCTGCTGGAACTGTGTCTCAGTTTAGAAAAGAATATTTTGTTACTTTAAGAGATGCTATACTGAAAAATCTCCAGCTGGGAACTTCGAGATGAATATTACAAATGTATATAAGATCAATGGAAAGACAATACCCTGTTGGCCACATAAAAGTTAGAAGGGGTTCAGTGTTTTTCCTAAGATTTGTTCTAGCAGCAGTTCTCAAGTGTACGAGTTTTATTTTCTGCCGCCAGAAGATATTTAGCATGTCTGCTAACACATTCTTGCACACAGTTGTAGATGTTGAATTGCATTTCATAAAATGCTTCAAGATTTATCAAAAATATGCACTTTTATTATATATAAATACAGGGTTCCTACGTAAGTATGGAAAGTATGGAAAAGTATGGGAATAAATTTGATCAATTACCAGGTATTAAAAAAGTATGGAAAATGAAAAATAAAGTATGGAAAAATATTTATTATTTCCAGACTATTACCACTGTTCTAAAATACTGTTCTCTGAAATAGGAAATTAGGTATTTCCAAAAATAATTTAATCAGTCTGGATCGTGTTTTATGCCGGGCCAAGTGAGAGCAAACGCCTCAGAAAACATACCGCCCCTTTTACCTGATTGACAAGTGGTATGTCCAGTCCGCTGCCCCATGACCCTCCTCCAGCCCCCCAGGTATCAAGTTTCACTCCAACACTGCACCTTCGACAAGAAGACGAGTTTCACGTGGTTCACAATGGGTAGATGCAAGTTTTTGGATGGATGGCTTGACAATACCGTATATAAATACTGGTTGGCCAAGGATTCCCAATTCACGCACAGAGCTAGATGCAAGCTTTGTGTGAAATCGCTTGACATCACCAACATGGGGGAGAAGGTGATTCTGAGCCTCATGAAAGGAAAAAAAACACCAACGTCTCGTTACTGCATCGCTTGCACCCAGAGTCCCAACCTTTTTGCCTCAGCCCAGACATTGAACTTACCTGAGTTTTTATTTGCATGCCATTATGGTACTTGGCTACAACCGCCTATTAAGAATGATTACATATGATGTGAAATATGATACACTGATATATTTACTCAGATGTCGCATATTCTCTGGGGGGGGTGATGAGAAGTCTGGAAATTAGGGTATGGAAAAGTATGGAATTTTGAAATTCCAAATGTGTAGGAACCCTGTAAATAGCAAAGAATTAAGTTATGTCAAAGCTAAATTATATGAAAAAGAGGTCAGTGTCAAATAACAAGAAGCCGTAGTGGTGTAAGTCAAATCCTGCTAGGTTCCTCAACAAATAGCTGACTGGAAAGACATGCTTGGAAAAAAAAATGGTGGAGAATGTTCCTCCATAATGTTAGTAAAGGTCCAGTGTGTAGGATTTAGGGGGGTGTGTTGGCAGAAATGGTTAGTGGTTGTTAGTGTATAATCATCTGAAAACAAGAATCTTCTTTTCATTACCTTACAACGAGCCATTTATATCTGCACAGGGAGTGGGTCCTCGTCCACTGCAACCAAATACTGGCTCTAGATGGGGCCGTTTGTGTTTTTAATTTTTCTGTCAGCCACCATAGTTGGCAGCATTTCTGCATCATGCCAAACAGCATCTGAAAAACAGCATTTTTTTTTAATGATTTTAATAACCAGGTCTATTTGTTTTGGAGAGAAAGAGACCTCTGTGGATAGTCTGGCTCCCGAAGAAAACCTACCAAACAATGAACACTAAAGGAATCCAAACTGGGAATTGATGTTTGGCACATGGTAGACGTTTCAGCTGGTTGCAATCTGCAATCCTCATGGCTAGAAGCCGCTAAATCCTACACACTACTCCTTTAATTGCTCAAGTGGCACACACTATTAGCTGTTGGCATGTTATTAACATGTTGAGTTCAGCTCATTGAATTATAACAGAGAACACAGCCTATTGAAAACCCACACTGTCTTGTCATAGGCTTAACATTACCTTGAAGGGCCAGTGTATAATATTTGGCATGGTTTATTGTCAATCTGAATCTGAATATGAATATTCTACCCATTAATATGTTTATACAAGTGTATAATCACTATAAAATAAAATTCATTTGGTTTTCGTAGCCTTATAATTATGCTTTTATATATGTACAGTACAGGCCAAAAGTTTGGACACACCTTCTCATTCAATGCGTTTTCTTTATTTTCATGACTATTTACATTGTAGATTCTCACTGAAGGCATCAAAACTATGAATGAACACATGTGGAGTTATGTACTTAACAAAAAAAGGTGAAATAACTGAAAACATGTTTTATATTCTAGTTTCTTCAAAATAGCCACCCTTTGCTCTGATTACTGCTTTGCACACTCTTGGCATTCTCTCCATGAGCTTCAAGAGGTAGTCACCTGAAATGGTTTTCCAACAGTCTTGAAGGAGTTCCCAGAGGTGTTTAGCACTTGTTGGCCCCTTTGCCTTCACTCTGCGGTCCAGCTCACCCCGAACCATCTCGATTGGGTTCAGGTCCGGTGACTGTGGAGGCCAGGTCATCTGCCGCAGCACTCCATCACTCTCCTTCTTGGTCAAATAGCCCTTACACAGCCTGGAGGTGTGTTTGGGGTCATTGTCCTGTTGAAAAATAAATGATCGTCCAACTAAACGCAAACCGGATGGGATGGCATGTCGCTGCAGGATGCTGTGGTAGCCATGCTGGTTCAGTGTGCCTTCAATTTTGAATAAATCCCCAACAGTGTCACCAGCAAAACACCCCCACACCATCACACCTCCTCCTCCATGCTTCACAGTGGGAACCAGGCATGTGGAATCCATCCGTTCACCTTTTCTGCGTCTCACAAAGACACGGCGGTTGGAACCAAAGATCTCAAATTTGGACTCATCAGACCAAAGCACAGATTTCCACTGGTCTAATGACCATTCCTTGTGTTTCTTGGCCCAAACAAATCTCTTCTGCTTGTTGCCTCTCCTTAGCAGTGGTTTCCTAGCAGCTATTTGACCATGAAGGCCTGATTCGTGCAGTCTCCTCTTAACAGTTGTTCTAGAGATGGGTCTGCTGCTAGAACTCTGTGTGGCATTCATCTGGTCTCTGACCTGAGCTGCTGTTAACTTGCGATTTCTGAGGCTGGTGACTCGGATGAACTTATCCTCAGAAGCAGAGGTGACTCTTGGTCTTCCTTTCCTGGGTCGGTCCTCATGTGTGCCAGTTTCGTTGTAGCGCTTGATGGTTTTTGCGACTCCACTTGGGGACACATTTAAAGTTTTTGCAATTTTCCGGACTGACTGACCTTCATTTCTTAAAGTAATGATGGCCACTGGTTTTTCTTTAGTTAGCTGATTGGTTCTTGCCATAATATGAATTTTAACAGTTGTCCAATAGGGCTGTCGGCTGTGTATTAACCTGACTTCTGCACAACACAACTGATGGTCCCAACCCCATTGATAAAGCAAGAAATTCCACTAATTAACCCTGATAAGGCACACCTGTGAAGTGGAAACCATTTCAGGTGACTACCTCTTGAAGCTCATGGAGAGAATGCCAAGAGTGTGCAAAGCAGTAATCAGAGCAAAGGGTGGCTATTTTGAAGAAACTAGAATATAAAACATGTTTTCAGTTATTTCACCTTTTTTTGTTAAGTACATAACTCCACATGTGTTCATTCATAGTTTTGATGCCTTCAGTGAGAATCTACAATGTAAATAGTCATGAAAATAAAGAAAACGCATTGAATGAGGAGGTGTGTCCAAACTTTTGGCCTGTACTGTATATATCAAGGGTCTTGCTTTAGAGAGGTCGCCATCTTGCGCCGCCATGTATGTATGTATGGCAGACCGAGTGGACAATCCAGCCAGCCAGAGAACGCGTTTCACGTGTATAAATGAACCAATGAAGACAGCAGAAGGAAGGAAGAAGGAGGAAGAAACAGCAGAGAGCGTTAGTAGTTCGTCAATAGAGTGTAGTGAAAAGTTTTTTTAGTTATAAAGTTTGCGAATGGACCACACTTACCACGCAACAGGAGAGAATGAACCCGAACCGTCATCTGCGAGGAAAAGAAGACGCAACTTCACTCCTTGTGATGCACTCTCTGCGGCGCTTTTCCTCCTGATGATATATCTCCCAACGATGGTAGCAGTAGCACCGAATCCCATTCTGTGCATTCAGCCTCTCTTCTCAGCATCAAATACATGGAGTTCCTCATCTGTATGCTCCGGCTCAAACAGGTATGGCTCTGGGTCTGTGTCCGCTACAAGAAACTCTTCAAAATCGCGTTCAAAGTCGTCCATTGCAGCTACTATAGTCCGGAGATATCGCTAGGCTAAATAAACAGCTGAGCACTGTTTACCGGCTACGCTGTCAGTCAGTGTGCGGGCTGGAGATTGGCGGAGCAGAGAGGGGAGGGGGGTCCCCACTTAGTATGGCAAACGAGTATGTGTGTAAAGTTATGAAGTGTGTCTGTTACGTTAGAAGAGTCAGAGTCTTTTACCCCCTGGAGTGTTACCAGAGTTTCTGGAGTGCTCAAATAAACAGGCCTTTTTTCCGAACGCTCCTCTGGTCTCCTGCTTGTGAGGGATTCATTACAATATCGTAACATGGTTTAGATTTCTAAATAAACATTCACCTCATCACTAGATAGACCTACTCCTGAAAAAGTTGTGCGCAAGGCTTTTTGTCCCTACGAGGCCACCGTCATTTACCCAACAGGAGGGGTGAGCAAGTGAGCCCTGCAATCTAGAATTTGACCACTGATGTCACTGTTTTCAACGGTTTTCAACCCATTTTACACACTGGGCCTTTAACTGATAAACTGCCAATTTGATGTGTGGCAGACCTTTAGATATTGTGTAAATGATTTGGAATTTCCCTTCCGTACAGGGTAAATGATAATAATCATCATGATAATAATGCATTGCAATTACATGGCACTTTTCTACAACACAAAGCAATTAAGGTATTTGTACTACCAGGCTGACCTGCAGATTCTAACCCCCTCTATAGGCTTGTCATAAGAACCGATACTTCAATACCAATTCGATGCCAACATGCAAAAAATACATCGGTATCTTTTTTTTTTTCGGTACCGGATACAACTTTGCCCTCAGTGGGCCGTGTCGATTCCTGTTGGAACTGACAGGAGCAGTATACACGCCTCAGTCTGTGCCGAGGACGAGCACCAAAGAAGAACGCCTGTTCCCCATCGTTTTTGCTAGAAACAGTGGCTTCTACAAGTGCTAGAGCTTAGATTGGGCCCAAAAAAATCCAGCCCGTGGTATTGAATGAGTATTGAGAATTGTGGAAATTCACAGGTATTGGTATCAACTACTGAAATTCTGTTATCGGGACAAGCCTACCTCTCTATAATCCACAAATATTTTTTATTTTGTCTAAACTCCAGATCATGCCTAATAACTTTGGTGAATAAAGAGAAGTTTTTATTTTCCCAGCAAAAGTTATAGTGAGATACACATTCTTCCAGACTGCATTTTCAGCCCGCCAAAAAATGTATAATGCCATCTCTGTAATGCACAGCATCTGCACTACTATCAAATATCAGAGGGCTACTAGTACGACACAGGCAGCAAAGCCGTCGCCACAGCCAGCGCTGCTTATATATGAGCAATAACCAATAACAGACTGCTTTTTCTCGTGCTCGTGCATTATCTGTATTGCTTGCAAATATGATTTTTAGCTAAATGCAGCTGAAGTTGATTCATTTTTTTTTAAATTTGAGGGAAATGGCGGTAATTTAATTGATAGTTTGAGCACATCATGTACAATTCACACAACAGAAAATATTTTGACTGGCGCTCAGGAAACTGTTGTCAACTACACAATTAGTTTCTGTGTGAAGACCGTATCATCACTTTATTTTTATCTTTTTTCCGTTTCTTTCAATCTCACGAAAACAGTTTTTCTACTTCACTGATAAACTTCAACCAGCAAGGCAGCATTATCTGCACTGATCTCAGCACTCATCAACACTCCTAACATCAGACCTGCCTTTGAAATAATATTTGGTCCTCATTTCCTCATCACTGTTTTCCACTGTAATGCCCCCGATGTACGACCAGCAATCTGGGCCACAGCTGACCCTGTTGGCATTTCAGACCTTTAGATAACCAGACTATATTAGCTCCCGCTGTCTTCATATTCACAGTATGCGCAGGCCTGAGATGATTGTGAAGGATAAAGCTTGACCCTTGCAGGGCCCAATAGCACATAAACTGGTTCTTTATCAGCGGCCTCTGCGCCATCGCACGCCGCTGAATCAGAGGCATCTCTTGTTTGGACACCGAGGCTGTGCTCCCCATCAATAGGTCTTTCACATTCACATGGGCTTGATGTGAGATCTAAGGCTGCTTTCAGCAATACATAAGATAGAGCCGCAGTGGACATGAGGACTATTCAGCTCAAGGATGTGAGAGGAAATGTGCTTTTGTCCATCTACAGTGGCTAATTATTTAATTTGTGCACTGTTAGTTCATAGAGTGGGTGAAATAGTTGAGCATATTTGGGACATCTGAGGCTCATAACAAGCTAAATCAGCTGTTGATGTTCCATTTTAGTGTTCATAGTAGTAATAACATCAGAAACCATTCCTTGCATGACTCTTCACAGGTTGAAAGACCTCTTTGTAGCCATGGCTGAAAAGGCCTCACACTGTACATGTAGCTCTCAGAATATTTTTTTTTTATCCATGCTTACATAGGAGAATAGTTGGAAAAGGAAACTGTATATTGATTTATTTTACCAATATTAATACCAGGATGCCCCGATACTGCATTTAACAGATGCTAAACGGATGCTAAATGGTCACAATGCAAAGCCTGAATGTGTGGAACCAATCAACATGTTGATTAGTGCGCAAAAAGAGCTGTGCATTAATGAGTTTGTTTATTCATTCATTTGATCCTTTGTGACCTGATCATCATTTCCTCTCCTCTGCTTCAAGTGGTGAATTTACAGCTCGCAATTACTTAATACAACACAGTCTCTGGCTTTTGTTTGATATCTAGTTTAAAAAAAAAAAAAATAAAAATTGTAAAACATGTAACAGCTTCAAAACTTATGACTAGGGTATTTATTAACGTACTTTGTCGTAGAACAAAAGGTGAAAGCCTCTTATACTTTATTTCAAGCATCTAACCAAAAGCTGATTCAAAAAAAAAAAAACATTGACTTTGAGACAAAGGGACCGGAAGTGCTAAAATGCTAACTTATTTCTGGGTTTTAGGACTCTTGGGATACTTGCACCACTGTGTAGCATCAGCTTGAGGTCTAATACCGCCGTATTCTTGCCATCCAAGCACTTACACTTCTGGTGCATTTGTGTTTAATGTAAAAATGTGTTTTTGTATTACTTACATGTTTTTTCCAAGCAGAGTGGTATTTCAAATTGTTTGGATGAAGCTATTCAAAGACATTCTCATTATTCTAGCTGCTGGATTCATATTCTTAAACTTGAGCTTAGTATATTGCAGTTGCCGAAAAAGTCATCACGAACTTTAGAAACCATAGGGCTATGTTTAAAACATGATAATTGACAAACATGACAAACACACACAGCAGCAGACAGAAACAGAGCTCTACATGTGATTTAAACATAGCAGAGAGCTGAATCTCTTGCTGACCAGCCCAGAGAAATGTGCTTCTGGTGTGAACGGCCAGGCGACTGCTGACGGGCAGCTGAACGACAATTAATAAATCGGGGCACCTCTGCATCGAGTGTGAACCAGGCATAAGACAAAACTTTTCTGTGTGCTTTAATCTCAAACTTAACCCCAATTTGATGTAACTCTGAACAAATAATGCTTTCAGTTTCTTAATATCCGGATATTAATATTTATACAATTTTTCACAAAGTATTCAGTGAGGACTAATGAAAGCAGTGCATCACTATCAGTGGTTCATTTCTTTTATCATTTTCCCCCTAAATGTAAGGCTGAGATATGAATTTTAAAATCGTATAATAAACTTAAAACTCTTACTGTTCCTCAAAACTTTCCTCCACAGTTGGTTCATGGAATTATACCTTGTTTTATTGATGTGATCTTGCTGCTACGGAGAAAAAAAAGACAAAACATGACATATGAGTTCCTAAGTACCCTTTATGCTATAACCGCATGCACATTTTTCCCTTAAGCAATAATTTGTACCAGCAATGAGATAATCCGCATTGAATAATAAAGTCTGTTCCCTTCAATGAATCGCTCATTTCCAGCCAAGGAACTCAACGGTATATTTGCTCAAAATGAGATGGGAAGCTTTTTTATGCCAACCTCTGGGGAGGCTGTGCTCTACTATCTCTCGATTTACTGAGAAATCAGTCTTCTAGCTTCCCTAAATTTAGGTCAGGCTGCCAATGTAACTGGAGCCCCATAACACAGACCTGCCGGGAGTTCTATTACTTAAGCACCCTTGATCGATCAGCAAATGTATAATTCAAGAGCATCTGGTGGCAAGGTTGTCAGTGTCAGACACGGTGTGCATGACTGATCTCTTCCCCTCCAGTGCTAGAAGTCACAGAAGGAGTTAACTCACGCAGGCTGTCAGCTGTTACAAAGACGTTAGGGTGGAATCAGTAGTAGATAATACCAGAATTAGTATTCAACCTGATGCCTTTGCTACTTGCGGCTGCTTACCTCCCCAGAAGAGGTGCTAATGTATGAGTTATCTTTATTTGTCGACGTGTATTGATTTCAAGCTCCTCAGGTTTGAATTTCCAGGCTCAAAGAGGCAGTTTTATTTATGTAATCTTGTAACAGATATTGGTTTGTAGTCGCTCTGGGTCTGAACTTTTAGAAACTCTGTGTCAACCGATCCTTTGTTGCTGCTTATCAAGGCCTCGTTTGAAAGTGATCCACCCCACGAGGGCAGGGGAAGTGTCCTCGAAAAACAAGCCCATCTCTCTCTCATTCAAGTTCTCATATAACTGAACTTCCTCTCAGGTCTCAGTGGAACTAACTTAATCTCTTTGATGTGTTTGCAAGACTGTCCAATACTTTCATAATCAGTTGATTTAGTGACAAACTTCATTCTAAACATTATTTTGCACGGACTGAAACTTAAAAATAAATGTCCTTGTTAAAATGCTGTGTGTGCTTCCTGTTAACTTGGTGCAAATTTAAGTTCTTCACTTCAGTGAAATCTGTTGCAATTAAGTAATTAAAAAACTTGTTTGGGAGAAACTTTTTGGAAAGAATTGGAAAGATTTAAGATCACCTCCTGATAAAAAGCACGGGACTAACTAGCAATTAGAGAAAATAGATGTGTGAGTGAACTGTTCTCACTTGGCAGGGATTCAAAAAGACTTTTAAAAATAACTTGCACAGATTTAAAGTAGAAATTAACTTTATGAAAACGTGCTGGAAGTTTGCTTTGATCAATTGTTTTGTTAACTAGCGTCAAAGAGGATCATTCTGCCAATAAGTGCGTATCCACTTCGTCTGTACTTCGATGCTGAGCAGTGCTTTGCTTGCATTATATCACCAGTATTTATAGAGTGCAAGCATAAGTGATATTTGAAATCTTTACTTTGTCAAAATCTATTTGATATCTCTCCTTTGCTGTCTAATAAAGCAAAGGAAGCACTTTGTTATATTGGCAGAGGAGAAGATATTGACATGGCATTTTGGTGGCATTATGAAGCCAGTTTAATATCGCCTTATTGTGTTGTAACGGCATCAAATCATACATCATCTCTGGCATGAAGTGCAGCACTAAATGGTTTGATTGAGCTGATGCACCGGGTTTATGAAGGTTAGCTCAGTGTGAAAATAAAAATGCCTCAGTGGCATTGAGTCCATGAATACAACAGATCGTCCTGATTGTCCCTCATGCTGATAACACTTTCAGTATCTGCAAAATAGTTTCCATTTCCTTTTACTCAACCAGAACAAGTACAAATTGAGATCGCAAAAAGGCAACCTTTAAAATTAAGCATGTATGTAAAAAGCTGATTCTGCTTTTGTTAGGTATCATTGAGGACAATATCTTTGTTATCAGTTATTCTTGTGTCTTTCAAATGTCGTAAAAATTTGAAAAATGCTCATAACGCTCTCCCAAAGCTCGAGGTGATGTCGGCACGTTGCCAGTTTTGTTTGACCCACAGTCCAAAAGCCAAAGATCTTCATTTTATTATCACATAATGCCTACCATACATTAGAAGACTTTGAATAGACTTATGTCTGACACCAGCTCACATCTAAAGACAGTTTGAGTTTTTAGTCACACACTCCAAGATTTTGCAGAGACTGGGCTTCTTTCAGGATCACAATTGAGACTTAAACTAGATTCCTTTTGAGGTTCTTTCCCATCCTGCTCCTTGTGGAAAATATTACACCAAAAACCTATAACTCTAGAAACACAAGATAAAAGGTGTCCTATATATAGAGAGAAACTGCATTTGCGTACAAACTTTACACTTAAGATTTTGTTACCTTATCTTTCTACCTGCCCCCATTTGTTAGCTGCGCTTTTTTTAGGAGACAGTGGGAGTTTTGACCACCTTACACCAAACGTTATTCCAACATTTGAAATTTGTGCCATCTCTTGAAAAGTTAAGTCTAAGGCCAGCATAAGACAAAGAAAATTAATGCTTTGAATGAGGCTTGAAGAATAACTTGAATTTAATTAAAAGTTACCGAAATAGTTGCAGTTCAGTTTTCTGTTGATGGACTAACTGATGCATCTTTTCAGCTCCAGATATTACCAACTATCAGTGTAGTTATTGCTGTGTTTTTGTACAATCATAAGATGAAGAGAGGTGCGCTCATTTAGCAAACTCTCCCAACAGGTGTCGGATTAAACAGTGAAAATCCAGGCAATCCACACAGAGTTCTTTTGCTACCACAGTGTCTTATTCAGTGTGCCACGTTTTGATTAGGTCTTCATGATGCACATCCCTTGTCATTGTACAGTAAGTTACAAGGCACTTGTTCGCTGAGTACCTAGCATCTATATAGAGTGTATACATACAATATGTACTCATGGGGCATGTGCAGCTGGCTGAAAGCACACTAGCACTCATCTGGCAATATGTACTCCATAACAAAGACAGCCTCGCCTATATACACTCGCTCCCTTTATCAGTGAACACTTTTGATGTTTTTGACTGCTTTCTTTCATAACCAGCTTCATCCAGAGTATCGGAGGCATCCTCCCCATGTTCCTGGTATTGGCCTTCATGTACACCGTGTGCATGACCATCAAAGGCCTTGTGCTGGAGAAGGAACTCCGGCTCAAGGAGGTGCTGCGTGCTGTTGGCATTCAAAACGGCGCTCTTTGGGGCGCAAGGTTCACAGAGAACATTGTCCTGCTCGCAGTTCCCTGTGCGCTCATAAGTATCATGGTTAAGGTCAGTAGAAAAGTGTCGCTCAGTGGAAAGTATCAAAACACAAAGCACACAGTATGAATATGATACATGTAACTACTTTTCAGTGACATCTTGAACATCCATGAAAAATTGCAGCTACTTGTATTGCATTAAAGTTGTTTCGTGTCATCAGTGTGGCTGCATCTTCATTTAAGAGATAGCTCTACCTAAAAATTAATTTCAGCCAAAACCAAATTAATAAACATGATAAAGATTACAGTACAGCTCATCAAATGCAAAAGAACCAAGAAAACAAGCATCTTACCAAAAGCAGTCAGCCAAATAATTTGCTGCTCTCACAAGTCGTACACTTCAGAGAATTGTTTTGTGCTTTGTGTTTTGGTATTTCTGTTGTTCTCAATCATTACATATTAATGATCTCAGAATCAAATCATTATCAGTGATTCTCCAAATCCAAATGATTCCTCCTCAGTCTTAGTAATCGAGCATGCAACCAAAACTGCAATTTAGTCAAATTAAAATCACGGCAGCAGCATTGGCCCTATATTTCCTGTAATTGCATCACCTCTGCTTCTGTGCCTCATATGTAAGGAATGCCTCTGTTATGTAATTTGAGAGATGAATGATTGGTACTGTATATTTCCATGATTGCAATGAAAATTTATTATATTTGGCCACTGGGACATTGTGCACTATGTTACATTATGTCAAATAGAATTTGCAGGGTAATAACCGTAAGTAGGAGGAATAGTGGTTTAACCGAAGAGGAGCTCTGGTGTGCGGACTAAACTACCTTTTGCAGCCCTGGAGTTCATATTTTTTAATACACACAGCTCTGATTTGAATGAAATAGTAAGATAAATTGGGTTATGTGAAACAAAATTCAGCCAAACATGATTAATATAAGGCTTGTTTTTTTCCCTGTGCTGACTAACACAAAAGTTAACCCCTCAGAAGTAAATTGAGACGACTCGTCAAAGCACCGTGTTTAGATTTATTATCTCGGAATTTTCCCCGGCCTTTGAGCTCATGCATAATGTACATAGGAGAGGTTGGAACAGCATGAAAGAACAATACTAAAGACAACCAAAGCTTATCTCAGCATCATCACGCTCATGATGTATAATGCACTGCAAGTACAATCATCTAATGGGTCTAACATCATCAATCACGGGGAAAAACTTTGGAACAAAATGCAGAACGGAGTTGGTGTTACTCCCAGAATAGAGGTGCATGTGTGTGTGTGTTTTTCTTATTGAGAAAATGTCTGCATACAGAAAATATCTTAAAGGGTTGTGAATGTGTTTTTTAGTTGTTAATAGACAGATCCCTCTGTTGAATCAATGATTTGGAGGGGATGTAATGGACTTGCTTATCTGACGGAACGATCCTGCTTAAGGATCGATGGGGAAAGATGCACAGAGCGCAGTTATCACAAAATGGAGACCCTTTGTGCCATAGGTGACATATGATGTAGCAGCATTATTACTGCTCTCCTTTAGATCGAGCACATCCTTCAACAACTCCTTGTTTTGTAGGCGTCGGTAATGAAATCAAAGAAAGGATGGTTATTTTAGATCAGCCTAATCAATTTTTGCAGTTTAATTGGGGAAATGCGGCTGGTAAATAAAAACTGATATTTGAACAGCTGGGTGAAATGTAATTTCCCATCAGCCTAATGTGTTTGCAAGCTATCAACAATTTGTAAACATTAATAACAATAAATTGAGTTAGTTGAGTGCCTTGGAGGAGCAGCCGCAAACACGATGTGTATTCAGATCACAGGCCCATTCTAAATGATAATTTCACAGCCATTTTCAGCACATTAATAATAATAGCAAATCAAATGGTAATTATCATAAGGCTGTATCTGGATTAGGTGTGACAACAACCAGTTTTGTCATCTGCACCTGAGTCCTCTGTCATTTTACACTTGTTTTCTCTTCCATTATGGAGGAGCTAATGCATTTATTATTTGGCATCCGGACTGATATATTTGCACTGCTCCCCTCACTTGGCTCCGGTCTCCGACCAGCTGAATCAAGGTGGGTTTTTTTTCCCCTTTCTGTGAAAACTAACACCGATCAATGATGATCAATACACGTTTCCTCTCCCAAACAGTATGTCCTTGTTTTGACGCCATGAGACCACCTTCCAAATGCTTTGTCATGTTTGCACTCGGTCATTAAAATTTGATTAATTTGTTGTGCACGACAACACTGAGCACTGAGAAAGGAATGCAAATGAGAGTGTCAGAGACCACCGTCACAGTTGGTAGACGGTTATTGACATCTCATCAATCACTCATGCACACAGGATGAAAATAAATTAATAAAATTAGAAATTATTGATCCAGAGATGTGAAATAGAGGAAGATTGCATTTACCTTGGTGCTAAAGTCCACTTTAAAGTGCTTGTACTTTACTTAAAAACTTTGATACCATGCTACATGTAAAACATTTTAGAGTTCAACTTTAATTTGACAGCAATAGTTAGTTATAGTATACGATAAAATGTTATATATATATGTTATATTATAAGTTTATTAAGCATGTAAGCAGCATTCCTTATTATTACTGATAACTTGGGGACATTTTGCCGATTGTGCTTCCATAGAAGTGAAGTTTTAAAAGCAGGACTTGTACTTGTAAATTTATATTGTGAAATTACCACATTTACTGTTATTGTGTTGCGTTGAGTGTTTCTTCCACCACTGACAATCGGTCGTGCCTGTATTAAACTTGCATTTTGAGAACGTTTGACAATCTGGCACGTACAAGTGCCTGTTTCATCACCACTGCAATGAGAAGTCTGTATTGCTGATACACTTCCCTGTACTAGAAATCTGTATCTGAATATCTCCTCTGGTAAAGAAAGAAGGAAAAAAAAGCGTGATAATGAAGGTGAAAATGCATGCAGAGCGCATTGCAGTCAGAATGCTTATTGATTGCAGCGTGATAGGATCTCAGCCAGGTGTAAATGCAGTCGGCACAGTCGGGCCACACTCTTAAAGCAGTTATAATCAATATTTTTATCATAACAATGAATCAAGTGACCATGTGCATGTAAAAAGGCTTGCTCATAATGATGAGCCCACATAGAATTATCACCCGTCTCTCAGCTCTGCAAAGCATTTAAGCATCTTTCAGCTCATTATTTGGGTTTATGGCCCACAGCTTTACTGCAAGGTTCAGTCTCACCGCTCTCATCAGCAGTGTCTGCAGCAGCAGGAAGTTGTTTACAGCAAGAAAGCTCTAAAAACCTATTGTACGCTACCTTATAAGCACCACACAGCAGTGAGTAGGAAGTTCTCAACTAGCTGGTGGATATAATGAAGGATTTAGCAGCTAAAGAAGCCTGATGTTTCCCTCAGGAGTAGCAAAAACCAAAGCAGAGCAAGTTTATGAAAGTTTTCTGTACAGGTTGTTTTTTTGCCCCCAAATGCCTAATTGATCAGTTAATACCAGCTTAGAGGGGACCTACTATGCTTTTCTTTACTTTCTGTCACATCTGTCACATTAATCTTTTCAGACCAAGTGTGAATACAGTTGTTCCAGCAGAGACAGTAGAGGAAAATAAACAGGTTTTTGACCGGCAAAGCATGTAAAATTCTAGTAGAAACTCAAAATACAAATATGAACCTGAAAACAAGCATGATAGGTCCCCCTTTAATAAAAAATACCAACCCAACAAGTTTAGAAGTCAACGAATTTTGCCTTTTATGGCTACTTCAAGAAAGGCCGAGCAAAAGCTGCAGATGACCTTGTCTTTGGCAAAGGATTGAGATCCAATCATAATGCTGGCAGGATTGTGATAACAGAAATGCTGATACATATCAATGTAAAGATAAACGTCAGTAATTAGACACATCATCCAAATAAGGTATCCAGATACAGATGAATTGATAATACCAGATGTAAATAGGGTCATTGTCTTGTCTGGTCCGACTGTGCCAACCCTCAGGTTCCTCCGGTCTCTGGCACGCTCCCTCCCTTTATACTTGACTTTAGCCTGGATCTACTCTGTGGCCATGATCATCAAAGGCATCGTCGCAGAGAAAGAGGCGAGGCTTAAGGAGACCGTGAGGATCATGGGTCTGAGACCTGCCATCTATTGGCTGAGCTGGGCAGTGTCCAGTGTGCTGCCGCTGGCCATCAGCGCTCTCAGCCTTGCTCTTGTACTGAAGGTGATTACAAAATGATTTAACAATGATTCAAGGAGGACCCAACGCTACTTTTGGAGGGTTTTGGCTAGCATGTCTCATGTAGTAATGAGAGTTTTGTTTAAAATAATGAAGATGTTAATCTGAAGAGAATCATGTGGTAACCAGTAAAATTAGATAATTGTACTTGACGCTAGCACAGTTGTACTTCAGTTCATTTAGTCTTTGCAAATTTGGAGTTGCTATAATGAACATTCATACAGCTCCATGCTGCAGTGTCCTCTATAAGTTTTTTTCATCATAATTGCATCCATTACAATAGCACCATTATCCTAACAGTTCAAGTGCCTCTTTGAATCAGGCTTGGAGAAGACATCACGGTGTAAATGTGGGAGAGGGGATGGATTCATGAGTAGCTCACCAAAATTAGAGAAGGGTCCTCCTTCAAACTGGCAGAGTGAAAGAGTGACATATTCAATGACTTTCAGATTATGTAATAGAATATGAGGCAACTGGGAAAATGTTCAAGTGTATTACAATTATTGATAACACCAAGTATTTTAACCCCTCTGAAAACTCTTTCACTCTGCCTACTGGGTTTTAAAAATCAGCTTTAATAATCACATTTTCTAAATCTCTTCATTTCCATGATGCATTATCTACAAGAAAGCCGCCTCTCCCGAAACTCAAACTTTTTGGACATAAAATTCACATTTCTGTTTCTCTCCTGTCTTCCTGACACAGTACGGCAAAGTGCTGCAATACAGCGACCCCTCAGTGATCTTTGTCTTCCTGCTGGTGTTCTGCCTGGCCACCATCACTCAGTGCTTCTTCATTAGCGTCTTCTTCTCTAAGGCCAACTTAGCAGCGGCGTGCGGCGGCCTCATCTACTTTGTCCTCTACCTGCCGCACACTCTCTGCTACGCCTGGAGGGACGTCATGGGTTTCCGGGCCAAGGTTGTTGTGGTAAGTCCATCTTTAGCTCTGACATGGTTTTTAATATCTTCCCCTGCTGTTATCACACAGGAGGGCTGACTGTATTCCGAGTTATATTCTTAGGTTATGTTTTTGCCACCATAATCACACTTTGGCAACCGCAGCCATTGATTCCTTATCCTTTTCCTTTTAAATCCAAACAAGCATAAGTCTGATTCGGTTGGTGCTGGCTGTTATGAAAGGAAGTGAATTTAGTCCCAGTGTCACTGATATCTGCAAGAGATTTGCCTTTATCGTACCTGCACAGTTGGGCTGATAATGAGCTGCGTGTGTCTGCAAGATGAATTTAGAGGTCGTGTGAAATTTAAACACAGAAGCATTTAGGGATTGCTTTGAATATTCACACTATCACTGTGTGTTGGTCCCCATTTGTTCTGGCATATTTTGGCACAAACCTAAAGAACTTTGTTCAAACCAGACATACTCAAGTGATGGAAACATGAAACATTTACATAAAAGAAGAGACTAGACAGACACAGCGAGGATGTTGGGGATTTTCTCCCATCCTCTAAAGGATAAAGATAAATAGTACACCATTGCTCAACTTTCAGTATAGCCTTTCTGCGTGACCTTTATGGTGATGGCGCTATCATTTGTCGTCAGGCTGTCCTTTGTGCAGACAAAGACACACAAAATCTTGAATCTTCATTTCCGTGCGTGCGACTGCTTCTTCCCAGAATTTCAATCAGGTCATGTTTTCTCATTTGTCAGTCTCAACAATGCGGTATCAGATGTGGGTGGCCGAGGCAAACACTCTCATGTTTCTTATTTGTCAAATTGAAATAGTGGCAGTCAGTAATATCTTACATTGGCACCTGACTGAAGTAACTTCTGCTTCCATCTTTCATCTTCTACTTTGTAAACCTTGCCTTTGCCAGCAAGCAGTGTCAACATACCAGCTGAAACTGCTTTGAGTAAGTCCTTTAAAATGATGTCATCCCTTTACTTTAAAAAACTTTTCAGTCCACTTCCTTTCACAGACTGCATGCAGGTTAGGGAGGCATTTTACATATAAAGCACTGCAAACCTTATTTAATCTCTACACAAAGTGCCATTGCTAGGTCCTCCCCCGGCGCTGAGATTTTTCTCCCCTGCTCCAACTAGATGGATAGCCCTCTAGCCCTCTAATTAGCATGAGCAATGTTCCTGTGACCAAACCACTATCCAGTTCATCCTTACACTTTATCAGAGATGTGTGTGTATGTGTGTGTGTGTGTGTGTGTGTGTGCAGAGATTTCTCTCTCTCCCAACTCAGATGAAACTACACCGTGCTGAGGCATACAAATTCTCCCCCACATTGTCCTTGATAATGAAGTCTTTAATCGGAACAGAATTTCAAAAGATCACCTGAATTTATACGGACAGTTTTGATTGCAGCTGTGCGCCAAAAGACAGCTACAGGCAGTGTATCGGGGGGCCCCTATAAGACAGGGCACAGTCACAATCCAACTACCCATCTACTGTATTATTACCATATTCTCCGTCTTTTACTTCAAGTTTTTAATGAAACAGAAACAAGAGAGAACCCGCAGTTCTTTCATGTTCTGGACAACCAGAAATATTTCAATTAATCTTTCAGTCCTGGAAAAAACCTTGAGGAAAATGGTAATTCCCGCAAAACCATTCAGAACTTCATCATTTAGTTTTCTTGTGCTGAAATCAGTTAATTGATCTTTGCTCATGCAACATCTGGCAGCGCATTTAAGCATATGGTTTTTGTTCATGCTTTTTTTTTTTTTGCAGTAGTGTGAGTCTTCTGATGTTTTAATATATAGTATACTATATATGTGTACTACAGACAGTATAGAAGCAGATAGGAATTAAGGGGGAAGAGAAGGGGAATGACATCATCAACAACAGCCCAGAGTTGGATCTGAAGCAGGGCCTCAGCCTTGATCAATCAGCTATTAAAATGCCCTGCTGATTCTTTCAATTAATGAATGAATTGTTTGGTCTATAAAATGTCATCAAATTGTGTAAAATGACTGAATAATTTCCCAAAGCTGAAGATTATGTCTTCAGATTGCTTGATTTGTGCGACCAGCAGGCCAAAACCGAACGATATTGAAGCTGCTAATTCTCACATTTGAGAACCTAAAACATGGCAATCTTTGATTAACAATTACACACCTACAAGAAATAACAGCCAATTTTCCATCAGTGGACTAATTGATTAATGGTATGCTCTTGTCTTTCCAGTCTAATGCATTCTGTAAGACTTTTTCGTGTAAGACTTTTTCGTGTAAGACTAACAACTGGCTATTACAGTTTTTAAAGAAAACTTCTTCAGACAGAAACACATTTGTCTCTGTGGTGATCCCGTCCGTCATTCCAGCTCTAGTTGTCAGAAATGTCCTGGAAATGACTTCCGAGAAAGAGCTGGAACTCTGATCACTCTTCCCCTTAACAATGCTCTCTGTCTGCAGCCAGCTGAGTGGTGGCTGAATCTGCAGCGCTGACATGTGTTCAATAGAGGGGGCTTGTTTTGTCTACCTCCCAACTCGTGCCCTTTTCTCAAAAGCCAAATAAGTGGCTCCTGTGGTTTTGTCAGCCATTCATACTCAGGTCAAGGATGGGTGCCCACCAGCCCTGCTGTCACCCCTCATCTACTGGCTTACTGTTGATTGCTTGTCAGTAGATGGGCAGTGGAGGACAACACAGAAAGTTGCCAGCAGTTTTAGCAGCCAGGCTCGAGGTTTGGTGTCACCGCAGGGCTTTCCAGATCCTCTGCCTGGTAATGTAACATCGGGTAGACGGTATCCGTGATTGTTCCCCTCTGAAGCTTCAGCAAATGCTGCTTCTGCCGGAGTGAAAATGCCGCGAGCAAATGAGGCGTGATGAAACAGCTGGCAGGCAACATGGCAATGCAGAGTGATAGGCCATGGCAGATGATGTCTCACAGGCAAAGTATCATTTGCAATTTCCTACTGTATGAAAGCTCCCAACAAATCTTGGTGTTCAGCACACACATTTTACTCTCCATTTTTTGTTGCTCTAAAATAAAGTCCTTAGAGATGTTCACAAAGGCAACACAGCAATTAAACCAGCTGATGCCTGTTGATTTTGTTCCTCTGTCTGCTACAATAGTTTATTGATCAGCTGAGTGTGACCTCGGATGGTAAGATTAAGTCATCACCTGAATTATTTAAAGCTGCAATAGACATGGTTTTTGCTTTAACTAATCATGATAAAGTGAATGTTGATTTCACAATGTTATGGTTAAAGCATAATGACACCACTGGCATCCAGATTGGTTCCCTATAAGCCTCGCTTTCTCTCTGCAATTCTGCCTTACACCGGGTTTGATCTCTGGAGGAAATGAGGGCTCAATTTACAGCACTAAAGAGGTGTATCAAGCAGGCTGCGACACAAAAACACAAAGATAATAGCACTTTTGTTTTCCCCGGTAGCTTTTGGTACCTAACCCCAGTAACAATAGAGTATCAATGTAAATTCTTTGCAGTGACCATCCCCAGTAGTGGAAATAGTGGACAGTGGAACAACAGATGTAACTCTGGAAACTGAGGTAGTTGCTAGGCTTGTAGGAAAACAGAAAATGATTCAGTTGTATTTGTGACAGCAGTGCCAACAAGAAAACTATTTTGAAACGCTAGTTGGGAAACTTTAAAAGTCATCTGTTTCCACTGTAATGAAATATTCCCTGAGGCCACACTTAGGCTTTAAAAGACATTTTGGGAAATAGACGTATCTGCGTTCCTACAGAGATTGCAATGAGCAAATGGCTACCATTTTTATGTAGTTAGCTAGCAGCTACTTAGCTCAGCTTAGCATAAAAACTGGAAACACAGGGCAGCAGCTTGCGTGGCTGTGTCCACAAGGAATAAAATCCGCCTACCAGCACCTTCAGAGTTGTCTAATTAAGATGTTGCATTTTGTTTTACTCATCTGGACAGAAACTGAAGTGTAAAGTTCTGTGACGGTCTGTGAGCCTGTGGTTTCTACACTGGAAGCTGCGTAGCTGGCTAGGCAACAGTAACATGGACGCTATGGTCGACGCTTTGAAGCCACCAAAGTTAACAGTTCAGCCACAAGCTGAGTCACAAGCCGGTCACATAATACATGAAATGCAAAGGCATGGTGACAAAGAGACAAGATGAGACCACTGAGAGTATTAACCTTTTCCTCAGACATATAAAATCGCGAAGGAGAATATATTAACTCACATTAACCACCGAAAAAATGAACCTTCATGGCCACCTCCATCTCTAAAAATGTCAGCAAACGTGTCTCAACTTGTAAACTTGGAGCTTACAAGGTGTGAATACCTCGAGAAGGGGACGTTTATATGGACTTTCTTGTACAAACAGTAAACATGACTGCATTTGAAGGCAGCATATTTCTTGGCTGCAACCAGTTGCCAGGCAACCACCAGAGACACCAGGAAGTTGGTGTCATGCTGGCTGTGGCTAACCAACTCCTGGCTCCAGCTACATATTTAGCTATATTTATCAACTATGTCTAACTTCTCCTTTAACTGTAAATCATTTGGCTTGCGCTTCTTTCCTTCCCAGAGTTTATTGTCGTGCGTTGCCTTTGGCTACGGCTGTGAGAACTTTGCCAAGTACGAGGAGCAAGGCATCGGCATTCAGTGGTTCAACATAAACAGCAGCCCAGAAGAGGGAGAGCGCTACACCTTCCTCGTGTCCATCTTCATGCTGCTCTTCGATGCTGCGTTTTACTGGGTGCTCACCTGGTACATTGAAAATGTCTTTCCAGGTAATAAACAGATTAATTAGTCATTTTTACACCATCTACCTCTGCATTTCTAAAAAAAAAAGGTGGACGATGCAAAAACATTGCGTCCTACTTCACTCTTCTTGCATGAGGTGTCCTCCCCTAGCCCAGCTTAAATCAATAGCCAAAGCAGCCATCCTAACAGGCTAGTCTTAATGCTTTTCTCATCGACTCTAATTAAAAGAAGAGAGGATTTGTGCCAGGCTGTCAAGAGGAAACATACACTGTAAAGTACCATATTCCCTCAAGCCAAGCTGTTATTAAAATGTGAATAATGTTCTCCACGCTTGATCCCAGGCCAATATGGAATCCCTAAGCCATGGTACTTCCCGTTCACTGTATCTTACTGGTGTGGGACAGCCTCGGTGGCTCACGTTGACCCTGGCTTGCTGAAGGACTCGACTGAACCGAACGGTAAACTGCCATATCTTTGTCAGCTTTTACTGTGGTGTGTAAGCGACGTGTAACCTGTGCAGTTCTCATGTATTTGTCAAATTCTCAGCAGCTCAGCCAGGAACTAGAGGGAACATAGTTGTATTAAGAAGTGTAAGTTAATTGGAATGGGTCGCAAACAAACATTAGCACCTTATTTGTCACTTAAGGTGATAATGGAGCTTGGCACTATGTGGTGAATGTAGGTGAGCGTCAAGTCTGGAACTTGTTAAAAAAAAATACAATTTCCAATTAAAATTCAGAAGAGTGAGCTATGGTTGTTATTTTTGTCTTCTAGTGCTCAGCAGGGTTTTTACCATTTTAAAAGCCAAATTGACTATAAGTAAATAAAGAATTAAAGGAAATATCACATACTTGTATTCAACATGCAAATGTTACTGATGTAAACACATTTTTGCAACATCTTTAAATATTAGTAAGTGTAATATTGTTGTTATCTTGAATTAGTCCTTGAATTTCTGGAAGAAAAATCACTTCTTTGTTCACATTTGGATCATAGTGTGTGTCTTTAAAAGACATTTATATTAAGGCTGGTCAACATATTGACACAATATTGATATCCTGATCATGAGACTAGATGTTCGTCTTAGATTTTGGATATTGTAATATAGTGAGTATTGTCTTTTCCTGGTTTTAAAGGCAACATTACTGAAAAGTAATGTAATTTTCTGAACTTGTCAGACTGTTCTGCCTGTTCTATTATTTGCCTTTACCCACATAGTCATTATGTGCATTAACATGGACCCTTTTATTCCACTTATAATCACACAGTATATAATCACAGTCATAAAATTCTTGGAAAAGTTCTAAAATTAGAAAAATGGTTCTCCAGGCCTGGAAATGGTTTAAAATTAACAGAATGTTTTGGAAAACTTTTTGATATACATTGTTTTGGCTATTATTTAAAATATGTTCATAAAAATACCAAGGCATGTCTATTGTCATACAAAATATGTTCTTTGTGTTAGTAATTTAAAAACTTGTGTCGTTGAAACACCTGAAATACCATGATGGTGATCAACTTTAATTTATTAAGTAATCACGAACACTCAGGTTTAAGCCATCACAATAATTAGACATGTCCTTAAACTAACTATTTGTCTAACAAGGAATAGATACATGCAAAATTATAATAACTCATGTCAAAATGCATTGATATCTAAATGATCTGAAGTTTTCTGTCCCCCAAAAAGGGGTGCACCCGTATGTGCTGGTCTGGTCTATTGGCGTATGTTGCTAGTTGCCTAACGAGCAAGTAAAGTTAACGTACGTATTAGCAGTTTGTTATCCGCAAGGACTTGGGAAGTTTGTGTCTAATAATCTATGGCTGCATTGCTACAGAGGCCTATCGATATTTAACTCTGCGAATAAATGGAATGGGGTACAATATTATTGAAAACTAATGAAAAGTTTAAAAAATTAATCGGTAAAAATGTGAGGGAACCCTGGGTAAACACCTTAATTGGAGGAGATTGAAAGGAATTTTCAGTCAAGTTGAGAAGGGTGGTGTACTCCTTTGCTAATCTGAAAATATTAGCACCTTATAACAAATGCTTAATCTGATTGTTTCGCTGTCTGAATTGAATAAATACATTCTTGCTTTGCATGTTTATCCCAATGGAGTAACATTAGGTGACTGTAGATGGTGCATGTACCACACACGATGTGCTGAAACAGTTGTTTCTACCTGCCTCTCTCTTCTCACCTTGACAGAGAATTGTTCATATATTCAAAAAATATTTAGCACTCTGCTAGTTCTACTTTATGTTGTGGGAGCTCTTTGATTTGGAAACAGTAGCCTTATGTTACCTGTTGTCACAGGCTGAATATCAGAGTCGCTGGACATAACGCACGTTTATCACTACCAGTAGCAGTAGCCAGCATATGGGACATTTAGGGGACATTGGTAAATTGCAACATCTACCAATAGTCTGCAAGTGAGGTGTATAGGGAAAATCTGTAATTTGTTGCTAGAGAAAATAACCAAGGTTACATTTACATCACTTACTACTAAACTATATTAACAGGCAGTCACTTGTTGTCCCTTCATGCACAGTGTGTTGTGTCCATACTGAAACGTTTTCTCAATAGGGCTGGAAAAAGACCTTCTTCTTTTGTTACATTCCCAGCAGATTATTGTATCATTGTACTTTGCTCAAGTACAGAGAATCATATTCTGATAAAATGCTTTGTGGCACGAAGTGCACTTCTTGTTGATCATCTTCATTGAGTTGTCCATGCATCTGCAGCTGTTATATCCACATTATGGATTGATATTTTGTGAAAGCACTACAGTATTGTGGCAATATCAATAGCCCTAATTTCTCTTTGATGGATATAATTGTACCTGCTTTAATGCATGGTTCTCTGTTTATATGTATGTGTGTGTTTCTAAAGAGTATCTAGAGAAATCACCACCCGATATGAAAGCAGGGGTCTCAGTCCGCAATCTTGTTAAAATCTACAAGACTGGAAAGAAGCTGGCTGTGGACGGACTGAGTGTGGACTTCTACGAGAATCAGATCACATCTTTCCTTGGCCACAATGGAGCCGGAAAAACAACCACAATGTGAGTTGCATAATGCATTTCTACCATGGTTTGCCAATTGGCTCAGCGTTCATGCGCTTTCACAGGGTGCAACTAATCTAACTTGTACACAATGCCGACTGTACCACAGCTACATTAATTCAGCGGTTACTGATTTCAGAGAGTGACATCTTCTGAGGGGACATTTATCACACACAGTCAGCTGTTGTGTCGATAGTGGGACTTATCTAATTGCTGTTTAGAAAAAAAAAAGTTGTGGAAAGGTTGGAAGGGCTTTGGGATGACAGGAAATAACTGAAACCCAGTGGCCCAGAAAGAATGAGCGAGAGAGAGAGCAAGTGATGCAAGACTAAGGGCTGAAGGGAAGACATCCGCTCAGAGCAACTGTAACGAAACATAACAGAGCACAATAACAGAGAGGACAGAGGAAGGACTCTGTCACACACTGAAGCTCTGTGTGGATGCATTTCCAGACCACAGTATCTATCCATCTATCTGACAAGCAGTGTTGCAATTTAGTTAATGTACAAAAGAAAAAACAAGACATTGTGTAGCTTTAACATGGATATGCAGAAATCTTGTCACATCCCACGTAGCGTCCCACTACCTTTAACAAAAACATTAAATATCAGATTCATTTATTTTGTCTAAATTAGTGTTTTTTGCTCTATTTTCTAATCTGTTGTTTGTTGTTTGGACATTTTCTGCCCTCGCTGGTGAGTAATTAATACATAATTAATGACCTGAGACTGAATACAAGTTAATAGAGAAGATATGGATCGTCACAGCTCCAGATACTCTGACACAGCAGTGCAGCACTGGTTCAGATTTGCTCTCCTTCTTTATGAACATTCAATTTGAACATGATGATAAAGCAGGACATAATGCCTATTGACAAATATGTTTAATTGGAGCTGGGAGTGAATCTAATTCAGCGGTATGTTCAACCAGCTGCTTCAAAATTGCAGGTGCTCTCCTTTAACACTTTGTATTAAGATACACATATCCACCATTAACTAGTAGCTTACTAGCATGTATATTGTTAACAAATTGGTTCTTTATTAGTCTTTATAAAACACATGTCAACTTATTCTGCATGACCATATTCTGCAGTTATTAGTCAAGAGAGTTTTCCCTCAATAACCTCCTAATTACTACTTATTGATGGAACCTGTGCATCTCAGTAGACCTGCATTTTTGTTCAAGTTGTAGCCTGTCACTTGAGAGTAAGGTCTGTAAATTGCAGTAGTTGTGTGCTATTATGGAGGAGGCGACTTTACAATATGGAACCTGTGTGGGTTAATAAGTGTCAAACTGTTAATGAATTAGTCATGCCCAAGATCTCACTCTAGAGTGATGAACATATTCTGAGTTAGAAAGACTTGATTATTTATTTGGACTCTTAACACTTTGTGTTTTGTCATGTACAAATAGGCCACTATTTTTTAAGTGTTACAAAAGGACAATGACTATTCCTGTAGTACAACCACCCTATAATGCCCATACTAAGCAAAGCATATTAAGATAGTAATTCAAGTGCAACAACTTCCTTGTTTACTATTAATGAGCAGTAATTAGGAGGTTACTGAGGGATGACCCCTAGTTAAAGGTACAGTGTGTAAAATTTAGAGGGATTTAGTGGCATCTAGCAGTGAGGATTGCAGATTGCAACCAGCTGAAACTTCTCCACATGAGGATTCCTTCAGTGTTCATCATTCAGGAGGATTTTTACCGGGTGCCTAATTATCCTAATTGTCTCTTCCTTTCCAAAACAAACATACCCTGTGATTTAAACCGGTAAAAGCACAGAACAAAGCAGCTCCACGTTACAAATCAGGGTATCTCCAATGCTGTTCGGCATGTTAGAGATGGGCCACAAGCCCGGCACTCGCTAATGTGTGCTCACCTTTTTTCTCTCTGAAAACCTAAGATATAGAGGTTCATGAAGTTTTTACTGGGAGCGGAATTATTTGCAAACATCTCTTTGTCTCCTAAACAATGGACCCAGTGATTTAATTCAGTAAAAACACTGAATGAAGCAGTTTCATGTTAAAAAAAAATCAGTGTTTTTCCGATGCTCTCATCACAGAGGGGCTGCTAACTAGGGTGGATGACATGAAAATGCAAAACTTTAATTGCCCTATTTAGAGCCAGTGCTTGGTTTGTTGGTTCTGGGCTACTGAAGAAACAGGTGATGCAATATGGCGATCTCCATAGATGAGATTTAAGTGGCTCATTCTTAGGTAATGTTAACACGACAACTCTTAATATCAGGTTATAGTGAACATTAGTCATAAGCAGTAATTAGGACAATATTGAGGGAAAACTCTTAGTCAGTGGCCCAGTAGTTGTAAAACATGGTCATGCAGAATGAGGTATTAATAAGTGCTTCATCATGACTACTGAAGTGCCAATATGCTACTAAGATACATGCTAATTAGCAGCTAATTAATGGTAAAGATGTGCACCTTAATATGAAGTGTTCAAGAAAATCATTATCATGAGGTAAAGACTAACAACTAGAATTAAACCCTCAGCTTTATAATTAGGATACATGTGTCTTGTTTGTGTTTTTTTTTTTCCTCTGTAGGTCAATTCTGACAGGACTGTTTCCACCTACATCAGGAACAGCACTCATCAATGGATACGACATCCTCACTGACATGGACCGCATCCGAAAGTACTTGGGAATGTGCCCACAGCACAATGTGTTATTCAGCGAGTGAGTGCATTTAGCAGATCCATCCATGTTCTCCGGTGGTTATAGGTATAATCATGTTTTGCTTCTGGTGTATTTTTGTTTAAAAAAAAGAAAGGAAGAAAGGGAATAAAAGATCATTACAGTGCAGTTTAATAATATGCATAATGAGGGCTCAGTCTCAGCTTATGTTTCACATCAACACATCATTATCCCTTTTTCCTTTTTCTCCAAAAAAATGAAATGAACTTTGCTCACTGCATCCACTAAATTTCTCCTAATGGCATCATTCCAAACCATTATTCAGTGTTTTATTTCACCTTTAGAGTCCCCTCTATTTCTCTCTCTCCACAAACTGATTACCTGCAACTCGACACAAGTCCTACATCATAATTACGGCTAAGCACCTGCAAATTACTTTCATTAATATTAATCCAGGACAGTCAAAGCATCTATATTAAGCAGGGTTAAAATATTCATGCAAACATAGAGATCGATTCTACGACATATTGTGATCCCACCTGTGAGGCAGTTATGACGAAACTCAAGTTTTTGTTTTGTTTTTTTACATCACTTCACAATAGAGCACCTAGAATGGAGCCCGATCATGTTACTAGATGCATTAATGTTTAGTTTTGGATATTTTAAACACTTGCATAGGAATAATTGGCAGGTGATGGCCTCTTTTGTCACTCCTGCCTTCTCACATGCCAATCAAATGGGTGGTGTTTTTACCCTTTGCAGGCTGACAGTTGAAGAGCATATCTACTTCTACGCTAGGCTGAAAGGACGCACCCACGATGAGGTGAAAATTGAGATGGACCAGATGATTGAGGATGTTGGTTTACCACACAAGCGGAAGGATCTTGCTAAGAACTTGTCAGGTGCGTCCGTATGCGTGCATGTCGACATGTTTCGGATGTGCGTATTACAGCGTCTGATCGAAATTATGCAGAGATGTAAATTTCCTTTTTGATGTGTTCATCAGTTTCTGTTCTCGCTGCGTTCATTTCCCTTGGGAAGGAATATCATCTGCAGATTATCCTTTCTATTCAGGATAGAGCTGAATGCAGCTGTCTCGACGTACACATGCACTGTACCTGTGTGTCACAGGTTGTAATTCATTGTCTGGGGGGCATGAGCAAGTCCGACTTGATAAATTGTCCCCAGTCATGGATTGCTTGTGAGCAAAATCACTGAAATATGACTTTCAAGGTTGATCTATGCTGACATTTCCACTACATTAGCACTACATTGGATGCATTTTGAAGAGCTCGCTATGAGAGTGGAGACTGGAATAACCCGAGGAAGGTGTTTCTACCTCCCTGCCATCAATCATTTCACACCATGCAAAAGACAATAAAACCTGGAGAGGTACATCTTGACACATTTGTTCCATAATCAGTCTCCAATATTGTGTCCATTTTACATCTGAAACCTAATGTTGACGGATGGTGTAGAATTTTTCACTGATTACAGGCAGAATACCCAAGACAGAGATGAGTATCTATTTCATGTCAGCTGCAGTTTTCTGCATTTTTTGTCATGAAAGCACATGTCCAAGACAAAAACATAAATCTAAAGTGCCATAGCTGATGCAGTTTGTTCTGTCTTCTAGGTGGGATGCAGAGAAAGCTGTCTGTGGCCATCGCATTTGTTGGAGGCTCAAAAATCGTCATCTTAGATGAACCTACAGCAGGAGTGGACCCCTATGCCCGCAGGAGTATCTGGGAACTGCTGTTAAAATACAAACAAGGTATGGAATCAGTGGTAAGAGAACCAAGGCTCCACTAAAGGCTTTGAAATTTTCTCTGTTTGTAGAAATGACTGGAATGCACAGGGCGCATGTTTGATCTGTTTCACACTGAGAAACTTTTCAAAATCGAGCTGAGCTCAAGGTAAACTTTTAACTGTCAAGGCTCAAATGTATCCAATGTGAAAGCTGTTAAGGTAATGAACTATCAAGAGTAGCCAGCCAGAAGTTTTTTCTTCCCTTGCCTTGCCCTCCGTGACACTCAACTGTGGGTGGAGAGAAATTGTAATTTGTACTGGAACAGATTGAAATGGAAGTGAAGACAAGTGAATCCAGGAAGCTTTAATTGACATTGCTATTTAACAGAGTCCCTAATTGTCTGTCCTATCAGTCAGCTTGTCACTCTGTGGCCTTATAGACTTTGTGGTTACTGGTGGCTCTAAGCAGGACATTATAGTAACACATAATTCTCTGATAATTCTCAGATGTCTAAATGTTTAATGTGCATTGAGTGACATCCCGCCCTCACTGTGTCATTAGCTCCTCTCTCTCTAATCAAGTCCTTTCACTCCAATTGGGGGGCGGAGATAACTCTGTTATAATGAGAACACCCACATCCTGGCTGGTTGAATGAGTCATGTTTTGTGCCTCTCCAGTCTTATTTGCACTACAGTCTTGCTAAGGTTTGTCATTAAGGGGTAAAACAAACAACAGTCTATTTGTATGAAGAAACTGAAGGCTGAAATTGGACTTAATATCGTGGTTCTTCAGCTAATTAAGTGTACATGTTTTTTCACACGGACTGCTGTAAGTGGGTGGTATTGTTTTGATTAAATTCAGTAGGAGCTTATTTGGTCTTAAAATTACTCAAGGTACAAAGGAACATAGACGTAGCGTACATGTGTTAATGGGTTAATTTAAACTGTCAATCTGCATTCAGGATGCTCAAGATTTGAGAGGTGTACTTAACTTATCTTGAAATAGATGGCATGTTAATTATTCCTTGGACCTTTGCATTTAACAGGCATTCATAATTCAAACATATTATTCTTCTGGTCTAAGACAGTCAAAAAACATTAGCAAACATGAACAACTTGCTGTTTATGCATTTTCAGCTTATTAACCATGTAATTATTGAATAATCAGCCTGCAATCTGTGAGCAGCAGAGTCCCCTCAATCACTACGCTGAACAGGGAAATAAAATGGATGGATCAATAAATACAAGCACTGCGGATTTCTTCCTGTGGAGCTGACATAAAAACCTATTTTTGATCAGTATATGTCTGCTGTCAGTCAGCCTGGTGATGGCAGTTTGGCCAGCGACGGTTCTGTCAGCTCCACTGGAGCTGCTGCTGACAGATGGCTGCTTCTGTGGATGCCGGTCGGGGTCAATGTGAATTGAAAACTTCTATCTACATGGCCATAACAGGAACACTACCAAGCACATTTCGCAACAAAATATATAGTTCTCAAGGTGCACAACATGAAAGAAAAGTTTCACGTGACTCGTCTTTTTGTTGAAAATACACCATTCCTGTCGAGCGACACTCATCAAAAGTGTCAGGCACCCAACTAAATTAGCCTCTACTGATTGAGGCAGTGGTAGACCAGAAGTAAAATCACTTCCCGTCAATGGAGTCTGGTTGCTTTTAGGTAACAGCTTCAGTTCCCTGTCTGAAAGGGCAGTCTGATGGCAAGATAAAGCAGTGAAAATCTTCCAGATATAGTGTACACTCAAACTGATATTGATTTTTTTGGGTGGACCTTTTTTGAAGTGGCTAAAAACTAACCAACTGAGGCAGCATTTGCTCAGCGCTGTTTCATTTTATGTATGCGAGGTGGTGATTTTCTACTTGGGATTACTGTAAACAAACACTGTGATTCTATATGAGTACATTTTCTGTTCCAGAACTGAGAACACTACTACTACTACATTTTGTTGGTCCACAAAATCAGTCTTCAATTGATTGTCTGTCGAGCAGCTCCAGACTTTATGACAACATGTTTGATACTTACTTCTCTGGTTTCTGACTTTGAGAGAGTAGCTCAGGTTCACAGTTACAGGTTAACCTTTCCCTGGGCTGCGGATATAACATAATAGAATTTTTAATTTAGATGGTATTCCCCTTTAAAGTGGCGTTAATGTCTCTTTTGTCATGTGTCATTACAAAATTCCCATAGAATGTGACTATTTAAAGTAAAAACTTGCAAACTACAATTTTTTGCATTATATATTCCGTAGTAGAGGTATATTACTATCAAATGACCATACTCATTATGTTACAAAATGGGCCTTGAGGATGATATGCATTTTTGGTGCATTCAGCCTTACGTGTTTTTGCTGCAACAGCATCACTTTATGTCACCTGATTTATTGATTGTAAATGAGAACGTCACCAGTTTACAAGCCTTTTTCTGCCCCTTGAAAGACCGAGCTCTTTTAAATTTTTACCTCACATGGCTCTTTACAGCTACATAACTATGATATTTTATTTTGAATGGATGCACACAATACATAACCTAACATATTTCAGATTACATAGCTAATGAAACTTGTTATCCAGGGATTTCTCCCACTGACATACAGAGTTTTTCATTTTAACAGCTTGTATCAGCAGCCATGTAATCACTGTAAGTAAAAACATTAGCACCACTGAAGATAAGTTATTAGAATTTAATTAGAAGTTATGCAGTTAAGTAACATAAACCAGCTCCTCCAAACTGCTATAAACAGTATATTATTGTATAATACTGCATTGAGACTGTTAAATCCCACATCAAATACTGACAACATGAATGCTGCATTTAGGCTGAGATTAGACCTGATTCATGTAGGAAGGTGATTTAATATGTGAGAAACATGAGGTGGAAAGAACATGTGGGAGCCAGTTCTTATTTTTAGAGCAGCACTCACAGTTAATAGAGTTTGTATCTGTTCTATTAATTGTAGACTCTGATTGCAGTTGCACACATTTTTGAGTTTCTCTGGCATTTTATGAAAAGTTAAAACATCATACATAATGCATTTTTCCCAGGAATACAAATTTATGTAGGGTTGAAGCCAGTGTTGCAGTTCAAATGGCATAAAAATGCATCCAGCCCTCTTTTTTCTCTCTTGGATGTGATCTTATTACATAAGTCGTTTTCATGAAATAGAGGAAAAGCCATTCTGAAGATTTTTGGGGGTAAAAATGCTAATGTGTTAAAATCAGACATCTTCAATAAAATATGTTGCAGAGGGTTGAGGCAAAGACTGAAGCAGGCTACAAACATTCAGCCAGTGTTTGGAACATCATTTAACATTTAACACAATATTCACACAGAAAAAAAAATATTCTCCCAGCCTGTGTAACCCTCTGCAAAAAGTTTCAGATTCCTTGCAATAAATGCATTGTCTGAATTTCAGTTTTGAAAAAACTGAAACAACATTTCAATCGAAACAACAGGCCCATCTATTTCTTTTAACACCATGAACAAGTTGTAAATGGCGTCAAGGTGAATTCAAAATTTATTGACCTAAATTGATAGCAGGGTTTGAACGTTTGGGCTGTGTCTTTCCCCACACCTGCATGGGTTCTTTCAACCAGTCCAAAGACAGGTTAATAGGTGACTTTAGATTGCCCATGGGTGTGAATGTGAGCGTTCCTGGGTGTCTTTTGGAACCAGGACAGGATGTACCCCGCCTCTCGCTCAATGTCAGCCGGGATCGGCTCCAGCCTCCCACTACCCTCCAAGCGATAAGAAGGTACAGCTAATGGACGGATGGATGCATGATTGCCACAAACAGCAGTTAATACAGTTTTGTCCAATAATTCATCTTACTTCCGATGTACATAATATCTGTCTGGGCTTACTCACCCACTGTGAAATCCATTTCTATCAACTTGATTTAGAGGGAAGGAAGCTAAATAACAGAAACCAGATTCCCAGCCTCACTTTGCTGTACGTAGTGTGAGCACTACCAATTTACCTGAACACAGAACTCCATTTGATATATCACTTTGTGCTGTAATGCACCACAACACACTATAAATCAGAATACCTTTGTGGGCCATCTGCAGTCCAAACACATTTATTTTACTCCCAACTCACGGATGATGCAGTGCGATTTGATTTTTTTTTTTTCTCCTTGTAAAGCACAACAAATCCCCAGGAAAATCATCTGTGAGTTTGAGCATCCCATACAAAATGAGCTGGCTCAGTCAAACTAAACCTCAAGCAGTCTCCTCAACCCACCCCCTTCATAAGCATAGCTTTTTCCCCCATATGTTAAATTGACTGGGTTGTAGGCATGTAGGGGGGGGGGGGGGAGGAGGGGAGATAGAGTGGAAATAGTTGGCCAAGCAAAATGGCTGCATTGTGCTGCGGCTAATGACCTGTGAGGATACAAATTTAACTAGCTTGGTGCAAAAAAAGAAAAAGGCACCAAGCTCAGCAGACCTGACCTTTTGTAATAAACACCAAATCCAGTGAAGATTGTATGAAAACTCAATTCAATCCGCTTTTTACTAAGAGTGCATCTCCTGGGATTGATAGCTTGATATGGCACACCTGTAACATCTGAGAGGAGTTGATTCGTAAATTTGTTTTTTTAAACTTATGTCTTCACAAGAGTCTACAATCGTGCTATCAGCACTGTGAGGCTGTACCATGGGTGTATGAAAAGAACTGGATACAGCATGGGGCCCATTTATTCTTTCAGTGCACGAAGCCAAAATTATCCAGATAATCAGCACTGCTTCCACGCTTTGTGGCCCACACAGCAGGTGCACAGGAATTCTCCTCTGTCTGAGCCTGCTACCTCAAGTTTAGCCCTTCGTTAACATGAATGGGGATAAACTGAGTCAATCTTGTGACTCTTCTGGACTGTTCAGATGTTACTGAACCAAAAGGTTCAAACTCTTGACAGTGAACTGAGTCATTTTGTAGGGATTGTGACTCTCAAAAAATGTATCCCCTGATTTACAGACGTCTCTTTTGCCATTTTAGTCAATGGGGAAAAAGTCTTTTGGGCCACCGGGCATCATGAGACAGATGTAATTCCACTGTTTGACCACTACAAGAAATAGCTTCAAAGCCTGACACAGTACCTGGGCGCCAAGGCTGTACTTGGGCCTAGCAGTGCTTTGAGTTAAAGCCAAAGTCTATGAGCTTTAAATAAACTTTGGTATATGTTTTTGCACAATATAAGAGCTTTAGATTTCCCCATCACATTAAGAAGGAATCTTTTTATTGCCAGAATGAACTGGAGGTTTTTCACCAACTTAATTTGCATCTTAGCGTACTAAGTACAGTAGCACAAAGTGTGGCTGAAGCTGATGGGAATATCATTTTGCAACTAATGTATTGGCCAAATTGAAATTTTGGCCTGATTGTGGCACTCGAGGAAAATGTAAGGGTGCAAAACTGATAAGCATTACACACACGGTGGTGTTACAGGAAAGGTTAGGAGATTATTTAAGTCATTAAGTCCTTCGGGCATTCTCGGAAACTACTGGCTATCTATCTGACGACAGTAAGCCTCTGGGGGCAATAGTCAATATTTTAGGGTTCCTGTGTAGACAACGGATATCTGGGCCAAGACTTCCTCTGCTGTGGGGTGTTCATTTCACCTTATCTACATAAACAGATATCTGCATATGAACACAGATAAGTAATATTTAAAAAAGCTAAATTTTTGTCCAAGCCCCCAGGAACAGCGCCAGGTTTTGAAGCCAGTTTTTTCATAGTGGCTAATAGGGCTGTACCCAAATATTCGAATATTCGTTTCTATGGGTAGGTATTCGTTATGAAAATTTGGTATTCGATATTCGTTTTTTTATTTACATATTTTTTTAATTAATTAATTAATTTATTTATTTATTTTTTTAAGATATTTTTTGGTGCTAAAGGTAGTCTTTTTGTTGTTGGTAAATGTAGGTTAACAATAAAAATCAAAACATTTAAATTGCATTGTTAAAAATGTGAAAATATAGTATCGCCTACCAACGGAGCTTGTACACACGGCAGGCTTGAGCGCATCCGTCTGAGGCTGTGGATCAATGCCAAGTTTTACCACTTTATCACTATTCCCTCTAACTTGTAGCTGTTCTTTCGTTAACTTTTGAATTCAATATGAATTATGGGACCGTTTTTGTCAATGTTTGTTTCCCCCGTTTTGTACAATAAATTATTGTTTAAAGTTTCAACAAGTTTCTTTTGGAGTACGTGACACACGTGTGTTTTGAAAACGGCCGCGGACTGTCACCTGTTCAATGCATCAGTACCTTCGGATGCCATGACAGTAATAGCCAATAATTTACAGACCGATTTAACAGACGATCACTGCTGCCCGACCCGCAGGACCATTTGCGGGTCCCGCGGTTAACAGGTCGACCTGCACATCACTACTCAGCTCAGTCTATAAATGCTGTACACAACAGTAAGGCTATAGGCATTATATTCTATTCAGGCCGGCAGAACCAGCAGGGCATCAGCTCTACAGTGCACGGCACTGCTGATTAACCATTTTATTGCAGCACAGAGTGTCTGCCAGCAACCAATTACTTGCAGAGGCTTCCTACAACTTGTTTCAGCGGTTCCAGTTTAATCAGAAGACAAATTAAACAGGATGACTAGCCAATGTGAAAATCAAAAGAAAGCATAGAATAACGTACTGAAGAAGACTGTTGTGCCATCACATTTTTTTGTGGTTTGAGAGCAGAGATCCGGTTGCCGCTGTGCAAAACTCTGCAATACAATCCGAAAAAACCCCAGAGGAGTGCTTCGCAAGGAGTCTTTGAAACGAGCCGAGCCTGGCGTAAAACCGGAGAGAGCATCCATCCAAATTGAGCTGTTTTGGAATCATGCGCAACCGAGCCATTTTCATAGCATTGAATGGCATCCCGTCTGCAACATTGTATTCCGCTCGATGTTGTTGTCAAAGTGTAACTGGTGGGTTCCAAGATTGCATTTTGGTGAATGCGTTCCACCTGTTTTTCTCTCCACACAGACTATTTACCTGCTGCTCAAATGTGATAGGTCAATACTACTCCTACTACAAAAGGACTACGAACGCTTCCAATACCCAAATTATCTATCCTTGGCCACAGATTCTGCATGCATATGCATATATTCGTTTATAGAGCTTATTCTCTGGACGCCATGGATATATGCACCAGATTTCATAGCAATACATTCAATAGCTGTGATACTTTAATCTGGATCGAAGTGATGGACCCATCAACCTGTCAACAGACTGTCATCACCATCTACAGAGCCATGACAGTGGCATGCCTGAAAAATTCCTTCTGTAATTACCATTTGTTGACTCTATTGGCCTCACTAGCTGTAAAATGTGTAATTCTCTTGAGCTAACACAGTCTTCTCAAAGTTACTGACTTCTAAGCAGGTTTCTTTCTTTGTCACTTAATGATGAAAGTATCAGGTTAAATATTTTCTGCTTTTTAAATGTCTGGATCAAATGTTACCCTGTACTCTGTGATACAGCTTTCATGCCAACCACAGAGACATGACCATGCTGTGACTTCATTACAGATCTAGTCCTTTTTTCCTGATTTCTGGGGTATGTGATAATTAATATGTGTTATCTAATACAGCATGATATTAAAAGGATTAGAACACCTGTGAATAACCTTGCAATGCATGCTGTAGTTGTCATTGCAATTGTGCTCAGTTTGATGCCTCTCGAATCAAAGGACTCGCAGCACAAAGGAGAGAGCTGGAATAAAATGTGGTCTCATAGAAATGCTGGAAAGTAGGCTTAGGGTGGCCTTTATCATAATTTTAATTTTGTCCCAGATTCACGCCCACGCTCTCCTCTGGAGTTTGCTTTGTTGCCATGCGGATAAGCATGGGTAAAAAACACTGTGGAATTGGCAATAAGGAGATAAGTGACTACCATGCAGAGACAGATTGTGATATTGGCTTGATTTGAACACTTTTGATCTGTGGCATCTTTTCTTGTCAGGCTTCTTTTTTCGTAACGACAGTTGTCAAAACAAACAAGGTCCAAAGAGAAAGATGCTTCAGAAGTGCTGTTTATTTTTTAAATTTCTAGTCTGTGCGTTAACATTTTTAGATTTACAGTTTTTATTCTTTATTTCATGTCTATGACTCACACTCAAATGTAGACACTTGTTCAGACACCAAGCACTGCGGCCATGCAGGTGACATCGACTGAGTCTCTGTTTCTATCTGTCTTCAGGTCGCACCATCATTTTGTCAACACATCACATGGATGAGGCAGACATCTTAGGTGATCGCATCGCCATCATATCTCACGGCAAGATGCGTTGCTGTGGCTCCTCACTCTTCCTAAAGAAATGTTTTGGCAGCGGCTACTACCTCACTCTGGTCCGAGAGGGGACTGAAAAGATGACAGCTCAGCGTAATGGCATCATACACGGTCAGGCCAAAGAGGTACAAACAGAAAGTATATGTAGTTTCTGGTTGATGCTAAGCTACTCAGAATGGAACCTAAACTAAAAAAAGCAATACAAGCATGTTAAAGAGACAATTCACCCCAAATTCAAAATACACAATTGTACCCATGGTGCTTTAAGTCAGTCTAGATTGTTTTGGTGTGAGTTGGCAAGTGTTGGAGATATCGGCCGTAGAGATGTCTGCCTGTTTAATATTAGGCCAAACACCAACCACAATTAAATGACACCATGTCCCAACAGACCGTTTGACTATTGTATCACTTCATGTAACATTGGAGCGCACTGAATCCATGTAACCATTTAAAAGATGGGTTAGTAGCCTACTTACTATCTTCCAATGTTTGTAACATCACTTTTTAAAACAGAATACATGTTTTAAATTGTGAGTTACTTGAAATGACACAAAATGTAGCCAACAGGAAGAGGTGTATCTTGTTATTACTATGGTCATTTACTGCCACCTACCAAGAACCTTCAGCTCCCTGGTGGTCTTCCTCTAGCCAGCCTCACCTAGCACCTCTGAGTAAACATCTCACGCTGTCATGAACACAAGCCTCTCCTCCAAGAATAGATGCACGCTTTCTTCTGCGTTGTGATACAGCTTGGCCAGAAGGTGAAGGTGAGGGACTGGCCAAGTATGTATCCAGCCCTAAACTCACCTGTGCACCTGTGGGCCATCATCAAGCTGAAGGTGGAGGAGCGCAAGGTGTCATTTCTATAGTGTTATCCCATGAAAAGATATAATATAATATTTCCAAAAATGGGAGGGGTGTACTTACTTATGTGAGATACTGTACCAGAGAGAAGGGAGACATCTCGACGGCCAATATCTTTAACACTAGGCAACTCACACCAAAAACAATCTAGACCAGTGGTTCCTAACTGGTCCAGCCAAGGGACCTGGACCTGCCAGTTGGGAACAACTGATCTAGACTGATTAATAGCACTTCAGGTAAAAAGAAAAATATGTATTTTTCATTTTGGGGTGAACTGTCGCTTAAATATTCCTCTAATTATGTTATCAAAAACCATTGTTTGGTATCCTCAAGGATGTTTCACCAGTGCACATGGCTGCCGTCAAACACAACATTGGCTGTGTGATCTCATTATCTTCAGATAAACACAAATTTGGTGATTAGGGTCCCTGCCTGACCAAGCAATTACCCTTCTGTTTTGTCCCTACTGAAATACTTTCCATAAAACTGGTGTAATTGGAAGGGGATCATTCCTTTTGACCTCATGCATCAAGCAAAGAACTTCAGCTGCAGTCCCCTTTGACACAACAGTAACCTCTCTCTAGTCTATTATTGAACATGGCTCCCTCTGACTCTTCTGAGAGCTCTCTTTCTCTCTTGCCGCCCTCCCCCTATAATGATCTGTGTTTAGTCTCTCCCAGCATGAGAATTGGCAAACGCCTACGTGCTGGATGATACTAATTGTCACCGGGGAGAGGGGTGATTCTCGCTTTTGCTCGCCAGTGGCGCCTAGCACACTTACAGTTTTAATCAATAGGAGCAAATGAACAAGATGCACTGATGCCAGCAGGGCTAGAGCAATTACCATTAGTCTGCAGGCTCTTTGAGGTGAGCGGAGTCATTTGTTTGAAACAAATAAATAAACATGCAAACACCTTTTGTGGGCAAGGTTGAACAGTACCTTCTTTCCTCGATGATGACTTTGTAATTCAGTGGAAGATTTTGCAATTACACAGGCAGTATAACTGGGAAACAGAGCTGGACACGTTTTGATTGGCCTGATCCTCATCCAGTGTGATTAAACTCCATTTAATAAATGTCATAAAGTTCTTGCAGTGACATTTATCGTACCTTTGTTGAAATTAAAATGCAATTGTAATTTGTTTGTATTGTCTTAGTCTGAGAAGATTGTGCCTGCCGGGTACATTACAGGTCGACCACGACGCATACAGTTTTGTTTAGAGCAATTAAATAGAAACTCGTGGATGGCATCCATTATTCCATTAATGTGAGAGAGGAGTTGTCGAGGAGGCACTGTTCATCATTCTAAGTGGTAAGGCTTGATAAGGCCTTTCTAATCCAATTCTTATTAACAGGAGAAAGACTGTCCTTCGAGGAGCAGCAGCCCGGATGATGGCATCGGCAGCCAAAGCTGGAGCAACTCTGATCCCTCAGGTAGAAACTTTATCTCTGTTACTGCCAGGCATATTTTAGGATTAGCACCTAAGCTAACCTGTAAACCCATGCTGTATCAAAAGGTTGTGTTGGTATTAGGGCTGTACCCAAGTCAGAATTATGCCAGTCCAAATCGGATTTGGCTGTTCAAAATGAATCTTAGACTATTCATTCCTCTTTTTACGTAAAGAGTTTGAGAGTTTGAACAGAGTTTGGCTGCACGTTCAAGGTGACAGTGACATACACGTAATATAGTAACCAATTCAAGTTAGCTAAAACAGAAGGTAGAAGTTAAGGCTATCTTGATCCTCTCTTCCTCTGCACATCTGCCTCTGTCTTACTCAGACTCACTCTGCCTGTACAGAAGAGCAGTGTGAAAATGAGGAAGGCACACTCTGCAGCTAGACCTTGGGACCGCAATGTCCTAGAAGTGCACAGCAAACTGACTGCCAAAAAACAAACAAAAAAAGACTAGTTGACTTTAAGAGACCCCAAGTCCACTGAGGGGTCTCTGATTGATTATTCACATCTTTGACTTTCAGGAGGGTAGTCTCAGCTGGTACAACATGCAGTTAAACACCAAAGTGTGCGAATATTTCTGTAAAATTTAATCCAAAAGTGAAAATTCTGTCTAACTATTACATATAAAACCTTAAGTAAAATGTGTAAGATACCATAAAACTCACACTGACTTAGGTGCTATAGCTCAGCTCCATGTCAGCCTTTTTTAAAACAACACAAGAGTCTGGGAACACATCCAAAACAGGCAAACAATAACCATAAAACTTCTTAAAATAGCATGTGTGCTGAACATCCATTTGCTCATAGATTTTTTTTTTCTCCACCTTTTACAATACAAATCCAATGGACACCACAAGAGTAGTAAAGTAGCTGGTGCCTTTAGATGCTGTTGAAATGTTCTAACTATTGGTAGAGTGCACTTTAATGTCCCAGTAAAATGGTTGGTACAAATGGGAAAGAAGGATTTTTAGTGATAGCGAATGAGTCAGGAGAGCTTTGTGAGTGCTGGAAACTAGGAGACAATATGGACAATGATAGACATTTGAACATTAAACTATGGTGAAGTGTATTTTGAACATGATATTTCAGAAATTATGACAAATTCCCTGCAAATGAATGATAATAGTGATCAAAAGCTCCTCTCTAGCAGCATTACCTAACATACTAAACTTAAGCATTTTTGTGCATTAAAGAAAAACGCAAACCTAACAATGACAACCTCAAAAACACAACTCATTTAGTAAGCACGTTGCCACTCATGATCTAAATGTTATATTAGCTTAATTGATGTACATGAAACATAAATGTCAAGCATAAATCTGCAAATCGGGTGTCCCTGGATATGCTTAACCAACTGATGCTTAAATATTTTGTGTAGTGCACAAATATTCTGTCCTCATCGTCCTATCTGACATCCTAAAGGTTAAGATCACCAATGTAAAGCAGCTATAATTAATATTTTAATATGAATGTGTCAAATGACATTGTGAAACAAAGCTTTATGGAACTTTATAGCAAGATTAATTATATTATAGTATAGTATATTAATTTTTTAACCGCAACCTTAAAATCGTGAAATGGTGTTTTTCCCGTGTGCCTTCACACTGAACAAAGCATTCAAAAAAAGGTGAGCATTCTTCATGAATTGAAGGAATCAGGGTCCGCACAACAGCAGCAAAACTTTTGTTTACAAACTCTCATACAACTTATGCAATATAAACCAAGTCTTATTTATTCAGTTGTATTCTAAGTGCTTTCCAAACACATGCATCTTGACTAAAATATTAGTATCCAAAACACTCAGTGCAAATAGTTTTACATGTACAAGGAGCATATGCATTTAAACTCTGCTTTCAAATGCAGATGTGTGCACAGGCGGACTACTTGGAAGTTTTTGAAATTGTAATGTTTTAGCAAAAATGCATGTCTTTAGGCACTACTGAGCATTGGATAAATGAGACTTGGATTATACTGCACAAGTTGTGTTAGAGTTAGTCAACAGATGTTTTAAAAGTGTTTTGCTGTTGTTAAATGCGGACCCTGAATAATTCATGTAATGAAGAATGTTTGTCTTTCTTGGATTCTCCGTTCACCATGAAGATATGCGAGGAAAAACGTTTTCTTCACAAATTCAAGGTTGCACACGGTGAGTACTTAATTCTAAACATAGACATTTTGTGGTAGGAAATATTCCTTTAAGAGCCAGATAATACACTCAAAAGTTGAAGATCTAAAAGGACAGTGAATATTGGACTTTCAGACAGAAACATGCTTCCAAATAAATGGTCATGCTCCTCCATAATTGCTGGATGAATAAAAAAGCAACTGTTTGTTAACAAGTTAGCCATATCAACTTAAAAGAAGAAGATATGTTGTGTTCACAAGTTGTTTATAATTCCCCTAAATCTCCCAAAATCATCATATAGGAATAGGATTTTGTACTATGGTTTGACTTTTTGTACTTACGCTGTCTTTTCCATACTCAAATAATAACATATTTCTTTTTTAGCAGTGCTATACAGTGGTGATGGGGGGTTAATGGCATGTTGAGGATGTTGCGCTTCATAGTTATCAACCAGTTACTCACTGAGCTTACAGTAGAATGTGTTTGGCAGATGATCAAATCATATTTTCCCTGCCCTTATTCCAGTTTTTCCTGATTGAATTATATATGTGTAAAGAAATGCAGAGACACAGCAGGAATGGGACAGATATCACCCGACTAAAAAAACGTGTGAGATGCTGGTGATTTGATTTGTTTTGACCATTCTCAGCCTTGATCAAGTAAACAAAAGTACTCATGCAAGACATGATCAGAAGAAAATTCTTAGGTAGGCTCCAGTTTATTATGCATGGGAAATCAATCAGTGCCCATACCTTCAAAATGATTATACACATGACAGTTAAATATAAGATAGAAAATGCCATAAAAGTACACATTTCCACAAGTGACAGCATATTTCTCTTTATTACCGCACACACACACCAGCAAACCGACAGAAACACACACACATTTTCACAAATAATTCAGTCTGATGTGTGAGGCAGATCCATTTACTTCTTCATAAAGCACCAAGCCGTTGGTTGTTAAGCTGCAGTAATTATGTATGAGAGGTTCTGGATCAATAATGGATGCGATGCGTTCTGCAACACTGTCCTGATTGATTCTCACTAAGACTCAGCTTCAGAATGGATGAGGCAGGAGAATTATGTCCACTGATCTGTTTCAGTATGTTTAAAGGTCACTTCAGGTATGTTGTAATCTCCATACATCACACAGTGGTTTTTCAATTTTTGGTGGCAATTTCTGCGACATTATTCTATATCAACACTGAGTATAGACACTTAAAAAGTAATTTTGCAGCAGATAGCAGTGGTTCATCTTGAATTATCTGTCCATTAAATCACTCTACCAAACATCTTAATTGAAGAGGATGATGGACACATGAAAGGGAGGAAAGAAATATGTACTTTCCACAACGCTCTGTTGTTTGTGCGAGTGCATTTTTTGCCATCTATTGGTGTTTGTTTTTGTGAGTAATGTTGCTGCTATTGCTCCAACAGATTTGACAGCTCTGGGTCAAATTGTGCGGCGCCACGTCCCTGAGGCAGTCTTCTTGGAGAGCATCGGTCAGGAGATCACCTACATACTGCCTTATGGTGGAGCCAGAGATGGGACCTTTGCCCTGCTCTTCCAAGAGCTCGACCTGGCCATGGCTGACCTTGGCCTGACCAGCTACGGCATCTCTGACACCACGCTAGAGGAGGTATACTAAGCGTGGGATAGACAACCTTGCAAGAGATACAAGCATGCGCACATATAGAGAGACAGCTTCCACACACACAGGAACATAAAAGTACAGATACTGACAATGTTGCCCTTGTGTTTCTCTCCTTTTCCTCATGTTATTGGTGCAGTTACACTTTATACCAGACTTTTTTTCTTCTTCTCTCTCCTCTTCTACTTACTGACCTTTTCTGCTTCTCAGAATCTGTACGTAAGCAGTCAACATTTGGTGGACAGTTTTCATTACATTAATGTAATGTGACTCAAAACCATGATCACATGGTATGGAGCACACACATAAAATACAATAATGACAAAACGATGTGGCTAAAGTACAGCAAATGTTACTTAAACAAAAAGGCACCTAATTTACAAATAACTTTTGGCTTATCTATTTGCATGAACAAAATCAGTTTAAACATAGATGGGCAGTTTAAAGGTCCAGTGTTTAAGATTTAAGGGGGATATATTGACAGAAATGGAATACAGTATAAAAAGGTTTTCATTACCTTAGAATGAGATGTTTATATCTACATAGGAAGTGGATTCTTGCCCACCATGTTACACTGTTATATTTCTACAGTAGCCCAGAATGGATAAACCAAACACTGGCTCTTGATAGGTCCAATAGCGTTTGCAGGTCAGCCACCGTAATGAGCACCCCTCCAGGATGAGCAGTATCAGAAAAACAAGCACCTGCTTTATTCAGAGTTTTTTACTGGTTTAAATCACTGGGTCAGTTTGTTTTAGAGAGGATGAGACCTCTGTGGATGATTCAGCTTCCAATAAAACCCTCATGGACTTCTGGATCTTGAGTTATCAGAGAAAAAATGTGAACAGATTAGCAGTTGCTGGGCTATCGGCCTGTCTGCCACTAGCTGAACCACCCTGGAGAAACACTGATTTTGAACATGAAACTGATTTATTCAGGATTCTTACCAATTTATATCACCAGGTTTGTTTGTTTTAAAGAGGATGAGACCTCTGCGGATAGGCTTCTGGTAAAAACCTCTTCCATGTTTGGTTTAGAAAAAAATGTGAGCACACATTAGGAAGTGCTCATCGCAGACAGAGGCTGAACAGCATTGGAGAAACATTAATTTGGAATATGAAGCTGCTTTTTTCAGCATTTTTACCGGTTTTAATCACCTGGTCTGTTTGTTCTGGTGAGAAAGAGACCTCTCTAGGTAATTCTGCAAAATTGTCTTCCTAAACAATGGACACTGATGGAATTCTAACCGGGACAAGATTCAGGTGGTAGCGTACTGCAGTCCTCACCACTAGATGCCACTAAATCCCCCTTAATCTTCCACACGACCCTTTGAATAATACGTAATAGATACCTTTCTCTGTAACTTATTGAACTAACATTACATTTAAACAAAATATGATTCTCACCTCTCAAATGATTGTCATTACAGAAGTTGCAGATCTGTTGGTTTCTATCCAGCCTTTTAAATCGTCCAGTGACTTTAGGAATTCTGGTGTTCACTGTTTGCACATTACAAATATCCTGCCTGTACTTTTGGTTTTCATACAACAGATACTTTGTTTTAGTTCAACATAAATACCCCATGATGCCATGCCTCTGAGCTCAGTTAACCACTTCTCTATGAACCGATCTTTCAGCTTCTGTTCAACAGTTAGTTTCAACCAGCTCATATTATCACACTTTTGTATGAGCCAGAAGTAAGACATCATCCAGTATCTGCTTAACCTGCAAGACCCATGGGGACACATATACACCTATATTATGTAGGCTGAGCAAACAGGTGTACATTATTTAACTGAGTGTTATTTCTTTACCTTCTATCAGCCTCCCCCGGTAGCCAATAATTCTCTTTTCAACTGTGATACAGAGCGGGTATCCTCCCAGCTCCCCATACACCATATTATTGCAGATTGTCATTTTAACTTTAATGGTAAATCCATCCAAAGATGGAAACATTACAACAAGCAACTTAACATATAAGCCAATAACTTAAAAAATGACATTTATCTATAAGTATTGGTTTTCACTTTGAAAGGAAGGATGCCACTTAAAAATGTATGCAACAAAACAAGGGTGTATTTCTTAACTCGTAAAATCCCAACGCTGAAGATTGGTTTCATGATATAAAACAGAAAAGAAGGGCAAATTTACTAAATATTTAAGGCTACGAGCTAAGATCATGTGAAGTAACATACAGTAAGTATTTGTGAAGTTACGTGGACTGTGTAAGACCACACTGGGTCATACTTACTGAATAGCATTAGCATTATGACTTTTTACTGCTTTCTCCATAAGCATAGACCCAGTGTTCTAGTAGATGTAGTCATATTATTATCTTACACATACAGTACACTGTCTTATTTCTCCCTAAACAAATGACTCACACAGTATTTTGGCATCCAGACTTGTCTTGGATCATAAAGCTGAGTGACTGTTGGTTAAAGCTCTTCGTGTAACTCACACTCAAATCAGACACTCCTGGCCTGCAGGCGATGTAAATAATTCCTTTTGAATTTCCAAAATTCAGACACGACAAGGTTATTTCACCCGTACATGTTTGCTTTTGAAGTCCGACTACACTTGGATTGAAATACGCAGTGATTTTCAGTGTACGGCACTAAAAAAAAACAAGGGCTGATAGATGGGATGTTCCATGGAAGTTGGTCATATAATAACAACCCTGGTTATTGTTCTGAATAGCCTTTTTAAGTACGTTTGGACTGTTTTATGATACTGTTTTATGTTTATGTTTTATTGTTTTATGATATTTTATGTATTTGACTGATGTAATTCAGCACATAAAATCACATTCAGTACAAATTATAAATTTTGTAGGCTTGGCCAGAAGTCTGTGGAGAATTTTTAGAGGGCAGATGTGGAAACAGGGTGTAAATATGCACAGCAGAATGAGAAAAGAAAGGTCACTTTGAAATGTTTCACAAATAAGGAGATTTATTTATTCTGACATATGTCTTGAATTAATAAATGAAGTCACCAAGGGCACTTCTTTTAGAGAGGCCAATTGGCAGGTGCTCAAGTAAAGGTTAGCGTCTCTGTGGATGCACAACCTTGATCTGATTCTAGGCAGAAACTTGACAGGGATACCTGGTATTCGCATCAAATCTGTGTACACTTATCGAATGGATTTGAGTATGACAAAAAAAAGCTATAGTAGCAACTTATGTAGACTCACAAGTCAGTCTTTAAGTTTAAGTTTATTTACTTTATTAATCCCGAGGGGAAATTCAATGTTTTCACTCTTGCTTGTCATTAACACACAGGTCCGAAAGACACAAACATGCACAAACAGGACCTATACATGCACAAAGTGGAGAGATGTCAGAGTGAGGGGGCTGCCCTTGGTCAGGCGCCCTGAGCGGTTGGGGGGTTTGGTGCCTTGCTCAAGGGCACCTCGGCAGTGCCCAGGAGGTGAACTGGCCCCTCTCTAGCCACCAGTCCACGCTCCATATTTTGGTCCGGACGGGGACTCGAGCAGGCAACCCTCCGGTTCCCAACCCAAGTCCCTATGGACTGAGCTACTGACACCCCTAGATGCTTTGTTTAACTAAAGACTGATGTCTTTCTCCTTGATTTTGTGTTTAGATGGGCGGATACAATTTCAGAGTTTAAAAAAACTCCCTATGTTGCAGAACCAATAGTAAATCTGCAGGGCGGTCCTTCGGTGGCTCGCTGAACTCTTGTGCTCGTAAACATAGTCCGACTGCGTTAAAAGTTTTAAACAAAGTCGCTGTAAGTCCTTCATTTCCACAATCTTGTGGACTGAGCACATGTTTGATAAAACTGAGGTAAACCTCTCGGCATCCATTTTCAAGCTCGGACGAGAAAAGGGGGAGCGCACATTTCCGGGAAGGCGTGTCCTTTTCAAAAATGCAAGAGGAGGCGTTGCTTTGTTGCCGGCCGTTAAACACACTTTAGAAAGGAGTGTCCCCAGACTATCAGAAGGCGGAGATCTCTGATTGTCTGGTGGCGAGACTACAGCTTAAGTATCATAAGTTTGCGTATGTTGTGCTTGGGTGTGTGCTTGTAAGGTGACAGGAAACATACTGTAACTCTCATCAGATAGTATATTGACACATATTTTATTCATTTTGCAGATATTTCTTAAAGTGGCGGAGGAAACCGGAGTTGATGCAGAAATACAAAGTAAGATGAAATTATGATTGTGTATTAACACGTTAGGAGGATAAACAGTCTATCTGGGATATCTGTAGGACACAGTGATGTAGCATACTCCCAAACACAAACACTAGTGCTACTACTTTATGTCTGTCATGAGAAAAAATATTTATATCACTGTTACAGAACCAGGGTGGGTCAACACAGCTTGGTGTGAAAGCCTAAGATGCATGAAGTTAACATGTACGCAAGCTGAAGTCGTCTTCCTGATGGAACATTAATTTTGCCACCATTGCTGACATAGCTGACATTTTTTCACATGTTGCACCAAAAAAGAATTAACCTCTCATTTCTTCATTTCACCGACACAGTTAGCGTTTCTTTGAAGCAAGAATCCGTCTGGCACACAAGGCACCTGCGCAGTGCTGCTTAATAATACAGAATTAAGTTGAAAGCTACTCACACCATTTGTGAGCTGTAAAAGAACTATTACAATCAGCACTTTGATTTGAGACAACCGACCAAGCTCCAAAGTGGCCATTTGTGTCCACGCTGCAGGTACATCATTCAAGTAGAACACAAACAAAGAAATTGAGAAAACTTTTTTATTATGCTAAAAGCAAAAGACTTATTCTAAACAATAGCACAAAGAAATTGTATTAGAACAGATAAATTCATCACATGAAACTAAGCAAAAGGCAAACTTTGTGGCAGTGTTTGCAGGAGTGAGTTTGTTATTAGATAGTTATTTCAGAGGGAAAAGCAATTTTTCTTAGGTGCTTGTTCTTACCCCTTTGTATGCTCACATTACATGTAAGTGTGGAAATACACTGTGTTTTCCAACCAATTCTTAAATATCATTGATGGATCTCCGTGGATAAATCTCCCACTGCCTTATTTTCAGCGTTTTTGTCTGTGTCTAGCACCAAACAACTTCACTTTTCAGTTTAATCTCAAAATCCGATTTCCTCACGTTCCTAAAACACCTGGGTTTGTGCTTTTACAGGGAATAATACGGCGTCTTGCAGGGCAGGTAGCTATTCTTATTGTTATTTATAACCCTAAATTGGGTCAGGCCAAAACAACATATCTTATTTGTATTCCCATAGCAGCAAAGGAGCTGTTGGTGAGAGACTGCAAAGGAAGCTCCCGCACATCCAAGCGGAACAGCATCGCCAGCGTCCACATGAAAACAGAGCAAGCCTCTGGAATGAGTGGCAAGTCTTCCCAAATCTATCACACAGTTATTTGTCAATGAAGGAAACTCAATTAAACATCTGGTCATTAACTTAATGATACAGGAAGTTTACAGATTGCGAGAACTTATTCTGTTTATTCCAACCTAAGGATTGTTTCTTTCTGTTTCTCCTGCAGAATTAAAGGGGATCACGAATAAAGTGGAAGGTAGGTGCTGTGTTTCATCCTTTTTACAGACAGTCTTGGTTTTATGATAACAGCAAGTCTGTTTTTTCACACGCCTTTCAGTCTTCAATTATGAACTTCATTTAGTTTGGCTTCAATTTGACTGTTTCACCTCAGTGGCCATTTTGAAAAGAGGGCATAAACAAGAGCTCTTTCTTCAGAATAAGTAATTTACGAACAGAATTTCTGTCCAATCCATACAACATTATCTAACCTGTCTATTCAGCTTTTCAATTTTGCCCTAATGAAAGAAATTCACTTTCATACAATGTCTTTCATCATGAAAATGGTTTTCAATCAAAATATGTTTTATTCTCTTAATGGCTACTGTGACTATAAAGTTCTTCTATTTTTAGTGGAGCTGTTCTTGGAGAGTGTGAGATATAAGATAAGACATCAACAAAGCCCTCGTTTATCACCTTTTCTCTCCTGAGCATAGATGGCTACCAAGCACAGGCCTAGTGGCCCACAGTGCCAGGGGCCCTCCTGGCCTTTACCTACAACATGTCACTCAGATTAACAGTTGTCAACCAGGAGAAGACCTACAACAACCACAAAAAAATACATCAAAGACACACAAAATGCCTTAACGAGAGAAAAACAACCATAAAGACACAAAATGCCTTCACGAGAGACAAAACGACCATAAAGACACAAAATGACATCAGAGGGAAACAAAAAATACACAAAAAGGTTTCATATGACTTCAGAGAGACAAAAGGAACATAGGAATTTTCAAAACAGCCACAAAGACACACAAAATAACATCAAGAGACATAAAATACCTCCAGGAGACACAAAATCACCATAAAGACACAAAATGACACCAAAGAGACACAAAAAAATAGACAAAGGTTGAAAATGAGACACAAATTGAAATTAAAAGAGACACAAATTGAGTTCAAAGAGACACAAAATAAACAAGAAATGCCATCAAAGAGACTCAAATGACCAAAAAGATTCAAAGTCATTTCAAAGAGACACAAAATACCATCAAGAGACACCAAAATGACCATTAAAACACAAAATGACATCAAAGAGACAAAAAAAATACCTTCAGCAGACACAAAATCACCATAAAGACACAAATTGAGTTCAGAGAGACACAAAACAACCAGAAATGCCATCAAAGAGACACAAAATACCTTCAAGACGAAAACAAAAACGACCATTAAAGCACAAAATGACATCAAAGAGACACAAAATAATTTCAGACATAAAAATGACCAAAAAGATACAAAATTACATCAAAGAGACACAAATGACGAAAAATACACAACTCCAAAGAGACATAAAATACCTTCAAGAGAGACAAAATGACCATAAAGACACAAAATGACATCAGTGACATCAGAGAGAGACACAAAAAACAGACAAAGGTCTAAAATGACTTTAAAAAAAAAAGAGGATACAAGTAGAGTTCAAAGAGACACAAAACAACCAGGAATGCTAGAGACACAAAGTCACTTCAAAGAGACACAAAGTGACTTCAAAAAGACATCAGAAGCCCTTTTTAGATAGGAATTGTGCAAAATTGCAGGAAAGCCCAATCAGTCTTTTGTCAGCATTGACAGTACAAAAGCAAAGTCAGGGAGTGCGGAAAAATGCCGCCTACCTACTTTTGTTTATACAGAATGCGCCTTTTTCGGGGCAATGAGGGGGGTGAGCAAGTAACAAAACGTGTAGCTCAGCGTGTAATGTAAACAGTGACGTGGGAGGGAAGCCGCGGCTAGTCAGTCCGTCGATTCTCTCGTAAGTCGGCCCGTTCTTCACCGTCCCTGTCATGTGACGGTTAATGGCCTCTTTGTTTGCGAGGGCAAGGAGGTTGTGCAATGCCTTGTCTCCTCAGTTGCTCATCTTTACAGTGTCTTTCAGGTTTGCATTTCCCTCTTGCTACAAGCTGCTTGCTAATTCTGCTATCAGCTGTTTCGTGTTTATCCACCACCAGTGGGTCGCACGTGCGCTCCTCCCACAATTCTTCAACAGCCCCTCCCATTGCAGAAGGCCACCTCGTTCTTTTTAAACTAAAAGGGTTCTACCCTACGAGGCGGAAAATTGGGCACCTCAGATCAACTCGCCAATCTGGCTCTGTGTGTCTAAACGCTCGCAGCTTGCCAGCAAACGTCCCAACATTCGCGGAAAATCTGGCAGTGTAAAAGGGGCTAGAGAGACAAAAAACACAAAAAGATCTTAAATGACTTTATAGAGACACAAATTGAGTTCAAAGAGACACAAAATAACCAAAAAAACATAAAATGAGTTCAAAGAGACACAAATGGAAGACAGGGAAATTCAAAACAACCACAAAGACACACAAAACAACCACAAAGACACACAAAACAACCAAAAAGACAAAATACCATCAAAGAGACACAAAATACCTTCAAAGATATACCAAATGACTAAAAAGACACTAAATAACTCCAAAAAGACACAAACCAACCAAAAACATACAAAATGACCTCAAAGAGATATTTAACGACTACAAAGATACACAAAACAACCACACAGAGGCAATGCCACCAAAAAGTCTGTGTTTCTTGCTCCTGTGTAGGAGAGGTAGTCAGGCCTTTTTGCATAGTCCACCAGTGCTCCTGAATCACGCCCTAAATACCATTTCCAAATTCATGATATATTAAAAAAATAGTTGCTTCACTGTGGGATGAGCTAATGCAGCTGGCAGGTTTAACACTTAAGTTATATTTGATCAGGCCATTAGCTCCGCTGGAAAGTGTGCTCAGCAGCTTTTTTACATATGCATAGATGATAAATAACACGGTGGGTTAATGTCCACTCCAGACTTAAAGAGGAATGCCAGTGTCAGCGGGAAGGGATCCACCGTCATCACCGGATGGAAGCTGATCAGGAGGCAGTTCCTGGCGCTCTTTATCAAGCGCTTCCACCACGCCCGAAGGAGCCGCAAGGGACTCATTGCCCAGGTAATGGCCTCAGTCTGTCATATTGATGGATTGAAGGGTTATACAAGGAGGGTTGCATGGGAGGATCAAGGTAGGATTGTGTGAAATACATGTTGGCTTTCAATATCAGTTAATGACAAATATGATAGAGTAAGCTCATTTAAAATCTGAAGGGAAAAGTCATGTCATCCATCTTGATTTAGTCAATAGTCATGGAATTTAAGTTGTGGGAGAAGAAGCTGACATAGAAGGCGGTATATATGAAGAAAAAAGTTTGAAAAATGTGAACAGTGGCACCAAGAATGATGTCATATTACCAGGAGCCTACACGTACAATAATCATCATTACTCTCGAAGCATTACTGGAGGGACTACAGGGGCTGAAGATGGCGTGAACATGAAGTGTTTATTGCTGCTGTGGAGGAGATTTTAGTTTTGATAAATTACTTTCAAGCAGAAACTGTCAATACCTGGGAGAAGAATCGTTGCAGCCCAAATTGGGACAATTTTATGAGGTCTCAGCTTTGCATTTTGACAAAAAAAAAATCATGCTTAGTGTGGCCAGAAAACTCTTAATACACTTGTGTGCGGAGTGAGTCGATGGAAGGTGTTTCTCTGGCTTCAGTTACAGCAGCGTCAGTAACACCTGATCGCTGTGATTGTCACCAGAAAGGCAAAGTGACACCCGTGATTTTTTCCCCCCTCATTTTCCCCCGCGCTAATCATGTGCTTTCGTTAGCTACATATTAAATGTGATCGCATAACAATTACAGAGATGACAGACTGCTATTAGCCTATTAAGTGTACGTCTATATTATTTTGTTCCTCATAAACATAATTTCAAAAGTCAAAGCTAATAAACAGGCGCTATTTAAACAAGTCAAAACCAATTTCGGAAAGTAGCAATTTCCAAGGGACTTAAATGGTTTTTGTCCCCCCAAGTTCTAAAAAGTGTGTTCTGACTTAAATTACATTGACACGTCGCCCATCTAGATTCATAGTGTGTTTGTGGATATCATGTAATGCCATCAGTTGTGACAGCTGCCATGATGCTGAGATTATAACTGGGAAAGCTCATGCAGCTCACTCTTTTTCACTGCTGTGTGAGATAGAGAAAGAGAGAGAGGGAGCAGTGTTTCACCTTTGCAAGGTGTATGGGTTCTTCTTGTAATTTGCTGCAGTACCAATCCCCATTAGTCACTGTCAATCTTGGACGTCCCTCTTTAGTGGGGACGCAGAGCAGGATGGAAGGATAAGTGAGTGTGTGTGTGTACGTACAAAGGTGCATATCGTCTGCAAGGGCGCACCTCCTACCTCTCCCTCTTTATTCATTTGGCTAAAGGTTTTTTTTTCTCCCATCATGTCAACAGCTCCCATTGTCAGCAGATATGATTGTGTGGTGAGGTAATCTCCTCGAATACAAGCGGTTAGGGGAATATAAAAGAGATTATGGCATGTAACACAAAAGCAGTGATTTATGGGGATGAAAGTTGGGGACGGGCGAGCGTTGGCAATGTCAGAATCAGGGAGAAGCAGTTAGTGGTTGTGTTACGGTGGATGAGCTGAAGGGTTTTGGTGTTTGGAGCTCAGACTGAACAGACTACAACGCCCCTTTCAAGCTGCAGCCTCGCTGTTAGGAAGCAGATGATTTGCGTTGTGTAACTCAGGCTATTTGTTGTTTTTTTAATCTAATTATCGCTACAGCACGGAACAGGAGGCTGCCTGCATTGAAGTTCTGTATTCTTTTTGTTTACCGTTGCGGATATAATTTTCTTTCGGAAATCACAATATATTCACTAACTATTTGTTATGTTTTGTCTGAGCGCTTTGAAAGGAAAAGACCACATTAACACATCAGTAAAAATATCCAGGCTGCTGCTATTATCCACTTTAACGCAAGCTGCGGCAATAAATTCACAAATGAAATAGGATAGACGTGAATGTTTGTTGAGGAAACAAACTCAGTCTAATGAGCCATTTGACTTTGCAGGAAATAAAACACATCTTAATTGTGTTTTGGTGTTTATACCCAGTTTGCATATAATCCTGTCCTCCTCTTTAAATCCCTACTAAACTTGAGAATGCGCTAAACTCATGCATTGTTCATGGGGGCGCCTTGCCTTTGTGAGCATAATGACTTCTCCCCATTTTTTTTTGCAGATCTCTCTCAATGGAAGAAGTACCAGCTGTCACCTGCAATTATTGTTGAGAGAGAAAGAGAGAGACGGAGCAACAGAAAAAAAGAATAGTTCTTTCTTTTGCGGTCTGCCATTAAGCTTTTCAGTCTCATTGCTGCTCTTTATCTTTCCTCCAAGCACATTTCCATGGTCGTAGCTCCATGCAGTAAATTCCGGATTTTCAATTGTAGCATCTTGAATTGGCCTGGCAAATTGCATGCCCCGCAATTAATCAAGTGTACGCAAACCTCCCCCTGCTGCCGAGCGCGCCCCAACCTACAAGTGATTAAACATTAAAGATAGCTTGCATTTTTCCCACTGACCTTTTTGTCAGCTCTAACAATGAAATGAAAAGAGAATTACATGACGGAGAAAAGAGGATTGGAGAGGGCGGTTTGTTGGAGAGGATAGGGGAAGCATAGCAGCATCTGCTTTAAAAAAAAAAAACCCACACACACACAAAAGACAAGAGAATAGTGAGAAACTAATTATATCTGAGTGGCCAGATGATGGTGGCAGTGTTGGAAGTGTTTAATCAAACTCATAAAGCGTGCAGAAGAGCCCAAACAAGTTGGTGAGGAGCATATTAATGTGCATGCGTTATCGCAGCGGTCCTGTGTTGTTGTTGATTGCATCAGTCATTTTGTTGCACGTAATGACAGTGAGGGGGCTCGGGGAGGGAATGATGAAATTGATCTCGCATGGAATCTTGTGCCGTCGTGCTTACACTTAAAAACATCTGTATCAGCCATGTAGACATGTTCTGTTTCAAGGAGGCTACCTTTACCACTCATAATTGTGTCATTGTATGTTAACATTACTGCGGTCGTAGAATGAACACAGCCTGTTTCCACAGTAAAAATGATGCACATACTGCTGTACTTGTGCACTGTACCATAGCTGCAAATGAACCTTTGAGGCAGAGAATATAAAGGATTTATTTTCTTGGATTAACTCAAGTTTCTCAAGTATTCATTGTAGCCCTTGGAGTGCACAGCATGCCTTTAAAGGGACACTTCACGCCAAAATCAAAAGCACATATTTTTTCTTTTACCTGTAGTGCTATTTCTCAACCTAGATTGTTTTGGTGTTAGTGTTCAAGATATCGGCTGTAGAGATCTCTGCTTTCTCTCAAATAGACAGGGAGTAGATGGTACTTCACTTGTGGCACTCAAAATGCCAAAAAAATACATTTAAGCCCAAACACTTTCAGTATAGTACCTTTGGAAACTAAAGTAACCCTTCAGACATGGTACCTAGACCCTAGAGTTTCCACTGCAAACAGTACCCTTAAATGTGGGCGGGGTTGTTGTCACTCCCTGTTCCGTCCAGCACTCACTGTATTTCCTGGCTCCTCACCGGTGACACAGATAGAAGTCTGCACCTCATTTATCGTCCACAGAACGAGGCTGCACGCCAACAAGTTCAGATCAAAATTAAACAGGCTGCAGTGAGAGTCTCTCTTGATGAGATATTTAAAAATAGTGCGTTTGTGCATTTAGTCCTTCTCTGGCAAGCTCAGGGGTTTAGTGCTGCCGGAGCCCACAGGAACGATGTGAGGATTAGAATATATGCAGTTCACATAACCTGGTCAAAATTAATACATATAAACATTTTAAGATCCGCTCATTATTAAAAGTGTATGTCATATAAAAGCTAAAGCAATGGTCAAAGTGTTATATGGAATATTTAAGGTGTGTTAATTGATTCACGTCATGATCTCATGCATTGGGTAACATTACAAGTTAGCATTCCACCTTAAAAGTTGCCGGCAGTTGGCCCAGTGAATTAAGTTTTCTCTTTTTTTTTTTTTTTTTCTTTTTTTTTTTTCCTCTGACTTCAGCTGCTGCGAGAGGCAGCAAAACATCCTTTCATTTTATAGTTATGGTTTACCAACATGTAAAACTCTCCACGGTATGAACAGTGGTTACATGAGCCTCAAAACCAGCTACAACTCAGTCCTGAGCAGAATGACCATCTGCTATTGACTAGTCAACGGACTGCAGTGTTCACAACTCCACCTTTTAGTGCCAGATCTGTGTGCCAGGTACCCCAACAGAAAGGTTGACCAAAATGGGGACGGTATGGAACGGTTCCATTGGTACCATCCACAACTTTTCACAGTGGAAACGAAAAAAACTCACCGAACTGAATTGAACCGTACTGTACTGCTTGGTGGAAAGGGGGCTTTAGATGACTCAACAATAATGTATTTTACCAGAATCATGACCTGGTTACTCAAGACTATCCGCAGACCATGCTGTGAGAAGTTTCATGTTGGAACTATACTTTTGACCAGACTACACCCGCCAATCATATCACCACGCAAAAGAGAGTGTACAAATACTCATGAACGAGAGGCTAGTGCTTGTGACATGGATGGAGATTAAGACACGATTGGCTTCCTCCTGGGCTGAGCTGTAAAGTTAGTAAGCTCAGAGGTGCTAGGTAAGCTAGCAGTAGATGCACACTTCCTTTTGCACGATTACGTTTATCAAGTGTATTATCTGGATTATTATTGTATTATCTTGAGTAACTAGATCATGATTTCTGGAAAGAGACATTGCTGTTGAATTTTTCAAATGTATTTTTTTGTCACTTTGAGCACCACAAGCCGAGTGCTATCTAGTTCCATTATATTGGGGAGAAGGCTGACACCTCTATGGCTGATATCTCCAACACTCAGCAACTCACACCAAAACAATCTGGACTGATAACCAGCACTACAGGCAAGAGGGAAAAAGTGTACTTTTGATTTTGGGGTTAACTGTGCTTTTAAGCTTAAAGTGAAAGTGCTAAATTGTACAGTTTTGTTTGGTGCATTGCATTAGCTTTGTTTTTTATTTGTGGTTCTGTTTTGTCAGTGTGGTTTAGGAGCACAGCACAAGAATTCATTTGTTTAGGAATTGCTTCCCTGAAAAATACACCTGATTTTGTTGAAATCCCTTGTGTTTTTATTTATTCGTGAAAGGTTTTACTTCAAAAGAGTTTCTGGAAGCGGCAGGATAAATGTCTGAAGCGGATTTGACCTTGTCACTGTCCTCCTAGGTGGTCCTCCCTGCTGTTTTTGTGTGCCTGTCTCTGATCTTCTCACTCATCGTCCCGCCATTCACTGAATACCCGAATCTGGAGCTGCAACCCTGGATGTATGATCTGCCTCAAACCACCTTTTACAGGTAATCACATTGTGATATAATATGATTAACTGCAAATAGTGTTTACTGTTATCCAGGAGGTGTGTGAATAATTTGAGGAAGTGGTTAGTTCTAGTAGCACCAGCAACATGGCATAGTAGATGAACAATAGGCTGTAGGAAACTTAAATTTCAATGACAGAAAATCAAAGGAAAAAGATGTCACAGTGCTGTTCACGCTGTTTGATCGCCAAGAGATTTTTATTTATTTTTTTTACGCTGCTGAGGTCATCAATCTGGATGCTGTCCCCTCTGTGGTGGCGGCTTGCTATTCTGTCATTGAGAATCACAGCCATACTTGGTGACAAGGGATGGCCCTGGTGGAGTTCAACACCCACTGAATACAAACTGGAGTTATCGCAGAGGGTGTGGACTGACATAAAAACAACACATAGATGTGCAACACTGTGAATTGCTTTTTAAAAAGAGCCTCACCTTATGAAGTACAGTGCTTAATGACTGAAGACAGAAACATACTCCCCCCTATGTGTTTATTTACTTTATAAGGCTCAAAAAGGATTTTCGGGTGTCTTTTTGGTTTTATTTTACTGGTAACATCTCTCCCTATTCACACAAATGAGCTCAGAATTGCTGCAACATGATTCATCCTTCACGATAACAACAAAAGGGCTGTAAGAATGCCAGATGAATTCTAATATGCGTCACTCGTTACAGCATCTGCCCAAACCATCAAACTAATCTTGACACTGTATTCATACTCTGTTCTTTTGACATGAAGCTGTCGTTGCTTATCCACCCGGCAGGTGTTTCATTTCCCCTGGCAGCACTTTGTAGAAATTCACTTTGAAGATGTCAGGGCACAATTAACTGTAACCTGAAACTGGTTTATTTAAGATACTATCTCAGCACTTGGTCAGAGTGAGATTCTACTCTCTCTCTTTTTTGTACTTGTTGATGTATTAACTGTGTACACTTTGTTTGCCTTTATCATGGTGAATATTTTTAATGCTTTGCTTCATTTTGCAGTAGAATTGTAGAGTCATTTTTTATTTATTTGGTTATATTCTGACAGTATCAGTCCACAACCACTGATAACTGACTGTGCACTTGCTGAGCAACTCACACAGCTATTAACAGGCATATTTATTTTTATGCTCTGCATTAACTGGACCAGTCTCCTCACAGTTTTGGCATCATATATACATATTAAAACATCTATTACACATGGATATGCAGCTATATCCATTCACAAAAATTAAGAAAGCATTACTTTTTTAAAGAAAAAGCTTGAATCTTAAAATAATTCACTAAACTTGGAACTTATTTGCATTGAAGAAACTCTTAAGCACTTTTAGCTCTTGAAAAAAGAAAAGAAAAGAAAAGTTTTTCAAGCTGTCTAAAAGCACAATGATTTGCTTTTCCTCCAGACCTTTTTTTCTGTTTCCTTGCCGAGAATGCAACTGAAACATTTAAATGTAAATCTTGTCTCTGTCCGCGGTACTAAAACATTCAGTCTCTTTCCCTCTCCATGGTGCTGAAACAGTCAAACCCAGTCTGTTTTCTGTTACTACTTCTGCTACTATATGACTCCCTCTGTGACCACTGCAGTGTTCATGGGTTTGTCATTAACAGTAGGAGTATCATGAGAACCAGTACTTGGGTACCAAGTGGATCCCAAATTTTTGGAAACATGACAGTACTCATTTTTCTCCGGGTATTGTAGGTGCTATAGGCACCAGGGATGCAATTCTACTGGTCTGGATGGGGCAGCATTTACTAGTGCTGTCAAGAGATTATAAAAATGGAGAGATGAGATTTAAATTCATGACATTATTGTGGCAGATGATCAAAAGATTGATATATATTACACAAAGTGGTTTTATAAAGTCATTTTTATTGTTTTCAACAATAACACACTTGAACACAGATGCAGTACACCTAGCCATTACATTCTATTGTTTTTGAGATTAGTCCCAATAAAGAGTGCTGCAACCTTCAGTCTCAACCACCAGGGGGGTACTTGACTGTCATGACATGTCACGTTCATTAAAAGCATAGCTGCAGATTAACGCAACAATAGATGTAATAACAATTTTCTAAATTATTTTCCTCATTTCCAATTTCTCGTTTTATTTCATGGAAGTGATCAACGTTACAGCTGTAACAGTTTATAGAACAGTTTTGAACAGTTTGAACAAGAGGCTGCACTGTACTCCTTCTCATGGCTGCCTGCGCTTTCCCTGTCCTTGCGGCTGCAATTTGCGCTGTGTTCTCTTCTTCAAACTACAACACCCATGATTCATGTAGAAACTGCTGCAGCCAATGTGCAGCCGGTGGGAGCTGCATGACAGCTCAACCACCATGATCAGTTTTTAATGTTTTATCAGGCAAATACTACTCCAGACTCTGCTCTAGTGTAATTTTCGGGACAATCAGGGCAGGATTCAGGATTCGGGACAACTGCTTGGATTTCGGCACAGTCCCGAAATCCAAGCAGTTGTCCTGAATCCTGAATCCTGCCCTGATTGTCCCGAAAATTACACGGAGGTTGCCGGGGAGGTCAGATACTTGCGTGCTAGGGCAGACGACTGAAAACCCAGAAAACATCTGCTACTAACCAGCAACACCCAGAGCAGCCTGCTTAGTTACTAAGGTTTTTTTTAAAGCAACACCCTAAAGACCATAGCTATTCACAAAAGATAATTGTAGTGACACAGTGTTGCTGCATGTTTTCTCAAGACTGCAGAGACCCTTACATGATACCGTGATAATATATCTCATTGTGCATTCTCTTCCTTATGTCAACACCATACAACATGTGACAAGTGGGAATACGATCCTGGCTCACAAGCAAGGGTTCATGATTTCAGAGCCTGCGTCGCCTACTTTTTCACATCATCTCTTGTCACAAAACTTGAACCGCACATTCAGTTTTCTTGGGAATTCCTGGGAACCGTTCTCATATGATACATTATGAAACTGGAGTGTTCTTAATTTCTCTGACATTCCCTCTGGCCAGTTGCTAAATATTGTTTTTCTCTTGAGTGACTTTAAAACATCCTGCCTGGTGATGACAGTGTGATTAAAAGTAGTGTGCCTTTTCATCTCAGCAGTTCATTCAGAGGAGCATTGCAGCAGTATATACATTGTGAATGTCAATGATCCATTTTAGCAGAGAGTGATTGAAGATAATGATTGATCTTAAGTTAGCAGTTGAGGGGGCTTTGAACCCTGCTCTCTGGTGTATAATGTATAACTGTGGCAATAATGTGAATAAGTTACTTTCAGTTAGTTTGATTTTTGTGTTAGAAATTGAAGTGAGATATCAGAATATGGGAGGTAATTTTTAAACCAAAGTACATTTGGTCAATTTTCTAAATGGGTTATCTTCCCGTAATATAGCATAGCCTTGATTTGACTTTCTTCTATTGTCTCAGTCCTTCCTTCTGTGATGTTTGACGAGATGAACTATTCATTAGTTCCACTCTTTCCGTGTATATGCACAAGTCTTCATTTTGGAACTGTCCAACAGTTTTTATTATCTCAAATAACGTGGTAACCCAGCCATTGTTAATTGCAAAACAGATGGCTGCACATAATCCATTTTTACAATCGGACCACTTCAATTGCGCTCGCTGGTGGCCAAGGAAATGACCATATGACCTTCATGGAGACGCCTCTAAATGAGACAATGAACACTGTATTAATCCAAATGGTTGGCCGGGCTGTGGCCACCGCTGGCAGAAAGCCATCACCATGGTCTTTATGAAATGCTGTGTTTTAACTCCCACGGTACCCTTAAGATAAAGGGCAGAGTGTGTGTGGTTAGTAATGAGAATGAAATTGGAATGGGAAGATTGTTTAACTGAGACACAGGGCGTAGATATGCACAGGACACTGAGATAATAATGAAAGGCTGTGAAGAGCCTTTACTGTACACAGAATCCCGAACAGGCTCATACTGGTTCGTGCGTTCTGGATTCAAACTATTGAGGAAAGGTGCTCCACACTTTTAGAATGTGTGTTTTGACTCTTGGCCTGAACAAATCAGTTGGTACACTCAATGATTTCTCTCTCAGTCTTGATTAAGCTAGCCCAAGTTGTATGCAGCATTGCTATTGAGTATTTACTTGAAAGGAACCGCATTGGATCCCCCTGGTGTTTCATTTCCTTTCAGGCCCTCTCCTATGTCAAGATACATTCAAGTTTAATGACCATCTAAACTCCTGTGCTTTGTGAATGTGGAAGACAAATTAGAGGACTTGTAAAATCTTGACAGAGACAGAAAGTGTGACAGAGACAGATTTTAAAACATGTAACATGTAAATCAATTGTGACGGACGAGAAAATAAGAAAGCTTAGAAAACCCGAACAAATGGTGACAATGCGTTTTGATCCCACACACAGTGGCCGATTACTAATATCTAATATCACTTAACCACACACTGAAATTATTCCATCGGCTCAATATTTCAGGGCCTGTAATCTCAAATAATCCTTTCTGTCCGATGTGACAAAAGTCAAACCCACAATAGAGTTGCAGAGTCAGACTCAGCTTACCCCGCTTCACCTTTCTGTAAACTCAGCTCTTATTGACTGTTGGCACGCTCCTCTTTTTGAGGTGAATCTGTGATTTCAATGCAGCACAGAACCTTAAAGATGTCTGGTTGCACATAACAAGCATTTTGAATTTATCAAGGCTGCACAGGTCATTCTGTAAATCGATTCAGCTGTTAAAGATAGACTCCATAAAGATAGCCTATCGTCCAGTGGATGATAGATCCTAGGTGATCACTGGTCACGACCACCAAGACCATGATTAGTATTTCAATTTTGAAAGTCTAGAAGGGTAATTTTCAGTTTAAATCAGACGAGAGGTCGTCCTCCTTAAACTGTCCTTGAACCAATCAATGCTGCAGCAATTCTGAAAAGCCACAGCTTGTGTTATTTCACATTTTAGCCTATAAATTCACTTTTTTCTAATTCCAGGTTCTAGTTTGGACAGTTATACCTTGGCTCTACCAAAAGGGGCTTTTTCTTTTGGTTTTACTTCCGTGCTTGTGCCAAATAAGGAATAAATAAGGACTTTTCTGTGTGTTTTTGTTAACATCATGAAAGATTGGCCAATGCTCATGGATGGATTTAAGTAGAGATGTACCGGATGGTTCAAAGCTTTAAGTCTTTATTCTTAACATTGACATTGGAATTCTAAATCAACATGTGAATGCTGCACAGTGTTTTTGTTTTTTTATTCATTCATTCATTTTCCTTAACAATTTAAGGGCCGCGGGGGGCCTGGAGCCTATCCCAGCTGACATTGGGCGAGAGGCAGGGTACACCCTGGACAAGTCACCAGACTATCACAGTGCTGACACATAGAGACAGACAACCATTCACACTCACATTCACACCTACGGACAATTTAGAGTCACCAATTAACCTGCATGTCTTTGGACTGTGGGAGGAAGCCGGAGTACCCAGAGAAAACCCATGCTGACACAGGGAGAACATGCAGACTCCACATAGAGGGGCTCCCCCACCTCTAGGTTAGAAACACCCGACCCCATGTTTGAACCAGGCACCCTCTATGAGGCAACAGTGCAAACCACTGCACCACCATGCCACTTTTTTTTGGTTTTGTTTGATGTCTATACATTCTGTTTTGACCTATTATTTCTGCCCAGGTGCAGATAAAGATAGGCTACCTTAATATTACTAGTATTATACTATTTGAAATCTAATTCTACAAATAGTATAATACTAGTAATATTAAGATAGGCTACTTTAATATTACTAATATTATACTATTTGTAGAATTAGATTCCAGTAGTGGCTGTGTAGGATTATTTTCAAATGGTGTGATCCAAACATTTCCAATACTGTAAGTCCAGGAAGTTGGTATTAAAGAAGGATAGATGTATTATTTCCAAAGCTCACAACATGTTCCTATCTAACACAATATTCTGCTTCTATCCATGTTTGTTGGTGTTTAGCCTTTCACTGCAGTCAAAAATGTGTTTGCTGCACACAAAGAGAGGCCCACACCTGTGTTAGAGGGATGAGCTAGCAGCAATCTAACTGATTGAATGTTTGAATGCGTATTTGTATTGATTTTTTTCTCAATATTTCTAGCAATGATGGGCCAGATAATGCGGAGGTATCCAAGGTGGTGGAAACGTTGGTGAACAAGCCAGGCTTTGGGACTCGCTGCATGATTGGAGACCCAATACCGTAAGTGTTTATACACAAGGAGCCAAAAGAAAAGCTTTAGTGTGTGCACATGCATTCATGCCACATGGTGCTTATAAAGTGTTAAGCTTTGCAAGCTGTCTGTGTGTGGCCAGTGGTCACACAAGTGCACAAGTCATGCATGTCTGAGCATGTGTCTCTGCCTCCTTCAAGAACTCGCACTGCAGAAATAGAAGAAGCTGTAAAAACCCCGAGCATTGGAAAAAAGAGTGCTCTGCATGATTTTTGAAAAGCAATTTCTAAGAACAAATTTGATCAATAAATAATTCACTTTTCACACGCTCCCCAGATCATACTGATCAGAATAAGTTGAATAATACATACCTTTTTTTTTCCAAAAAAATTCAAAAAAGAAACGGAATTACTACTGAGCTGGGAGCCCACATAGATCACAAGTGCCTGTGCTTCACGAATGCTGCGAGGGGCTTATGGTGCTAAAGTTTGTAAAATACAAACCAAACATCTTTTAATTCAGAGGTATTAGCCAGCAGTTATAGAAGTTGTAGTACTTGTGACTCATGCAACAGGAATACCACCGCTCTAATGCCATACTTTTTAATAACTGAGTTCATTCTCCATATTCTGAGTCTCCCTTTCCTCTCATTGTCTCGTTTTATTGCCCTTTTTTTTAAATATTTCCATGCAACATACAGTTGTAGGCTAGAGAGGATAATGTATGTAGATTTGCAGGAGTCAATTATCACCAGTTAAATACTCAAATATCCTCCTTTGTTTTTTCTTAGGAACTCACCATGTTCTTCTAGCGGCTCCGATTGGTTCACTCCATCAGTGGATCAGTCCGTCGCTGACATCTTCCTCAACGGGAACTGGAGCATGTCCAACCCCTCCCCCTCCTGTCAGTGCAGCACGCCTAAACGAACAATCATGTTACCTGACTGTCCGCCTGGTGCAGGAGGGCTCCCTCCACCTCAGGTTAGTCCCTTACACTGAAGCGGTGGGGTTTAGGGTGGTGTGGTCGTGACTTAAAGGTCATGGATTTGATCCCCTGTAACAGCCAGTGTGTCAGTCTCTGTCTGAGGTCCCATGAGCAAGATAAGTAACCCAGGGGTACTGCTTCTAGCTCCCTGTCCACCCTGGACTCTGCGTGTGTGTCACAGAGGGATATACTGCAGCGAGAGAGTGGAATGGTCTAACTGTAAAAAAAAAAAAATAAATAAATCAATGACACAACAGTACAATAAAAAATGCTTATCATGGAAGCTTTTGGCTCGCAGTCAGAAACTCCCAGTCAGCATCATTTTGATTTGAAAATGTAAAGGTACTTACTAACAAGGAATTTGCATTGCATTGCAAAATGTAAATCAGCCCTTTGTGCTGCCTCCCTTTTGTGAGCCTGCATGCATGCATGAAAGTAGGGCCAAAATTGATTCCACTGAAAACACACTGAATTGGCCATTGCTGGTGATTCAGCTCGTTACCCATACCTGCTAAAAATCCAGTTTGAATATATCCATCGTGTCCTTTTACTCTTTCAGGTATATGCCAACCTTTCACCCTGTAGCGTCTTTAGAACTTTGTATTTCAGGCACCAGTATAGACTCTGCAAAGGGCCTCACCTTTTCTCCACACATCACGAGTCCTGGGAGGTTTGCGTGTCTCATCCTCCAGCAGTCAATACCAATCCTTTATAGGCCATTACTTTGACAATATATACATGGCCAAATGCAGCAAGGGCGAATGTTGCACATTCTGACCCAAAGAGACTTGATCCAGGCCGGGATCGATGGGCAAGTTAGAGACCCCGCATCTCTGCCTACCAGCCACCACCTGCTGACTGAACCAATCACAATACAGAGAGAAAGAAGAAGAGAAAGAAGAAGAGAAAGAAGCTCATTTGGAGCTAAATTGTCTGCGCTGCTGTCTCCCAATGATAATGAGAAATCTAAGCTTGAGAGAGAATAGAAGGAGAAGCTGCCACCTCCACTCCAATGTCATTTTATTAGAGATGGCTTTGTCTGTTTACTCAGGCTTTGTGGCATGTGGCTGCATTTTAAGGGATTTGAATTTGAATGTCTCATTCCTAACCCCACCTAAATCTGCCAATATTTTCCTCCTGTCGGAGTCTCATGATGGTTGAGAATTTGTTTGTGGTAGTTTATCCCAGATGGAGGGAGGAGAGGAGCAGAGGAGTTCAGGTGTCTGATACCTGAGATTTGGCTGCAAAACAGCATTGCATTTCCAAGATAGTTAATTCACAATTTTGAACTTTCAGATTAATTTTCACACAGACTAATGTCTCTGCTGATTGGTCCTGCAAGATCTGCAGCTGATGTCGGTGGCATGCATGAGCTTAGGTTGTCTAATGGTTGTGATAATGCACTGCCATGATACAGGTTGGGTAGCTTTCTGTCTGAAAGTAGCTTCTCTGCAAATTTAAAGAACTTTACTTTCAAGACTTTGGGGACATGAGGCGGTAACTCACAGATTAGATTGGACTGCTTCACTGTATTTGTTGTGCATATGACAATAAAGAACTTGAAAGTTGTGCGTTGGTGGACAGCCTCAGTGCAGTATAATCGGATTGCAGGAGTGGGAGGGTGTGGCAGCAAATCCTGTGTGTGCGGGTAGGTGTTCCAACAAAAACAAAATATGAGAAGCAGTGTTTGATGGCATAGACTTTTGGGAAGTGTTTTATAACATGGATGGACCTAACTTTTCAAATCTTTTTAATTTTTTTTTTTTTTTTTTTGTTAAGAAACCAATGCCACATAGCAAGTATACGTATGTGTTACCCACCACCTTGTACCCCAAATATGTATACATACATACACATAAGGCACAGTGAGTGCACACTGACTCCATACCATGGTTTTATTTAGATGTTTCCAGTTTGATCTTCATTAGGTCAAACTCTTTTCTGCAGGGCTGATTTTCACTAGTGTTTCCACCTTCTCAGAAACCAAAGTCTGACAACAGCAAGCCTCTGGGGGCAGCTGCCAATATTTCAGGAAATCCAGCGCAGCAAGCAGATATCTGGGCCAAAACTTCCTCTCCTGGCTAATCTCTATAATCAGATATCTGCATATGAATTTGAATACAGTTTTCAAAAGGCTAATATAAAGCTAAAACATCCTCAGACGATAGTAGGGTTGGGTACCGTTCATAACTGAACTGATACGGTACCGGTACCAGTATCTGGAATTCGGTGCCGGTACCAAACGGTACCTTATTTCAGTACTTTTTAACCCTATGGGCCCTAGGCCTTTTTGGGGTATTTTTACTGCCTTTACTTTTAAGCTCAGATCACAGTCATTATAAAGGCTACATACACATGCTATATCTTGTTTTTTTTTTTCAGGACAATCTGGGCTAACCAGATTTGCCATCATTCCATGTCCTTCTATGTGCCTGTATTTTGTATTAATTTTTATATCAATGAAAAAAACAAATCTGTGTTACTAAATTCTTACATTTTTACATGTATCTCACCAAGTCAAAAATGTGTTTTATCTGAGCTATATATTGGGGGGACATTTTGGGCATTGTGGGGGGGGTACGATATTCCTCACTATGTGAAGTGACTGATAACAAGATCTGTATAATGGATTGTAAAGAAATTCGTCAGGTTTTTATTTTGTAGACAGTTGATCTGGATTTATAGCATGATGGGATGACAGCACAATGATGTGTGCAGTATCACTGGAAAGTTCTAGTCCTGCACTTTCATGTGCGAGCCTGCATTCGCGAGTAATCCATCCAACAGTAATGTGTGTGCAAAGCTGTATGAAAGCTCTGTTATACATCATTTTATTGTAACTTTATCAATTTTTTTCGCTGTGAAAACATTGGATTACCGACAAGTGCTCGGCCTTGTCGGAAAGCTACAGTTCGGCCGTTTAACGTGATATGCGTGGCTTCTTGCTATGATGCACGGTCGCGGAGAAAATCCACAGAGAAGAACGGGTGTGAATTTGGACGCACTATGCGTCGTTCGGGCCCATAGTCTAAACTTCTCAGTTTCAACATTTTATTGAGAGCATTTAGGAACAGTTCTGCACGTTAACTTTTGTCTGCAAATTTTTTTTGTCGCCATTGTTACTGAGTCTGAGGTGCGAGTCATGTTCTCTCGCTCCGCCTCCACCTCATGTACCGAAATTTGACACCGATTCATTTTAAGTGAATCGGTACTCGGTAGTACCAACGTGAATCGGTACCAAGTGCAAAATGTACCGAGTTTCGGTAGCCAACCCTAGGCGATAGCCAGTGTCTTCCAACAACAGAACGCTTCTGATACCAGAATCTCATCCCATTACCTAAAGATTCCGCATTCATATACAGAAATATGTAGAAAGATTAGCATTGCCCCTACATGTTATGTGCATCATAGCTACACTCTATATCTTACAACATACCCACTCACAGCAATGCTTGACATGTTCCTCAACTCTTGAATGGCTTGTATTTACCTTTTTATAGTTCCATCCTCCACTCCAAATACAGCAATCACAGTATTGACCCTTCTTCTGAGAAAAATATAAATTTCTGCTAGCTGATGATGGGTTTGTTGTACAGCTTGCAGTTGTCATCCTTAGAACTCAGTATATTCATACAGTTGACCATTTATCTCTCAATTGCACATCAAGAGCTGAGAGCCTTATCAACACTTCTTAATCATACTTAACCTACACATAATTCTACAGCTTAATACATCCACTTCATATCTAATGTTATGACCAAACACAATTTACAGCCTTTATTGCACACCTGCATCTCCAACATACTGTAGTTGCTATAGTGTAGATGGCAGCCTGTCCTTCTTGTCACTGTGTTAGGTCTTCACTTGCATGGGCCACTGTAGAAACTAAATTATACAGTAAAACCAGTAAAAGACCCTTAACCTTAAGGGAAAACTGTGTTAAGTTAGTAGATAAAGTTTTACATTTTCCAGCAAGAATAAGTGAAGTGTATTATAGTAATACGGATGTATATTTAACACATGATCCAGTAAATGAAATGTATTGGCTTTATAGTGACACTATATAAGAAAACTGAATATTTTTGTTACTTTAATTGAATATAATAATTCAAATATGTTTAAAATACATCAGTGTGGCCTAAAAAAAGCCCTTTGAGTGAATCTAGTTTTATTTATAGTCTTAAAATACCATTATATCAAATGAATGTGCCACTCGGTGAAAAAGGAAATGCTGTGAGGGGAATCTAATGACACAATAGACGGTTATAAAGTTATGCTTCACCGTGGTTGAAAATACCTTACAAGTTTTTAAAAGTGTCAGCTCTTTTATGTCTATGATATAAGTTTCAACAGTCATTGTAAGTTCAATTTGCGAAGCGGTTATGAAGTGGCAAAGCATCTTTCAGCCTCAGTTCTTAAGGGAAGTGAGGGAGCGTTAGAAAGAGATATTCTGGCCCAGTTATGAAAACACTCAGTCACATACAGATATATCTAAAAATGATTTTGTCTCATAATTGCCCTGGCATCTTCCCCCCTCAATATTTGATGTACTCGGGAGATGTCATCTCGGAAGGACAAATGAGACTTCCAACAAGCAGGACATGAGACATTGAATCTGCTGTGCTCATTCCTCCCAGCCCCCTATACCTCCCTTATACACTATCACACGCTATGTAATGTGCCATTTCACACTCTCCACAGATCTGTAATGCCTCGTTGAACTCGTGCGAGTCTCGCTGTGTGCTCCTTCCTGTGACAAGGCCATCCAGGGCCACTTTAAAGGAGCAACTGTCCAGGTATCATGTTATAGGATGATTGTTGAGACAGTCAAACAAGAGAGGTGCCCTTTGTGTAACCTTTTCTATCCCCTGACGTTTGGTCCTAGCTTATGACAGCACTGTCAAGGAGTCCCCCATTTGTTGAGGCGCTGCTTGTATTTTTGTATCTTTCCACCTCCCTGCTAGGCCATCAAGGTCTTTCTCTCTAACCTTCTTTTTTTTATTTTGCCTCTCCGCCTGCTTCTTCCATTTATAAACAGCCTCAATCATTTTTTCATTTATCTCAGACTAGATCCAGTTTTGTTATTTTTTGAATTGCTACTACTTTGCTACTTTACTGGATTTCTGCTTTATTGTGTCATTTTGTATGTAGCTACTACTTTTAGTACACTTAGCCTCAATAAAAAGACCATTTACAAAGGCCAATTCTTGCCTACGTCTTGTTGCATTTACTTGCATCATTTTTCCTTTATTTACAACATCTTATTTTGTTCCAATCCAGATCCTGTAGAAGGATATTAAATTGACTCTCCTTTTTGCATGGAAACAACCTTGAGGACATTGAATTATTATCATGCAACAAGATTATTGCCAGTCATCTCCCGCTGTGTGCTAACAGAACTTTAAATTTAGGATAAAATGCTGCTCTGAGTGGAGAATATAGCAGATGAGAGCATTGCACATGCTGTCAGCAGTCACATTTTACTGTTCATCACCCGATTTTTGCATAATGGAACACTTAATTTATCTGGCACGGGTCAGTCTTTGTGACGCAGTAAGCCAACAAGCTTTACTGTCTTTTATTTCAGCATGTGAAATCTTGAAAAATTTATACCACAGGACTGGTGTGTCAGTTTATATGGTGGAAAGATACAGCAGTTCAGTATGATTATGAAGTAAAATGGATGCTTCCAATCCTTTTTTATTTAGTATTACTTTCTGTGATTTTACATTTTACATTTTGCTTTTCTTGCATAGCTTTAAAGATGTTTTCTTTTCACATTACTTGAAGCAAAAAACGACCACTTTTAGTGACTTCCAACCAACTTGTATTAAATTTGCAATTATCTCAGGAATTTCACTACTTCACTGAAAGCACTCACTGATCACTTAACTTTTAATCACATTATAATGCAGTACAATACATTATACAGTGATTATAATGTATTAAAACTGTGTATTATAACACACTATGATCATTGCAAAGACAATGTCAAGTGAGGGACGAGCAGTTATGGAGTATTATAATACCTGACGATCTTGTCACATTCCCAACACCGCTTGGGTAGTGGCCATCAGCGTCAGATACCTACACACTGAAGTAACCCTTAGTGTTGATCCGCACAGGGTGACGCAATATTTTGATGCTTCAAGCAGTGGCGGTAGTATAAAGCGGCAGAAAGTCCACATAGGGTGGGCGGAAGGGGTGATGAATGGGTCCAACAAACTCAGGACTTTCACCCAGGAGATTGCTGATCATGTTTTCTGTGAAACCAAGAGTCAGCTGAGTTATTTTGATAACAACCTAGCGTAGTATGCTAGTATTTGTAGCATACTACCCCAGTGACGTACGTAGCATGACTTAGGTAAGGTATGTCATGTGACATCATGTTAGTAACACACATAGTTATTTTAAGCCAAACCATGATGGGTTTGTTTTGTTTTTTCTAAACCTAACCACATGCTTTCGTTGCTCAAACCCAAGGAAGTAAGCCTAAAAATTAAGTAAACCTACACTGGAAGTTTATGGTGAAACAAGATTGTATGCCTTTAATAAGTGAAGACTGTAAAAATGTGTGAAAATGGAAGTTTACTTTGAAAAGACACAATGCATCTAATGAGCAGACATTGACACACCCTGAGTGCCCAGAAGTTATGCTGGAGGGGTACCTAGACCGTCATAGATCAACGTGCAGGGTAACTGAACAAGCATTGGTATAGACCTTTTTAGGGCTGATGTCACGATGACTTCATTTCATCAGCTGGAGGCAAAACAAGATTTGCCACCACAGGACTGTAGGCTATATAGGAGTCTTAAAATATCATCTTGTTGGGTGCTAGAATAGGAGTCATGGCTCAAAACTTGAATTTATTACATACCAGCTGCACGTCAACAAAAATGCAGCGCACACTTCATATCAGGTTACGGAAGTAAGGATGAATAACGTTATGTGTCAAGGGTTATCATGTCCACCTAATCAGAAATAGGGGTTGTATTAAGGGGGAAATTGGATTTCTCTGTAGCACTAACTTTTTACCGCATTAGCTAACGTTAGCTTCGACAGCAAAACAAACCAGTCAACCACAAAGCCGGCCATCCAGTGCTCTGGATGGTCCGAATGGTACATTCTGACAGTGCTCTGAGTTTATGAACAGTCCAGTTGAGTGTTCTCTGGCACTCAAATGACTATTTCTGAATGCACCACTCGTATCATCGTCTTCCATTGTCGAAAACAAGCTAACAGAACTTGCTAGCTAGGGCTATCAAATGTCTGTGGTGAATTGTTTTTCCTCCAGCCAAGCCCCGCCTACCAAAAATGTCATACTGTTTACTAACAGTAAAAGAGTCTATTTGGTGAGTTGGGAATGAAAATATGTTGGCAGATTATAATGTATTATAAATAAGTTTATAGTGCATTATCGTCAAGGGCGTCATAGAAAGTGTTACTTCTTTTTTCAGTGCGAGTGAAAGGACTTGATTCTGAATAAATAACAATGAATGGCAGTGTGTAACTTTATACCACGACCCTCCACATCTCTCCAACTTTCTTTGCCTCCCCCAGTGGGCCATAACCTGTACTTTACAGTTTGAAATGTAGTGTAGAGCACAAGGTCACAAGATAGAAAGATATATACAGTGTTATATAGCGCGGCTGTCCTGCTCATATTTACAGTACAGCATGGAGTCTGAAGAGAGTATCATTATTGCAAATTGAGAGAACTGTTGTTTGTAAGGAAGGATACACATTGTGACAGAAAGGAATATATGACATGCTGCTTAACATTATTGACTATGAGTATGTATGCTCATGTTCATGGGAACATATGGGCTTATCGTCACTGTTTCATTGTATACCAGTGGACTGCGGTCCATTGCAGGGGGCCATAAATGAATGCAAGTCCGAGGCAGAGACCACCCACAGAAACTGAGCACATTGTGAGGATGTATTCCCTTTGACCTGAAAGCTTCCCCCGCTGAATAAATCATGACAAAGTGTACCAGCTTCATACTAGATTTCTTTTTTATCTTTTATCCTGCCCATCCTCCGAATATGCCCTTGAGAAACTAAAGAAAAGACAAGAGAGAGAGAGCGGGGGGGGACATGGACACATCACCACGGGAGGTAGTGTGAAATCATTGTTTCCATGGAAATGGCAGGCAACAGTAAGCCCATTATCAATTCTGAGGTATTGACTCTCGTTCACTGGTGATATTTAACCTTCATAGATGAATAGGCCGTCATGCGTGCAGAGAAATTGATAAAGCCGCCACGTTCACCGAATTACGATTGATGTCTTTTTTCATTTGGAGACTGGCCTAACTACAGCCTGGTTGCAAATTACTCTCCTTGGCCTCATCTATCAGGGTATTGAAGTTTGGGTATTGGCTTACCATTTGTATGGGAAAAAAAGAGAAGTTCTGCATGGGAAATGCAAACACCGTTATCTACTTTAGTTTGTTGGTTTGAGGAAGAAGACAGTTTTAATAGTAAGTAAGTTTTTCAGTAAGAGAATTTGTTGTTCAGAGAGGAAAGTATAAGGATGCTATAATGCGGTCTGATCCCAAAGCTGTTTTTATCCTCCTCTGTGTGGCCTATTCATTTAAATTCAGAACATAAAAGCAGCAGGACTGACATATTATTACTATTTTATGTTATCATTTATTCACTGAAACCATAATGAATCTGTAAACTTTACATCTGAGGGCAGTGTTTTTTTTCTCCAGCAACATCTGTTGGCAAGGAACAAGTACAACTAACCGCAGATCAGCTCCAACTCCCGTCAGCCTGTACTCAACCTGGCAAGCACAACAGGCTGACACATCCTTTCTCTGCTGGGCCCTGTTGATTTGTCACTTTGCCTCACAACCCCCGCAGATCCATTTTAGTGTAAAACTACCTGTCCAGAGCCGCCCTCTCAGCAGAAGGCGAGAGATGCTCGAAAAACAAAAGCAGAAAGGTCATTGAATTGTGAGGCGATGCAAATGGTGGATGAGGCAGCGCTTTCCCTTTGTTGTGGCTTAAACAGAACAGAAGGGGTCCGGATGGAAATTTGTCATCGGGGCGTGTACTTGTGCAACTCAATCTCTCATGATCTGGGACAGAATAGCCAGAGCGGCTTTTTGTTTTGGTTGGTAACTGCATGTTTGTAACCCAGCGAGTGCTTTCACACACCACTCCAGCTATTATCTAATGGTATTGTTTGGCTTGATTTAAAATGGTTGCTGTGATGTGATCATATTGGACATAATCACATAGCACAATGAAATGCGCCAAACTGAAGAGCAGCTCCTGAAATACACATGATTGCACAACGGACCACCTGTCACTTCCACTACAAACCCATCATGTTTTAATGCAGTAAGTAGTTTTAAAGCAACTTCACACATGCAAAAAACATACTGCTTTGCATGCAAACAAACAATTAACCTGATCAACACCTGCAAAACTTCCAGTCAGAGGACACGTGAGTGTACACCTTAATGTAACATGTTTAATTATAGAAGACTCTGCCTTTTCCCGAGATTGCTTCTCTTTGTGCACACTAGATAAAATTGGAATTTTACCTTAGAGGTACAGCACGATATAAACAGTGCCAAGATTAATATGAACACAGCGCAGTCTCTTATCTCTCCAGTGCTCGAGTATGCCAGCTCATTCAACAGATTTGATTACTCCTTAGTTTACATTTCCCTCACCCCTGTTTGCTTCCCCAGCTATCAAGCTACCACTGTGTTGTGGAGAACTGATGTCATGTGCAGAATGCCAAGCACTCTGAAGCAGTTCCCAGGTAATGAACAAGAGATGCAGGCCCAGGTATTGCACACATCACGTAATGTTCCCATTTCAGTCTTTTTGATGGGGGATATGGACCAAGGCCAAAATAATTAGACCCACACTGACTGTATGCTCGTGTATAAACTCATTGTACACACAGCAGAGTGTAAAAAGCCCTTATTTTTGGTTTTGTTTGTTTCTGAGTTCCATTGGCTTTTCGGAAGAGAAGCATGTTTGTTCAGAGATAAGCCAAGGTTGCTGTGCCATTCGTCCTCCTTATCTCTGATTCATAAGCCAGATGGGTCCTCTTCTTCCTCTGCTTTCTCCTTCTGTTTGTTCTTTGCCTTGTGATTCCAGTTCTCCTCCTCCTCCTCCTCCTCTTTCCTTTCCTCCTGTGCTCTCTTCTCCAATTTTTAACTTATGTTGCTATCCTCTATCCACCCCTGCTCTGCTTTCTTATTTATCCCATTTGTTTTAATCTGGCTTCTAATCTCTCTTTAGTCTTCTCCTCCTTCTTGTTTTAACCCAACATACTCTCATCTCCTCTTCATTTTACTGCAACTTCTATACCCCATGGACTGCTACCGCCATGTACTGTAAAACCCAACCAAAGAGTGATTTATCTCCAAAGGGAGTTTTGGACCCAGAAATGAAAGAGGTGCATTAAAAAGTCTTGCTTCCAACTGATACCTGGACATCTACTCCTTTTATAGACATCCGCTGTATGTTATAAGTGAATGTACTTTATTTATCAAAGGAGAGGGTTGCTGGGGTGTGAAATTTTTAAACCTTGACCCTTCCCAAAGCTACAAATATTTTTCCCTGAGCCTCCCTGAGTGATGGTGAGGGAAATGCCTGACCTTACCTCCACCTTAAAGAGCCATATTTTTAAGAAAAGAATTCACACCAGGTGTAAACTATACACAGCAGTGGGAATATCAGTGACCTGGCATGGCAGATGTTTTTAGATTTTTTAAAACTTACCCTTTGGTGTTTGAAAGATAAAGTTGAAACGAAACGGTAACACTTTACTTGAAGGTATCTACATAAGAATGACATGACACTGCCATAACTATGACATAACATGACAAGGTCATGAACCTGTCATGAACATTATGTACATGTCATAAACGTTATGACTGCTGTCATTAAGTGTCATTCGTTTCTTGTATTGACAAGTTGACATTGTTTGGGTTGTCTTGATTATGACAACTTGACATTAACCAGGATGACATTACCAGAGGATGTCTTTGTCATGACAACTTGACACGAACAAGAAATGCACCTCTTTTTGTGTTAATGACAAGTTGACATAATGATTATTATTATTATTATGACAAAGACATCCTCTGGTAATGTCATCCTGGTTAATGTCAAGTTGTCATTATAAAGACATCCCAAACCTTCTGGTAATGTCACTTTAATTAATGTCAAGTTGTCGCAATCAAGTCAACCCAAACAATTTCAACTTGTCATTACAAAAACCAAATGACACTTAATGACAACAGTCATAAACGTTTATGACATGTTCATAATGTTTATGACAAGTTTATGACAGTGTCATGTCACCCTTATGTAGATACCTTCAAGTAAAGTGTTACCAACAAAATCCTTGAGTTAAAATAAGCCTTGGTTTTTCACTAATGGCATGCACACAGGAGCGCCGAATATAATGTTTTTCACAGGATCTTGTTGTGTAAATGGTTTATTTTTGGTGTAATTTTAAACAAGACGTAGAATAAAGTAATTTGGATGAGGAAAGCCTTTGTCGTGCATGATGTGTTATGTTTGAAATTTAAAAAACTGATGATACTTTCTAGTTTTTACAGTTTCTGATTGTGATAAATGTTATGATTTTGGTGACTTTTAAAGAAAACATGTCTCTTAAACCCGCCACTGGATTTAGGGTACAGAAGGTGCTTTAAACTAAACAAAACAACAACAAAAATATTAAATACAACCATTTAAAGGTGTATGTTCCTCCTCAATGCTTAGAAAATTATTTGACAAGCCTCCCCTGTTCTGTACCACCTCCTCCCCCCTCATAAATATTGAACAGTCCCTAAGTGATTACAAATGGGTATACACACACAAAGGCAACAGATGAAACAACACACCAGGCGTACCTAAAGCTCGCACATCAAGCTGTTTGTACAGAAGGGTAGATAACCAGCCTAACTAGGGGGTATGTTGGCAAATTGCGTTGCAGTCGGGGGGTCTCAATTGCACTTTTATCAAGGATCACTCTGCTAATTAGCATAGTGTTACCTCTCTAAATAAGCAAGGCTAAAGCAGCTTCTAGTCGGCATGAGTGTGTGTATGTACTGGGAAGTATCATCGTGGAGTGCATCTGTGGTTGTGTGTCGCACCCTCCCTTAATTGGATGTTTGAATGTACCCATTTATCCGCAGAAGGGCATCTAATTAGGGTTCTTTGACATTAGACACAGCTTTTCGTAGCTTTGGCGGGGGTCTAGGTTTCAGCCGGGCTTCCCATAGCCAGGCTTAATTGACTATTATGATAAGGGTTGGGAGAATCTGTTCCACAGTGCTGCGAACAGATATCACCTGCGAAATGTTCTTGCTCTTAAGTTTTGTTGATTTTGTATCTACTGGGTGAGTTTTTATGGGTGGCTGAGCAGTTTGCCTGCAGGACTCTGTCTGCGGTCAGCCTTATTGCTTATGAAGTTACACTACACACAGACACAGTTAAGTGTTAAAGTATGTGCAAAAGTTTTATATCTTTCCATAAGTAAAAGAAAAAGCGCTGCATTTCTTTTGCATGGAAGTCCAGTATCCCTAAACTTTATATTTATATTAACCTTGCATTTTTAGAAATACTGGAAAACATTTTGAAATTATTTTCTATATTTTAAACATATACTATGCTGGATTTTCCTAAAAAATGTATAGCCTCATACAGAAGTAATGCCTCTCAGTTGTCACACCACTAGAAGTGTGAGGCAGTGTTTGGGGCATTTATGGCCCCAGTACCCCTACAGAGCTCAGGTGAGGTCGGGCTTTGTACGAAGGTAGCGACCAAGTGCCAGACCCTGAGCAGCAGGCATTCAAGAGACAGCATGGAAAAAAACTGCAAATATAGCGAGGTGAAACGCCAAACGAGAGTGAATCTGGGGTTGGCTTTTACTTTTGCTAATTAGTGAGCATGGTCACAAACAGTAACTGACAATCCTGCATTGTACACCTTTCAACCTAAAGCTGCTCTAAACATTGACACTGGATGACTTGACTGAATATAATGCAAAAGACTTTTCCCCTCAGCTCAGCGGAGCATTTTGGCATCTTTCAGCTCATTGTTTTGGTTTTCTTGGTACGCACCTTTCATTTTTGATTCTCCCTCACAGGTTTCATGAGCCTCATTTTCAACAGCAGGAGTCAGCAGTTCATCAAAAAACAAAACAAAATTGATTATCTCTACAGTCATTATTTTCATGAATGATAACCTTAATGGGCCTCAGTTGTTCTTACTTGAATATTTAAGTTAATAACAACACAAATTGGATCAGAGATGCTCTTGGTACCACACCTGTGCATGGACAGAGACATACCAAAAACGAAGATTATACTTGCTCAGCTTTATACAGGAAATCTCACATGTCATACAGAGGCATGTGCGATCAAGCTAGTCAAAACATTGGTTGTGTAACCCTCGGTCCAGTTTGTTAAACACTGGAGTCTGAACAACTGCAAGGTCCTCTTCCTACTGTATATCAACCTCCAGACACCCTGGATCCTATTTACATGCATGCAGACAGTGAAGGACTTTTCTGCCTTTCAAAACACCAACACATGACCATGCATAAATGCGACATTCGTACAATTATAATTACTAGTCATGATGATATTCACATATTTTCATATTCCATCATTTTTACACAGTAAGACAGCAGAAACCAAAACATAGCTTAAGGGAGAGTGAATATTGGTGTTACATTCATCAGGTGGTCAGAAATTTGACTTTAAATGAATTCCAATATTGCTACGAATCAGCTGGATGTGTAAATTAGCAACTGTTGGTTGACATACTCACCATATCAACTTATGTGGTGATATGATGTCATAAAATTCATTTTTTCAGTGCTTCCATTTCTTTAACAACTGTTTCTCCTTTAACAGAGGATCCAGAACACAACAGACACATTGTTGGATTTAACTGGACGGAACATGTCGGACTTCCTGGTCAAGACTTTTGAACACTCGGGTAAAACAAGGTAATGCATGTCAGTGTGAATGTTTTTTTAAATATGCTGCAGCATTAAAGGTTTTTTTTTTTAATCAAGGTATAACAGTGCATTCACATATCAGGTAGCACTTTCGAGACTAGTGACTTTCCTCAGGCACTTTGGTTTCAGGGTTTTTGGGTTGTAGTTTGTTTTTTTTTTTGACACAAAGAAAGCCAAATTACTACCTGGGCTGCTGTTGTGGTGTTGTTGCATCCACTTTTAGAAGGTCAGTTGAGTGTAATATGAATGAAAGGACAAAATCCCGCACACTGGGCTGCCAGTTCCATCTACATGTTATGCAGTTGTCACACTTTGACAAGTCCTGCTGGGCCTCTCTTTGATACGCTTCCCTTAACCTGTCATTTTCCGGCACGAAAACATTTAGAGCAAACTGTCAGGGAGAGAAATGATTAATTGTAAGCTTTAGGTTGATGTGTTTGCTCAGACCTGCAAGTGTTTGCTCATGTTAAAGAACATACTGCCTGACATTCACTGTATGTCTGTATCTCATATCTCTGTGTGTGTAGCTATACAGAGCAAGTGTGAGAATCAGTGGGCGTGTGTGGTCTTGGTATTACTCATATGCTCTTACCTCTACTTGAACCTCCATCTCATTCTGCTTTTGTCTGCCACTCCAGGTACGGAGGCATCTCTGTCGGGGCAGTCAACTCCCAGGTCCGTCTGACCGAGGCAGCAATCCAAGCCTCATTCAAGGATCTAAGAGTCTTATTCAGTTCAGTTCAGGTATGTAATAAATATTGGCATTCACAAACTCAAACGTGATGATGCCACGGCATTATCAGATTAACACAGAGGCATCTACAAAGACCCAGGAAGTCATAGAATTGCTTTATCTGCAACACATAGTTAAATGTGGGCTTTTTACAAACACAGTTAAATGAGTTTGGTTTGAAACTACGAACAGTAGCTCTCGAGTTTAATATATGCACATTTTAGACAATACATCTTAAAGTGTCAAGCTTTTGAAATTTAATTTAGATTTCACAATGATCAAAAATATGAATATGAACACTTTTGTTTCGCTCCCATTATTCACAAATTTAAATAAAAGATCTGAGACTTGTTCTGTGCACTCAAAAGACTTTATGTCTCTCAAATTTTGGTTGGTAATTTGTTAACATCTGTGTTAGTGAGCACTTCTCCCTTTACAGTGTAATCCAGTCACCTAGCAGGTGTGGCATATCAAGATGCTGATTGAACAGCATGATTACTACACAGGTGTGTCATGTGCTGACCACGTAAAAGGCCACTCTAGTCCTGAAAAAGACAATTATTAGGGAACTCTGAACTATGGAGGCAACAGATTTTGGGAACACGGGATGCGGCTATGAAGAGAACACTTGCAGATGAGCAAGAGAGTTTGTGCAGAAATTCTCAGGTTGTGCAGATAAATTGTTGCATCAGCTGTTCAGGTCGCTGGTCTCAGATGATCTTGCTGGTGAAGAAGCTAGATGTAGAGGTCCTACGCTGGTGTGGTCACATGTGGTCTACAGTCATGAGGATGGTTGGATGTTAATGGAGACAGCTTATGGAGGTGAGATGAATATTAAGCTCACAGGCAACAACTCTGGTGGACATTCCTGCAGACAGCATGGTAATATCACATCGCACATTTTAGAGTAGCCTCTTATGTGACCATCCCAAGGCACACCTGTGTAGTAATCATGGTCCATTAGCATCTTGATATTCCGCACCTGTCAGGTGGATACATTATCTTGGAAAAGGAGTTCACCAAAAAAAAACAGAAAAAGTCTTAGCTTCTTAATTTAAACTCATGAAAACAGGAGCAAAAACAACAGTGTTGCGTTCATATTTTTATTCTCAGCCCTTCTAGTGGCATGTAGGGATGCTAAGGTTGGTTGTTCTGCTAGGCTTTAACTCTTTTTCCAACATCAAATGTTTAGAGTAGTTTTGTGACTGAAGACTCAGTTAAGAAACTGCTCTCCTCCTGTCAAGGCTGCAGTTTGCCAGTCCTCTTTTGAGTGAGCTGCTCCTAATTGGAGCATGGCGTTCTTTGTGTTGTTAGCTTTGTATCTTGGGTACAGGTGATGTTATTTGTAGTGGACTTTTGGACCCTGCTGTATTCTTGAATGATTGAGAGAGAGAAGAATGAAAGCGAAGATGAGAGGAGGTTTAGACTCTTCAGATCCATTCTGTGGAGTGTCCATGGCAACAGGCTATGATTGTCTGTGCATTGCTTTGAATAAATCGAGGAATCGGGGTCCTCGCTGCACAAGAACACACGTGTTCACACAATCCTGCAAACCTTTTTTTTTCCTCTCACATTTATTTAAGTTTATCTACTTCCGCTGCCTCAATTCAGTTCATGTGTACACATCTGTACACTTAACTCAGGCACAGTGTTTCTTGAACTTCACTCAGACTCATTTGTCCCCTTTTTGTATCTCTCTATCTCTCTCTCTCTCTCTCAGCCTCTGTCTAGCATACACACAGTCCCTCATTAACATTTCAAATTTTTGGACGTTCAAACTGCTTTGAGATCAGCACATTGCTTTGCCCTCAGGCATCTCCGGTCTCATCCCTACCCAGGCTCCCTTCTCTGTCTCCCGGATCTCGGCGCTAATGTGACTTTAATTCGCGCAGCAGCGATGATGTAACCCTAATGGCCGGGCATTAGCTGTCCCAGCTCTGCATCCCGTGTTATTAAAGTGCTACACTGTCCTTGGGAAATGTCTGGCTCTCTTCTGCTCGGCAGGCATTGTGATGTGAGTAACGGGAAGTAGCGCGCTTTTGCACTCGGAGCCACCTGCGCAGGCTGGGAAGTAGGCTCTGAAATTTCTGTTTAATTGCATTTCCTGCGTCTCGCAGGTAGAAATAGAGTTTGGTGTCACATGAGGTGACAGGAACCATGAGAAAAAGAAAAGCGCATGTGCTGGAAATTGTATAATTAAGCCAAAAAAATGTATGTGAATTGGCAGTGTCTTATGTAGATGATATTAACAACACCACTGTTCCCTGAAATGTTTTGTAACCTTCTCAGACATTTTTTTAATCATTTATATTATTCAGAGAAAAAAAACCCTCCTAATTTAACAAACCATAAACTCCTTCCTGGCATGTTCTCAATACACACACACACACACACACACACACACACATACACATATTAACACACTGTCCCACAGACCATATGACCACTCTGTCACATAGAGCACTTGACCACTGAACTGTGCAGGCCACTTTGGAATACAAGCCAAGGAAGTCACCACACACTCGAGTGGCTTTATTGCTGTGTCGTTAGCCGTGGCACCAGCAGGTCCGCTGGCCAAACCAGCCTTGTCATTGTCCTTGAGCGGGGAGGAGTTTGTCAAGGATTAGACCCAGGCAGCTGCTGGCCCACTTCTCATCTCGTTTCAGCCGCCGCTAATCCTCAGTAAGGCCGCCTAATGGCGCTGCCCATTGCTGCTTGGCACGATGCAAACCACAGCTAAGTAAAAACACAAAATGCTGTAAAGATTCCCTCGCTCTTGCTGGGGGAAGCATTATGGACAAGAGTAGGAGTCTTGTTGTGTGCCCGGTGTATGAATAGGTAATGTCTTGGAACACAGGGGATGTTATTTAACACAAATACTCCTGTCAGCGCAGATGGGGGCGTTTTTTTTTTTTTCTCTCTCTCTCTCCTCTTTCACACGGTGATATGGAAAGAGATGAAGAGTTCACGCAGCGTTGCTGAAATGATGTGTAAACATTTTGTTATCCCAAAGCAGCAGACTGGATATATGGCAAGGCAAAAAAAAAGCTCTGAATGCATTCTTGAAATGTTTCCAAATGTCTGTAATGTTACGCTGTGGTGTAGGGTTAGCTGAGTGAAGGATTGTGGGATAGAAAAACTGAGAACAGAAGTGGTGGGATCTCCTCCGTCCCCTGTCCTTAGGTAACTGCCTTGGGGGCTTGAGATATCGTCTGTGTCTTTTCCCTTCCGCTCTCTCTCTCTTTCGGAGCAGACAAGCACTTGCACCTGAGCACACTCTCGCATTCTCGGGATGTCTTTCTTGATTTTTCTCCTCTTATTTTGTCTACCCCCCACCTCTCTTCCCAGTTGTCACCTGCACTTTTCCTCCACCTGCCTCTCCTCACACCATGCCTCATCCACTCTCCCCCTCTTTCCACTCCTCTCCTCTCCTCTGCGATAGCCCTGTGAAGGCAGGGTCCAACAGGAGGCCCATTTGCATTTATATCACACATGTAATGTGCTCAGTGCTCTTATGGTCGGGCTGAACAGCATGGTATCAACATGACACTTTGGAAATCGCATGCCTGTCATCTCAAGCCCTCATCCCAAGGCTCATTTCACGTGAAACATGAGTGGGGTAGAGGAGATGTTTAATGCAACCTGTCCAGTCTACCCTCTCTTCGCCATTTTCATCTCTTCACCACATAGCAGACACTTTGTACTCTGTGGAAAATATATTTTTAGCTGTTATTTTCATTTCTGTCTGTTTCTGTTTACACTTGGAAACTTACAGTCCAGTCATACTACTTGAATCTGATATGTACATTAGGTAGAATCTTACTTTGTTTCATGTTCTGTCTCTCTTCATGATTTTAATTATTTCACCCTATTTATTTAAACAGAAATGTCAAAAGAGGAAGAAACTTGCAAAGAGCCCAAATAACGGGGGACACTCTTCTCCCCAAGCCTGCAGGAAATAAGTGGCTCAGCACACCCAAGTACTCCCTGGAAGTCTTAATTCCTGTCTCCCTCTGCCTCATGTTTTGCATTTCAAAGAGCAGTGGTGGTTTTCCAAGTGTATCCAATTAAATCTCCAACTCAGTTTTTTTTTCTGTCTTGTTTTCTTGATCTTCATTAGGATAATGTGACTGATCAGGTCTTCCAGAATGCTGAGACGCTGCTGAAGAAGCTGGGAACAAGGGACAACGTAAAGGTATTATATTGATTTCCATGTGCCCCTGTTTGATTCAATCCAATGAGATAAAAGTTTAATGATCTTTAAAGGTTTTGGAGAGGAAAACTGGTCATTAAGAATATCAGGACACAGGAACATGGAGTGAGGGGGCAAACCTTTTCACTCTCACAGATGACTTAAAGGTATACTATGCAGGATTGTTGGTTACTGTTTGTTAACATGCACACCAGCGAAAGTGAAAGTAAAAACCAAGGCCAGATTTACTATTGTTTGGTGTTTCGCCTCAGTACATTTGCATTTCTTTGGTGCTGTGTTTCTTGGATACCTGCTTCTATTGTTTTTCTAAGAAAACTCCTGCATAATATACCTTCTAATTATAAACATTATGATACCATAAATTTCTAATGAACATTTTTGTAGTGTCAAACCTATATAGTTAAACACCATGTAAGTCAGAAGGGAG